>NC_090323.1:109464930-109832502 GCF_040869045.1 Eurosta solidaginis | reverse complement strand
CTCTCTACTACCTCGTATCTGCTGGTCAAAAATTTATTCATATCATCCCAAAGTGGGAGCTCTTTTCGGGAGCTAAGGGATTGTTCCCATAGTGAAAGGCTTTCACTTGGCAGCTTTGATGAGCAGAGGTAAACGAGGATTGGGTCCCAGTCCGTTGTCGGGATTCCTTGAGTGTTAAGGGTTGACATGCAGTTGTTGATTGTCGTCTGCATCTTCTGTATTTGTTCTCCGTTTTCAGCGAATATTGTGGGCAGGTTGAACAGTGTCTTCACTTGGTTGTCGACGAGTATCCTTTTGTTCTCGTACCTAGACCTGAGCGCTTCCCAGGCAAGCTCGAAATTATCATCGCTCAGTGGGTATTGTTTTACAATAAGTCCTGCTTGAATTTTCGTTTTCAGGCGTAGGTGGTATAATTTTTGAGCGGCTGATAATTTAGGGTGGTTTTTATAGACTGCCGTGAACATATCTCTGAAGGATGGCCAGTCTTCGTATCCACCATGAAAGACTTCGGTGTCGCATGCTGATACTTTCAAATAACAACCATTTGAGTTTGAGTCATTTATTGGGTGGGCGGGTATTTGTTGTTGGTTGGTGCTAGCAGTGTTGAAAGTTTGTAAGGCTTCCAAGATTTCAGATTTGCATGTTTGATAGGTTTCCATGCATTTAGCGAATTTTTGCTCAACCGAGCCGCTAACATCTGTGTAATTATCGGAGAAACTTACTTCTCGATGGGACGCTAGAACCTTTGCCCATATTTTATCTAGGTCTTCTAATTTGACCTTAAGCATACACTCTGATAAATCGGTAGTTTGGGAGGGTGACCATCTTGAGCAGTAAACCTCTACTTGATTACCGTCATATATGAATTCCTGCAGGCATTTATCTGCAGTGGTCAATTTTTGGGTTTCGTCCGACGATTTCGGCATTATAAACTAATTTGGTTTATTAAAAGGGGAGCTTTTATTAAGCTGTGAAAATCGAAAAAAAATTTTGTCAAAAAGGCAATAAAAATTTTGTTTTTTTTTTTTTGAAACCAGCCTAATGTACGCTTGGTTCTTTATACGGACTTGTCTCAGCGCTTCTGAGTACAAGTAATGTGGGTATATATAATGTAAATGTGTGTTCACTGGGGTTTTGTTTTTTTGAGACCCGCCTAATGTATGCTGGGTTTTTGGTTTGTTATGTACTTGTCTCAGCGCTTCTGAGTACAAGTAATATGGGTATATATGTATGTATATATATATATGGGTAAAATATATTTGCCGGTAAACTGTGGTGTACCAACAATACTTTTTGGTTGCAAATGCCAATGTACTTGATCTGTATTAACAAAGTAAATGTATGCAAAATATGTAACCGATGATCTTCTTTGTTGATTCCTTCTATTATGCTATTATGTAGTTACATATGGTTATGCAATTACTTTGTTGAGGGTGGGTTTTTGGCTTATGCAAAAAGATATACAAGTACGTGTGGGTGATATGGGTGCATATACTTGTAGATTTGTATGCAAAATTATCTTGGGTGCACCGGTAAAATAAACTTTGAGAGAAGTGAAAAAATTTGGCAAAGTTCGTTGCTATGGGTTTTTTATAAAATATATGTATATATGGGTAAATTGGGCAGCGGTGAATTTCACGCTGGAAAAATATACATATATAGCTCGTGGATGATTACCGAACTAAGTGGGTATATACATATATTACATATATACGTATATACTTTTATAATTAAGTCGGTATTTAGCGCAACGAACTTTTTGGGTATATAGAACCGGGCTGTGGGTTTTCCGTTGGTACGGGAATAAAAATTTATGTATTAGGTAGCTGTTTTTTTGGAACAAAAATCTAATGGTTTTGTAAGGGACTGTACTTTTTTGTCCCAGTGTGTAAGAAAATGAAATTTTTTTCCGTTAAGGCTTTATGATATGGGTTATATACCCCGGGTCCGGATCTTTAGATCGGAGGGTTATATAAATTAGGGAATTTTAGATTTCGGGTCCGTACTTTAGACGGAGGGAATATATATGGGAATATATTGGGTAACGAGAGTACTTACTCAGACATTTTTATGTTTTAATGTGCTCCTCGTTGATATGTTTTGCTGTAATGTTGTACCTCCTTTATGTTGTGTGTGTTTGTTGTATTGTTGTAATTGTAATATATGTTTTTCTTTTTTAATTAACTTTTAAAAAAATTTTTTTCAAAATGTTTTTTTTTCTTTTTCCAAAAAGCGTTTTTCTTCTTCAACACCTTACTGCTTTTTCTTTTATATATTTTAATGAAATTTTTTTGGTGCACTAAGCACTTTTGTATTTTTTCGTTTGTTTTGCGGGCAAAAATATTTAAAAAAAATCCCACTTTCTTTTCTGTGTTTTTTCTTTATTTTCCAAAAAAACTCTTTTTCCCAAATAATTATATCTTTTTCCAAAAAAATTGTTTTTTTTTTTTAACAAACTTTTTTCCAGCACTTTATTCTTCAGTTTTTCTCTGTTGCGTTGACCAAATTTTGGGGTTTGTTTTAAACAAAATTCAAATTTTTTTTGTTTTTTTGTTTTGATATTTTTGACATTCGGCGGCGGCGTGCAAAACACGACCAAAATCGGCGGCGGCGTATATCTCTAATAGGTATGTCAAAGATTGAAATTTGTATTGGAAACCAATTTTCGCTTCTATCAAAAAAGCTAGAGCCTATTTTAATTGACTATAATTACGAACCATTGTATTCACAAGAATATTTTTCTTAGAAAATAGAGAAAAATTCTATATTGATACTGCAATTTGCAAACCCACAAACCAGTAAAGATACACTATTTGGCCTAATACCGCTAAGAATGCAACTAGGAACATTCTACTAAGACCTTTTATAATCAATTTCCTATTCTCTAATTGTTAAATCACCACTTGAGAACGTATGTACATATGTAGGTTAGTAGTTTTTCAAACACGTACCTTTTATATGGCACATTGGCAATACTAAATTTAGAACAATGAAAATTTTCGTTGAAATATTTGCCATTTGATTTTTTATTATTAAATTTTTAATACAATTTATTTTCCAAACATTTGTCTTAATTGCATTCATTTGAATGCTTATTCTGTGTTGAAAAATTCGTGTTTCACTCAATTATTTCATTCTTTCTTCAGGAGTGCATACTTCCACTATTGAGTGAAGAGTGGGTTTATTGTTAAGTCACATTCTTACCAAGGAATGAATGAATGAAGAAACAGAAATCTTAAATCAATTATTTAAAATGATTGCACAGTTTTAAAGCTCTGCTAATCGAAACCAAACTTATAAGGATGTGTTATCGACGAGGTATAGATTTGTTATACCTCGTCGATAACACACCTACAAACCTTTACTTTCTTTTTTCTCCCTTCTCCTTCTCTCCTTTGCTTTGCTTTCCGTGCCTTGCACTGCCTTGATTAGCTGTCTGATTTCGCTCATATAAACTTTACCATGTACATTGCTCCCACATTACGCTACAGTGTAGTGACTACACTCAAAAAGTTATCATCAAGGCGATGCCATCTAGGCATCAATGTGCAATTTTTGCTTATCTTTTTTTTTCGTCATCAACGATCTTATGTTATTGAAATTTTCGAAATATTAGTTTCATACATGTATTTGTCAAGTTAATAGACTACATACAAATGTAATGCGTTTTATAATCAATCTAGTATTAAATGTTATCATAATGAAACTAGGAAATTTATACAGGTATCATTTTGATACATTTTAAGGGCGAAACAAATATTTTCCATGGGCAAATCAATAGTCAAGATACAAAATTGATACTTTTAATTATACTTTTTATAATATTTATCGTTGCATTGATACCACGAAAATGATACCGTTTATAGTTTCATTTTTGCACACCGTGTATTAAATTAATAGTGATACTTTTTTTTTTTAGTGTACACCTACTCTTACATTCTATATTACTCCATAAGACATGCAAATACCACACAAAACGCGTGCGCTAGCACACTCTGTAGTACTTACTAGATATAGGATACCGACACACGCATTACGCATATGCTTACACATTCTGTAGTACTTTTTTCCATACACTTAATAAAATAATTTTCTATAAATAATAAAAATTATTAAAATTTTTCTACGTAAAAAACAACTGGGGTTTACCGTTCTCAACTCTACATTTTAATTGTGTAGAGTGAGGGCTATTCTTATATATTTGACTGTCGTACAACTTGAGATATATCTCGTAAAGAGCATATTTTCACTGTCACACAGTGTAATTAAACAAAAAAACTTACCCAGATATCTGTCCGCATTTTCTCCACCCTCTCCAGTATTACTTTTTCCTCCAATACGATTCATGGTTATAGCCAATGTCTGATGTGCTTCGAGGGATATGCTGCCAAAACTCATAGCACCTGTAACAAATCTTTTAACAATTTCTGACGCGGGCTCTATTTCTTTTATATCAACTTTATTTTCAGCAGGGACTAGCTCTAACTGTCCTCTGAGAGTGCATTTTTTCACGCTTTCTAATGTAATCGACTTAAAAGTTTCAAAAGAATCCCATTTTTTATTCATTGTGGCGTCTTGTAGAAAAGCAATAGCAGAAGGCTCATTTATATGAGCTTCACCTCCATTCCGCCAATGATAATTGCCAGGATTTCGCAATATGTGAGTGTCAAATAAGGTTTCACCAAAAGCCATATTATATCGTTCCAAAGCCTCCTTTGCAACTACTTCTAACGTGATGCCTCCTACCCGACTGGACGTTCCTCGAAAGCATTTATAAATTAGATCTTGACCTATTCCAACAGCTTCAAAAATTTGTGCACTCTTATATGATTGCAAAGTGCTTATACCCATTTTGGCCATCACCTTTGATACTCCAGTTTCGATAGCCTTAGCATAAGCAACATAAATCTGCTTATCCGAGAGATCTGAACTAATCACACAATCATCCCTCAGCGCTTGGGCTAGCTCAAAAGCCAAGTAAGGGCAAATAGCATCCGCCCCATATGCAAGCAGTACACATATATGGTGTACTTCACGAGCCTCTGCAGTTTCTACTATTATTCCAACTTTCATTCGTTGTAAGGTTTCTATTAAATAATGATGCAATGCACCTAATGCTAGCAGAGCCGATACAGGTACTTTTCCACGTCCCGCATTGCGATCAGATAAAATTAACAGCTGATAACCTGAGCAAGCAGCATTATGCCCCTGGCGGCATATATTGTCTATGCACTCGACATAACCTCTAACTCCATCATCAAGTCTGAACGTAATATCCAATACCTTACTTTTCCATCCCCTGTGGGTGTTCCTTTTCAATAAGTTTGTGTCAGGTATGCTTAATATTGGATTTGGTAGCCAAATCCGATGTACTTGTTTAGAAGATGGCTCTAGTAAATTGGCCTCTGGTCCTAAAGGACACTGCATCGACATCACCACTTTTTCACGGAAAGGATCAATAGGTGGGTTAGTTACTTGTGCAAACAATTGTTTAAAATATTCGTATGGTAATGGTTGAAAGGCAGATAAGCAGGCTAAAGGAGCATCATTCCCCATCGAACCAAGAGCTTCTTTTCTGCAAATAAAAATGTTTGATACATCAATAGGTGTCATAAGAACAATAATCGCAAAAGTATTATTATTATATTCAAAGCCCTTCGAGCTCGATTTCAATATTACGTAGAGCCTTGTAAATTGTCAGGTCACCAAATCAACAACTAAAACAGATTTATCAGTCATCAGGGCTGATTAATTCAACACGGCGCCTACATACCACAACCACAATAAAGCAAAGCTTAACGACAACCGTAGCCAAGCATTGGCTTCTTGATTACCTTGAAAGCGGCAGCCACCAATATAAATTACAGCAAACAGTAGCGAAAAATTTAGAAAAAAATATGAATTAGGTTTAAAAACGCCCAAAAGAATGATTTTAGCTGTTATTTACTTCTATTTTAGTTTTTATTGACAAAATAAAAAGGACGCCACTCACTAACGCTTCCCAAAAATAGAATTAGGTTTTATCTGGCTACAACGACTTTCGTAATTGACTGTCGTACTGCTCCGTCGCGCCGAAAATAACGACACTCATAACATGAGTCATAAGAATATGTGTTAACAACAAGCAGACGAAGACTATCCCAAACCTGACTCCCAACCAGTGTAGCCAGAACTTTTTCAGAAAAAAGGCTAGATTGACAAAAATAAAAAGCTAAATAAATAATAGTTTAAAAAAACTAAAACAACACGCTTTTATAGCTAATCGAACTAAAAAGTAGAAAATAATTTTCAATTAAAAAGAGTTTATATAACAGTAGTATAAGGTCAAACAATCATTTATAGTTAATCATTTCAAAATAAAATTATAATAAAATTTTAGATATCAACAGAATAATTTAATTCACGTAAAAAGCGTGCTTGATATTGAATGTTACAATCATTCTATTGGCAACTATCTGAGAGGAAAGATATGAAATGTAGTCAAATGCACCCCACGCTTTTTAATCTGAATTAAATTATTCTGTTAATAACTTAAATTTTATTATACTTTTATTTTGAGATGATTAACTATAAATGATTGTTTGACCTTCTACTACTGTTATATAAACTCTTTTTAATTGAAAATTATTTTCTACTTTTTAGTTCGATTAGCTATAAAAGCGTGTTTTTTTAAGTTTTTTTTAAACTATTATTCATTTTTAATTTTTTAGTTCAAGTAATTTTAAAAGTATTTGTCGAGAGTGATGAAACCTAGAAACGCCAGCGGTCCATGGATGAATCCAACCCCACGGCACCGAAAAGGGCCAAGACGCAGGGAGGCTGGACGCAGTCTTACGCCGAAATTGCCAAGGGTCGGCAGATCATTGGCATTATAGACGAGAGCAGCGAAGATGGCAGGATCCCGAAACAACAGTGGAAGTGGATCGAGGCCGCGCTCGCTACGGTGGCCGTTAAGGTTAAGAAAGACAACCCTGGTCCACCGCCATCTTACACCGATGCAGGATGGTTCCAGGGCAATGCCAAGCTAATTGCCTGTGACGACGCCAGGTCGGTAAACCTCTATAGGGTCGCCGTCACGCTGATAGGGGTGGTATATCCGGGCGCGCGCCTCAAGCTAGTGGAGGCGCGTGATATTCCCTCAGGACCAAGGGCTAGAGCCTGGGTTCCAGTGACGCCAACGGACCCAGCTGACATCCTGGAGCTGCTCCAGGAGTACAGAGCTTGTCCTCTTCACGAGGAGGTACAAAGTACCAAATCTTACACCGCCAAGAATTGGGGGTACGTTCTTAGTGGTTAGCGATCAAGTCAAGTATTTGGGAGTCATTCTGGTAGGAAGCTATTATGGAGTGACCATATAGTGGAGCGATCCAAGAAGGCAGCAGCAGAGCTGTTCACCTGCAAGAGGGCAATTGGCACCTCCTGGGGATTCTCCCCTAAGTTGACCTACTGGATTTACACAGCCATTGTGCGCCCGATTCTTCTTTATGGTACCTTGGTCTGGTGGCCTGCACTAGCTAAAAGTACCTATCTTAAAATGCTTCAAAAGGTGCAAAGGAGTTCGGAGCTCTGCATTACCGGGGCTCTCGGTTCCACTCCAGATTCCGTTACATACATACATGGATGCATAGATACATAGATAGATACAGGCCAAGCTAATAAAAGCGTGTTAAAAAGGGCTCCAGTATGCTCTTTCGTAGATGTGACATGCATCCACTTCTATCATTAATAGAGGAATGCGTTTTTCGCATTATGTGCAAGGTTTCAAATCTATGGCCATTTGGGGTGGTTATAAGTTCAATTGACTTTATGTCCGTTAACCTTATGTCAACCCACCATCACATTATTACATTGTCATCGAGCCTTGATACGTGTGCAAAGTTTCAATCAAACTTATGGCCATTACAAGTGGTAATAAGGCCAATTGACTTTATGGCCGTTGACCTTATGTCAACACACCATCATATTAATGCATTGTCATCGAGCCTTGATATGTGTGCAAAGTTTCAATCAAACTTATGGCCATTCAAAGTGGTAGTAAGGCCAATTGACCTTATGGCCGTTGACCTTATGTCACCACACCATCACATTAATGCATTGTCATCGGTCCTTGATACGTACGCAAAGTTTCAAATTAATCAGACCTCTAGAAATCGGCGAAAATTAAGCTCAAAGATTCCGCTACATACATAGAAATAAAATAAATGTAAGGCGCGATAACCTCCGAAGAGATCTAAGGCCGAGCTTCTCTTCCAATTTGCGTCGTGCTCCTCTTAATTTTCCCTACAAATTGGCCGGATGGGACCTACATGATTTTATGCCGACTCCGAACGGCATCTGCAAGGCAGATGAGAGCTTTTCATGGCAGAAATACACCCGGAGCGCTAGCCAAACACTGCCGAGGGGCGACCCCGCTCAGAAAAATTTTCTTCTAATTGAAAACCTTATTTCTAAAAATTTTTTTGATGTTTCTTTGCCGGGACATACCGGCCAAGCTAATAAAAGCGTGTTAAAAAAGCTAACTAAAAATTTTTAAGGCTAAGAAAAAAAGCTAAAAGTTTAAGGCAACTTTCTATGCGTTTCATTAATTTTTTTCATAAAAGACATAACAGAATGAAAAATTTTAATTAACTTTTACTCCAATTTCATACAAAATAAAAAAATAGTTACTGCACTATGGTCTATAAGTTTTCGTAATATGTTTGAGGTAAATAGTTTTTAAAGGGTTTTATTTAGCTTGACTCTGTGTAGCGGCCGGCCGGCCGTTGTGAACGAGTTTTGTAATTGAAATTTAAGTAACTTATCGATAAGCTACAAGTTTGAAATTTTTAATATAGTTCAAAACCCCATGACAATGCAATAATAAGACACAAAATCCGATAGGTGGCGCATTGATCGAAATATTTAAAAAAATCGTATTTGTGATCTGATTTGGCTCATATTTGGAACACATAATACATACATGAATAGAAAGCGACATATGAAAAAATCGCCGCTAGGTGGCGTAAGGATCGAGATATTCAAAAAAATCGTATTTGTGGTTGGATTTGGCTCATATTTGGAACACATAATACATACACGAATAGAAACCGACCTATGAAAAAAATTGCCGCTAGGTGGTGCAGGTATCGATATATTCAAAAAAAAATTGTATTTGTGCTCCGATTAGGCTCATATTTGGAACACATATTACATACATAGAAATCGGCGCCAGGTGGCGCAAGGACCGAGATATTAAAAAATATCGTATTTGTGGTTCGATTTGGCTCATATTCAGAACACATATAACATACAGAAATAGAAATCGCTTTATAAAAAAAAAAAATTCCGCTAGGTGCGGCAAGGATCGAGATATTAAAAATACTCGTATTTGTAGTCCGATTTGGCCCATATTTGGAACAAATATTACATACAGTCCGGTAGAAGTGACATCAAAATACTTTGGAGTTCGAGGAGGGACAAGCACACGCGGCGCCGAGTCGAGTAAAGTCTTTGGAAGGGCTATGTATTGAGGACTTACATTGTAACAAATTGTCAGGAAGGAGTCCTTGTAATAATGAGCCACTAAATAGAATGAGAAATAATAGGCAATTAAATAAAGACTAAAAACTTGAAAATAAAATAATTGAAAACAAATTTTTAGATAAACGGTTTTATTGAAAACAATACTTACTCTAAGTAATAATAATACTAAAAGCTAGAAAATGATTACGTAGGTCCTAGGTACTAGTCATCACACTTCTCATCAATCTAGGGCGTTGATCAGACAATTAAATAAAAGCGTTGGGCGCGTGAAATTTCTAAAAATGTGAGGCGTAGCATAACCTGATTAAGGTTCAGGTGGTCTTACTTATGACTATCAATAGAAATTTGTCGCGTCCAACGCTTTCATTTTATTTTCTGATCAACGCCCTAGATTGATGAAGAGTGTGATAACTAGTACCTAGGACCTACCTAATTATTTTATAGCGTTTAGTATTATTATTACTTAATGTAAGTATTGTTTTCAATAAAACCGTTTAACTTAAAATTTTTTTTTAATTATTTTATTTATTTGTAAAATAAGAACGCCGATAAAACTATTTTCAATAAGGAAATCTACCTAATGGAACTCTAAATTCCACACTGTCTGAGAACCTCTTTTTCAAATGTTTGGTATTTGTTTTACACCGACTTCAAACGATATCTGGCAATGAATTTTTGGAGGGGATATTTTCATGACACTTTCTGGGCCACTGCAGATGCGTGACCACTGGTTAAATAAAGTTTTGAAAAAGGTTATTATGAATATGAATAAAGGAATAATGAGGTTATACTATGGTACACCAATTCTTATTCAACCTCGTTATTATTGCAGCTTATGTAAGCCTGATTTTGGGCCTTATATAAAAGATCCTAATACAGCAAGGAGTTTCTTTTAATAAGGCCTTATGTAAGTAAGCCTTAGTTTTGTTGGTCCATAAGCCTTATAATAATGTTGTAATATTGTACCTTCTGGCTTATAATAATTCCTTACGTAAGTTTTACTTTATATCAGCTATGAGCCTTACACACAACGGTATATTTCAAATAAATATTATGCGTGTTGACATAAGTACAGAAAAACAATGAGATATGCCCCCAGCGGGTTAGGGGGTTAGAATATACCCGCGGTAGGTATACCTGTCGTGCCTGTCGTAAGAGACGACTAAAATACCAGATTCAAAGGGTTGTGTAGCGCAATATATAGCTTCTCCAAACCCAATTGTCAACCTCACCTATCCGTGGCGAATTCTGTTTTATTAACACCCGAGGCTCTGGCGACCCCGAATTCATCATGGACCTAGGGGGTGGGAGGGCGGAATGGCCTAGAAGGTCGAATGTGGTCATAACAAATCGTTCCCGAGATGGTCGGGCTTGGTACCGGAACGTACCGGATCTGCATCCGACAAAGGACCATCAACTCGATAACACTCCCCAAGGCCTTCGGGGAGTGTATTTATCGCTACAACAACAACAATGAGTTATCCCATTCGTGTGGATGCGATTTTCAACGGGTCGGGTCCGTCATTTTAAGCAGCATATATGTATCATTGCATAGCTCTTAGAAACCCAATTAAATGTTTCTGAAATCAAAAATTCAATTTCGCTCGGAAGCGGTTTCGAAGCAGATGAAACGGTCATAGAATCGAGTGGCAAGCACACGGAAAATGATGTTAGGTTGATGTTGCCTTAATAAAGTTACTACACCTGGATTTCTGTCTACCATAATGCCAACATTATTTATTCCTTAGCCCCTCAATTTTTTTAAATCTAGCCCAAATTCATTACATGTTCTTAAAATTGAATCTACATAAAACTATTTATCTAGATTTTCTAAAATTTTGAAAAAAGCTAGAAAGAGCTACAAAATTTCTAAACAAAAAGCTAAAAAAGAGCTTAAAGCTAAATCACAACTTTTCAAGCTAAACGGAGAAAAAAAGCTAAATCTAGCTTGAAAAAAAGATAAAATGGCAACACTGGTTAGCACTCGTGGTCTGCAAAAGACCCATTAGTTTTAGATTGAATGCTTTGTATCTTTTACATTCTATACAAAGTTTAACATGCTTCGTAATATCGGCACGTATGCCTGGCCAAAAATAACGATTACCCTGAAAGAAATGGTGCTAGTAAAATCAACAAATCGGTTCTGTTGTTCTTGACTTAACGGAGATTCGGTGAATGGATCGTATTATGGTTAATTCGACCGAGTTCTTTGTCAAACGGACAAATTAGGTTAGTCATTTCAACAGAAGAGAAATTGTCGCTCTTAAGTTAACAAAATTGTGTAAAAACTGACAGATTCCTGGTCAATTTAACTGATTTTTCTGTTAACACAACTATCTTACAGGTCATTTCAACGGCGATCAACTGTCAATACATGAGCAAATTTCAAAGAGAATTTTACGCTCACTGCGCTCTCTACTTTGTACTTATGACGATGGTGCCACTTGTTAAAAAAAAAAACACCAAAATAAGAAAACCATCAGATCGAAAAAACACACAAAATGGGAAAACAACAAAAAACTAGTTTTTCAGTTATCAATACAAAACAAAAAAACCCTTTTTTGAATTTACTGTGCAAAAAATTATGAGATACCGGGCACCTATTTATCGGGTACAATTTTGCAACTTCTCCTACAAGCGAAGGGCAAAATTGCACCCTCCTGTTGCAAAAGTTTTGTTGGAACGAACAGGATTTTTCCAAAGTTAGTAACATCTCGATTCAATATTACGTAGAGCCTTGATACGTGTGCAAAGTTTCAATCAAACTTATGGCCATTACAAGTGGTAATAAGGCCAATTGACTTTATGGCCGTTGACCTTATGTCAACACACCATCATATTAATGCATTGTCATCGAGCCTTGATATGTGTGCAAAGTTTCAATCAAACTTATGGCCATTCAAAGTGGTAGTAAGGCCAATTGACCTTATGGCCGTTGACCTTATGTCACCACACCATCACATTAATGCATTGTCATCGGTCCTTGATACGTACGCAAAGTTTCAAATTAATCAGACCTCTAGAAATCGGCGAAAATTAAGCTCAAAGATTCCGCTACATACATAGAAATAAAATAAATGTAAGGCGCGATAACCTCCGAAGAGATCTAAGGCCGAGCTTCTCTTCCAATTTGCGTCGTGCTCCTCTTAATTTTCCCTACAAATTGGCCGGATGGGACCTACATGATTTTATGCCGACTCCGAACGGCATCTGCAAGGCAGATGAGAGCTTTTCATGGCAGAAATACACCCGGAGCGCTAGCCAAACACTGCCGAGGGGCGACCCCGCTCAGAAAAATTTTCTTCTAATTGAAAACCTTATTTCTAAAAATTTTTTTGATGTTTCTTTGCCGGGACATACCGGCCAAGCTAATAAAAGCGTGTTAAAAAAGCTAACTAAAAATTTTTAAGGCTAAGAAAAAAAGCTAAAAGTTTAAGGCAACTTTCTATGCGTTTCATTAATTTTTTTCATAAAAGACATAACAGAATGAAAAATTTTAATTAACTTTTACTCCAATTTCATACAAAATAAAAAAATAGTTACTGCACTATGGTCTATAAGTTTTCGTAATATGTTTGAGGTAAATAGTTTTTAAAGGGTTTTATTTAGCTTGACTCTGTGTAGCGGCCGGCCGGCCGTTGTGAACGAGTTTTGTAATTGAAATTTAAGTAACTTATCGATAAGCTACAAGTTTGAAATTTTTAATATAGTTCAAAACCCCATGACAATGCAATAATAAGACACAAAATCCGATAGGTGGCGCATTGATCGAAATATTTAAAAAAATCGTATTTGTGATCTGATTTGGCTCATATTTGGAACACATAATACATACATGAATAGAAAGCGACATATGAAAAAATCGCCGCTAGGTGGCGTAAGGATCGAGATATTCAAAAAAATCGTATTTGTGGTTGGATTTGGCTCATATTTGGAACACATAATACATACACGAATAGAAACCGACCTATGAAAAAAATTGCCGCTAGGTGGTGCAGGTATCGATATATTCAAAAAAAAATTGTATTTGTGCTCCGATTAGGCTCATATTTGGAACACATATTACATACATAGAAATCGGCGCCAGGTGGCGCAAGGACCGAGATATTAAAAAATATCGTATTTGTGGTTCGATTTGGCTCATATTCAGAACACATATAACATACAGAAATAGAAATCGCTTTATAAAAAAAAAAAATTCCGCTAGGTGCGGCAAGGATCGAGATATTAAAAATACTCGTATTTGTAGTCCGATTTGGCCCATATTTGGAACAAATATTACATACAGTCCGGTAGAAGTGACATCAAAATACTTTGGAGTTCGAGGAGGGACAAGCACACGCGGCGCCGAGTCGAGTAAAGTCTTTGGAAGGACTATGTATTGAGGACTTACATTGAAACAAATTGTCAGGAAGGAGTCCTTGTAATAATGAGCCACTAAATAGAATGAGAAATAATAGGCAATTAAATAAAGACTAAAAACTTGAAAATAAAATAATTGAAAACAAATTTTTAGATAAACGGTTTTATTGAAAACAATACTTACTCTAAGTAATAATAATACTAAAAGCTAGAAAATGATTACGTAGGTCCTAGGTACTAGTCATCACACTTCTCATCAATCTAGGGCGTTGATCAGACAATTAAATAAAAGCGTTGGGCCCGTGAAATTTCTAAAAATGTGAGGCGTAGCATAACCTGATTAAGGTTCAGGTGGTCTTACTTATGACTATCAATAGAAATTTGTCGCGTCCAACGCTTTCATTTTATTTTCTGATCAACGCCCTAGATTGATGAAGAGTGTGATAACTAGTACCTAGGACCTACCTAATTATTTTATAGCGTTTAGTATTATTATTACTTAATGTAAGTATTGTTTTCAATAAAACCGTTTAACTTAAAATTTTTTTTTAATTATTTTATTTATTTGTAAAATAAGAACGCCGATAAAACTATTTTCAATAAGGAAATCTACCTAATGGAACTCTAAATTCCACACTGTCTGAGAACCTCTTTTTCAAATGTTTGGTATTTGTTTTACACCGACTTCAAACGATATCTGGCAATGAATTTTTGGAGGGGATATTTTCATGACACTTTCTGGGCCACTGCAGATGCGTGACCACTGGTTAAATAAAGTTTTGAAAAAGGTTATTATGAATATGAATAAAGGAATAATGAGGTTATACTATGGTACACCAATTCTTATTCAACCTCGTTATTATTGCAGCTTATGTAAGCCTGATTTTGGGCCTTATATAAAAGATCCTAATACAGCAAGGAGTTTCTTTTAATAAGGCCTTATGTAAGTAAGCCTTAGTTTTGTTGGTCCATAAGCCTTATAATAATGTTGTAATATTGTACCTTCTGGCTTATAATAATTCCTTACGTAAGTTTTACTTTATATCAGCTATGAGCCTTACACACAACGGTATATTTCAAATAAATATTATGCGTGTTGACATAAGTACAGAAAAACAATGAGATATGCCCCCAGCGGGTTAGGGGGTTAGAATATACCCGCGGTAGGTATACCTGTCGTGCCTGTCGTAAGAGACGACTAAAATACCAGATTCAAAGGGTTGTGTAGCGCAATATATAGCTTCTCCAAACCCAATTGTCAACCTCACCTATCCGTGGCGAATTCTGTTTTATTAACACCCGAGGCTCTGGCGACCCCGAATTCATCATGGACCTAGGGGGTGGGAGGGCGGAATGGCCTAGAAGGTCGAATGTGGTCATAACAAATCGTTCCCGAGATGGTCGGGCTTGGTACCGGAACGTACCGGATCTGCATCCGACAAAGGACCATCAACTCGATAACACTCCCCAAGGCCTTCGGGGAGTGTATTTATTGCTACAACAACAACAATGAGTTATCCCATTCGTGTGGATGCGATTTTCAACGGGTCGGGTCCGTCATTTTAAGCAGCATATATGTATCATTGCATAGCTCTTTTGTCTACATGTGACTTAGAAACCCAATTAAATGTTTCTGAAATCAAAAATTCAATTTCGCTCGGAAGCGGTTTCGAAGCAGATGAAACGGTCATAGAATCGAGTGGCAAGCACACGGAAAATGATGTTAGGTTGATGTTGCCTTAATAAAGTTACTACACCTGGATTTCTGTCTACCATAATGCCAACATTATTTATTCCTTAGCCCCTCAATTTTTTTAAATCTAGCCCAAATTCATTACATGTTCTTAAAATTGAATCTACATAAAACTATTTATCTAGATTTTCTAAAATTTTGAAAAAAGCTAGAAAGAGCTACAAAATTTCTAAACAAAAAGCTAAAAAAGAGCTTAAAGCTAAATCACAACTTTTCAAGCTAAACGGAGAAAAAAAGCTAAATCTAGCTTGAAAAAAAGATAAAATGGCAACACTGGTTAGCACTCGTGGTCTGCAAAAGACCCATTAGTTTTAGATTGAATGCTTTGTATCTTTTACATTCTATACAAAGTTTAACATGCTTCGTAATATCGGCACGTATGCCTGGCCAAAAATAACGATTACCCTGAAAGAAATGGTGCTAGTAAAATCAACAAATCGGTTCTGTTGTTCTTGACTTAACGGAGATTCGGTGAATGGATCGTATTATGGTTAATTCGACCGAGTTCTTTGTCAAACGGACAAATTAGTTTAGTCATTTCAACAGAAGAGAAATTGTCGCTCTTAAGTTAACAAAATTGTGTAAAAACTGACAGATTCCTGGTCAATTTAACTGATTTTTCTGTTAACACAACTATCTTACAGGTCATTTCAACGGCGATCAACTGTCAATACATGAGAAAATTTCATAGAGAATTTTACGCTCACTGCGCTCTCTACTTTGTACTTATGACGATGGTGCCACTTGTTAAAAAAAAAAACACCAAAATAAGAAAACCATCAGATCGAAAAAACACACAAAATGGGAAAACAACAAAAAACTAGTTTTTCAGTTATCAATACAAAACAAAAAAACCCTTTTTTGAATTTACTGTGCAAAAAATTATGAGATACCGGGCACCTATTTATCGGGTACAATTTTGCAACTTCTCCTACAAGCGAAGGGCAAAATTGCACCCTCCTGTTGCAAAAGTTTTGTTGGAACGAACAGGATTTTTCCAAAGTTAGTAACATCTTGTTCAAGTTTTTATGAATTTTCACTCACGCGAACGAATTTAATAAGATAATAAAAACATCCTTTTTTAATGTTGATGTTTCCGACAACATAAAAATTTAAGTTGTTTTGGAATCGTTTCAACTTAAAGTGTTACGAAAATTAAACTTGCCGAATTACATGTAAAGTTACTCCAGTGGTGAATTACCTTATAGCGATTTGATTCTTTACTTTTCTATAACTTACAAGTTCTCTATTTAAAATGTTTCTAAGCTGGAGTCGCCCCTCGGCAGCCTTTGGCAAGTGCTCCGAGTGTATATCTGCCATGAAAAGTTCTCAGTGAAAACTCATCTGCCTCGCAGATGCCGGTCGGAGTCGGCATAAAACATGTAGGTCCCGTCCGGCCAATTTGTAGGGAAAATCAAGAGGAGCACGACGCAAATTGGAAGAGAAGCTCGGCCTTAGATCTCTTCGGAGGTTATCACGCCTTACATTTATTTATTTATATGGCAACATAGGTACTTTCGTACAAAGCTGTCGCAACAAATTTTTTTGTTCATTTGACTGCTAAAACGGTCAATTACGAATCAACGATTTGTGCGCAGTTGATTGAACATCTGGTTGCGATGGATAAAAATAAACAGAAATTTCGGTTGAATTGACCCGTATTTCGGTTGATTTTACCAGCCTTTTCCCTTCAGTGTTGGCGATTAGGTACTAAGTTAAGTAAATAATTAGTTAAGCGAAATAGAAACAGCACTCTAGTAACAGAAAAAGGACTAATAATACATATAAGCAGGATACGAAATTAACTACCGAAAACATTTCATTCCAGGCTACTTTTGATACAATTATGCCTCGCTGAGGTTCAAACACTAGATTACTCAAATTCACAGCTAATCACTATAGAGAAAGGACTGGCAAAGCTACAGACCGGAACATTCAGGATAATACATGAAACTGACATAGAAAAATGTGCTGAAATCCTCGATCATATCGACTCAAAAGCGGAAATCCTAGTCAAAAACCCAAATTACCATTTTCTATCCCACCTAATACCTTAAAAAAAATGTACATAAGTAACTTAAAAACACAGAAAAAATTATAAATTTCTTGAGTAGCGCGTGCAATGGATTACCGACAGTCCGAACCACGAAGATCATGAAATAGTATTAAATAAAGTGAACAATGTCCTTAAGAATAACAATAACCAGATCCTTATCAATAAGCTTACAGTTGGAAAAATTAATGAAATTTCCAGCTGTTAAAATGAGGAAGGAATTATGTTAAACCTCTTACCTTAACAATCGGTTGTATCAGATATATATTATATATATGACCGATCTTAACGATTTTTTAGGCAATAATATATTTGTATGTTTGTAATGTATTTGTGAGCATCCGAAGCTGCTAGCGGTTAAAATGAAGAAATTACGTTAAACCTCTTATCTGAACAATCGGTTGTATGGGATATATGTGGGAATGAGAACAGGTAGTAAGGATAGTCTGGTAACTACAAACAATAGAGAAAGGGTGGCAACGTCCAATGAGCCGATGGCAAATGGCGTCCATCACGAAAGTGCAGTTGAAGTTGAAATGCATAATACAGGTCTACAAGTAGGATATTTAGCAACATGCACATACACAGCCACGCTCACCTGATAAAATGCTTGTTCTTGTTCATATTTTTGTGGATGCTATTTGGTACTGTTGTACTTCTTAGGTCCAAGAAAAGTGTAGTAGTAGCTGCTAACGAAAACTGCGTAAAATTTTTATTGTAAAATTAAAAAGAAATATCTTTATTTACTTTCAAACGAGCACTTAATTACATCTCTCTTTAAAATCCATATCTTTTGGACAATTTTAATTAACAAATTGTGATACTTTATTACCGGGGACGATTGCTAAAACCGGACCAAAACCGTCGGGGATGGTATTCAGTCCTATTCTGCATTTCGACTTTGATTGGAATTTTTTCGATTTGGCAATTTTGGTATTCTGTGTTCCAATCTCTTTCGATCCAACTTCGAATCGTTCGATTTTGTGTATTCTGCATTTCGATCGTGGTTCCGTTTTTCTAAGTTGCAAATTTTTTGGCGAAAAAATATTTTCTTTTTATTTTTTTATTAATTTATAACAGAATTTTAACAAAAATGTGAGCAAAACTTGTTAAGAAACGTAAAAGGCTTGATGATGACTGTTTTTATATGTTTCCAGGTCAAAAACAACATGTCGATGTCGAAGTCCTTGGACGTATTTGCCCCACAAAAGTATCGAAATAAAGTCGAAAGTTTTTTTTGAACCTAAATAAGAAAATAAGTCATTAAACTTTACCACTTTTAAGTTCAATTTCTTACAATTCGTCACTCATCTCAAATGGATTACACAAATCTCGCAATATTTGCCTTTCCATTCTCGCCTGGTCATTTTGGTATGCGTTGCTTTCCAACTCCACAAATAATGCCGCGGCTATTGATTCCAGTATAATAGACAGCTATAATTTGTGTCTGTTCGTTGGGTCCAGTTATATGCCAAAGCAAGCTGCAGGAGTAGAGGAAGGTGAAGCGAAAACGTAAACAATCCTTGCGGAAAGAATAAATAAATCTTCATAAAGTACTATAGGCCATTGCAATGAAATTAGCATTCATAAAATTCAGAAAATGTCAACTATATTCGTGCAGGAATCCGTTTTAACAAAACTTGGTGAACACGGCAGGGAATTGGTCAAAAGAACGACAAAAACACACATACAATTATGAAAGTACTTCACTCAAAAAAATATCACATTGCGGCAATATATTCTATTGCTTTTTTTTCTACAAAATGGCGTGGATAATAAAATATAAACGTTTTTCAGTGTTTTTTTACAAATTTTCTTTAATTTATTTTGTTACAATGTTCACACATTCCGTACAAACAGCTGATTTCGAAAAATCATTTGCTCTTCCTCTTCTAGTTACGATTCCGTCGTAATTCAGAATACCCAACTTCGATTAAAGCGGAGTGTAGAACGGGAACGTAATCGAAATGCAGAATAGGGGTGATTAATAGACGCGTTTTTGCCTCGCTTCCAATAATTCGAATACTTTTTCGCCTTTGGACTATTGATAATAGGACAAAACGCGTATTTTCATTTCTCTTTCCACATTTTTGGACGGGTTATTGCAGTCGACCTCGGTTTCAAACTGTTTTCGCGGAGAACTTTTGAACGGGTAGAAAAACTTAGCACCCGTATTTGTATTCTTAATGCTCGAATAACTAAGTGTCCTCAGATACCCCAATTCAAGACTTTTATGTAATTTTCTGTATGACCCATATAGGTGCACTACATTTTCATACTAAATTCGTTCAAAAAAATTTACCATCACAGCAACCCATATCTGATATTCCGCTTCTTTTTTTTTACTTCCCTGCGTAGCTTTCCATGGCAGCAACACCGGTAATTTTGACACTTCGTTCAGTGTCAAACGCATGTTCCACGTAGGTTCCACTGAGTTCCACAATAGTTTGACACTGACCGATAGTTTGACACTGAGACAAAAAGTGCAGTGAAATATGTACCAATATGAAAATGTAAACTGTAAAAAACGTATTGAATTGCCAAGGAAAATGTGTGCATATCGAAAACATGTAAAAAATGTTAAAAGTATTAAAGATTGAACATTGAAAACTTATTTGGAAAAAATACAAGTTATGGCGTGTCTATGCAAAAAGCAAAAATTCGAAGAAAACAAAATTGCACAAAGACAGTGTTCGAATGTGTATTCGCTCATTGAAACGTTAATTTCAAAATTGTAGAAAATGTGTGTACTAAAATCATACGAAGAAAAATAGACACGAAAAGTTATGAAGTAAAGAGAATATTTGAGTTTGATCGCTCCTTGGAACGCCAATTTCAAAAGCAAAGAGTGTAAAACCAAAACATCTTCTTCAAATAAAAACGAAAAGCAAAAGCAAAGCGCGCATATGCAAACAGCGTTGCCATATATATTTTATCCAAGTCGTCAAACGCCGCCCAAAAAATCGTCATATCTATGGCAACCACCAATAACAACCAAAGTTGAGTTAGGAAGAAGTTGGGTTATTATCAGGGGACGTACGATTGTATTCGTCGGAAACCACAATGAAATCGCCGGATTTCATTCAATAATATGAGCTTTTCTGAAAATTGTCTTTGATTGTTATTTTTTGTTGCCACATAGAACATATAAAATCGTCTTCAATTCATTTCGTTTTATTTTATAAATAACAAAAACGTCAAAAAAATAAAAGTTGTATTACATACAAAAGGTACTTGTTTTCAGTCATTTTAACAATACAAATTTTTTGTTTTTTTTGAGCTCGAATCGAACCTCCTATATCATTTTAGTTTCTTAGTTATACATTTCGCGTTAATTTTTTTAGCATATTTATTGGCGGTTTAATATTATGACAGGAAAAGTTATTCAATTTTAAATAATCTTGGGCTAGCAATATTCCTTTCAATGTATCAGTTTCCAGACGGTTTCGGATTTTTGTTTTGTTTAAATTTATTTTAGAAAAAATACATTTGCTGAAGAGTGTGGCAAGCACATTAGATCTGCAACGAATGTACATAAATTAGAAAAAGCGTATGTAGAGTCAGCTCTTAGTATAGTATAAGTATTTTTCCAAAAAAAAAACTTCTGGAGGAACCTTAGAAATGTATTCAAAATAGAGGAACTGTGGCATTTATGGTATAGCGTTTAGTTTTTGTGCAATTTTGGCCAAACCAAAAGTCCAATTAACTTCTTTTTTGTCACATTTTGTTTTGTGAAATATCATCTAAAGCGTACTTTAACCAAAGTTGTATACCACCAACAGTTTACAATTTACAACACGAAATTCGGGCCCGAAATGCCAATTCCCCAAAAATATAATGTGGTAATGTAGTACACCAACGTAGGCTAATTTGGTATAATATACCATTTAACCCGAATAATAACCAGATCAGTTTTACTAAAGAAAATATTAAATAACTTATTTTAAAATTTACCAATTTTATTAATAAAAGATAAATAGCTTCTCAAAAGATAATATAAAATGCCTCCTTTGCTCGTTGATATTAAAAATGAATAAGTTATTGGAAATATCAAAATTGCTTAAAAACTTCAATTTGTGCAAGACCCGAAATGAAAATTGCATGTTTTTTTTTTTTGGGAATGCAGACGTTATGAGCCCAAACCGTATCGAACTGTAAATAGGCACGTCATTCTGATATATTTCTTTCGTCCTTCCATAGCCTTTCGCAAAAGGAGCAAATTGCTCCGTCTGGAGACATTTCAACAAAATCCCCTTGCTGCGTAGACGACGTTTGCTTCGGAGTCACGGTTAATTCTTCACATTCAGCTTTTCTAGCTTTCGCTGCTGGCTTTTTGAAGGTTCCTTTCCTTTTTTAGTTTTTGGCTTCACTTTTTCCCGGATCTTTCGAATGCTTTCTTACAACTGATTCTTCCTCCTCTTCCGGTAGCATCTGGCTTTCTAATCTTTGGCAATGGTAAAATCTGGTTAATGCCACAGGTTCTGGAGAAGTCACTCGATTTGTATTAGATGTCGGTGAAGTAATAGTACGTCTAGTCTCCGAAGTTGCGTTATTTTGCTCGGAAAATTCAGAGTTTTCGGCAGTTACGTGCTCATGGATATCATTTGCAGCAATATAGTCTCCATCAGTAAAAATATTTCGATCGAATGGGTATATACTAGTACATCTGAAACCGCTCACTGCAACCTGCCCAGTCTGAAACTTATAATACGCTTTGGAAAAGAGACCAACTAAATCGAATTTAGTAACTTTTCGTCCAGTTTCTCTCATAAAACGCTTTAATTCGTTACTGTAATAAGTCTTGAGTGGGCTCATGAATGCTCTGTCTAGCGGTTGCATTTTACGAGTGGAATGCGGAGGCAATAATATCATCACCACTCCGTTTTCACGAGCTAAGTTGATTACTTCAATATTTATTACTGTAGTGTTTAGATGGATCAACATTATTGGATCTATTTCTTGGTGTTTGAATATTTAAAATAAATCTTACATAGAAGGCAGGCTTAAATCGTCATTTTTCTTTAAAAAATCGTCCAAGCGTCATTCTAATTGAAAATCGTCAAAATGACGACGGCGTCGTCAATCTGTCACGCTGTATACAAAGTCTATCGTAACGATGCGCCAAAGTTTGTATGAAGTGAGCGACCGAAATAATCAGCAAACTGCAAGGAGAATGCGAGAGCAAACAATGTTTGAGTTTGTATAAAATGTCTTCGTATGCAAAGCCAAGCGTAAACAAGTGGAGGAAGAAGACACGAAAAGCAGCATAATTCGAACGTCAAGTGAACGAGAAAATCGAAGCTAAATGAAGCAGAAAGTAGTTTTGTAGTTTATCGTAGTTTGTTTTGATGTTTTAACTTATTTCTTATGTATTACCTTTGTACTTATAATTTCATTTTAAAGAACTTAACATCGAAGCAATGTTAATAAGGTATGTATGTACCAGAATAATTTTTACAGACACAACAATGCCAAGTAATACAAAATATTTTTAAACGGTTTTATTTAGGTTGACTTGACACGCTGGCTGGTTGGATGGCTGGCACGAATTTTGTAATTGAAATTTAAGTAACTTCCCGATAAGCTACAAGCTTGAAACTTGGAATATAGTTCAGAAGTTTAGTTATTTCGCCTTACCCATTCACATAAAAAATTTCGCGAAGCACTGCTATAAACATTCTCACTAAACAAAAAAATACTTACTTACATACATATTTTGTGTCGTATTCATTTGTTAAATTGCAGTTTTTAACTATTAAATGTTAGAAAAGTACTAACGAGCGGGAAAAATACTTTCAAATACTTAGCCAAAGCAAATGTCAAATTCTTCTTCTAATGCTTTGCTTGCAACAAATGTTGTTCATATCAGATGGCGCCAGTGCCGCTCGATCTGCCGTTCTTCATAAAAATACGTGCAATCTGCTCATTTTGCATAAGATTGCGTTAAACGCATCTATATAAAAAACTGCTTATGCGACGGGGCTTTTACATACTACTTTCGGGGGATTACCCCCGGACCCGGGGTTTCTGAGGGGGCCCGTGATTTAGAAGTAGTAGTAGTCGAGTTTATTTATTTAGCAATTTAGCTACTTTTTAAAAAATAAATTAAATATAGTAATTCATAATTACATTTCAAATCTTAATCATAATTAACTTTAACAAATTCAATCACTTTTCTCTTAAATATATACATATTAGATTCAGACTTTATTTCCATCGGCAATGAATTAAATAAGCTAGTTCCTTTATAAAACAAACTATTTTGTGCCGCACTTGACATTAGAGGTGGTCTTCTAAAATCAACATTGTTCCTAAGGGGATATGGTTGTACATATGGTGCTACATGGCATAACTCGGACGTTAAATATCTTGGCAAAATATTATATTTAATTTTAACGCATAACGTGTTAAACATAACACGCTGATTTACAGACATCCATTTCAACGTTTTAAGAAGCGTTGAAATCGATGTCATTACACTACATTTAAGAATAGATCTCATAGCTTTATTTTGGAGTTTTTGCATTCTATCTATACTTGACATGAAACAATATTCAAAATGTGGTTTAACGATCGTGTTGTAAATATTTATTGCATATATTGCACATAGTTGAAACTTGTTTCCGTATTCTTTTAACGAAATTAATCTTTTTAGCTATTTTTTTAGCAAAAATAATCTATATACAGATTAAACTTAAGTTTATCTCCAATAATAACTGCTAGATACTTAATTTGGTCTACTCTCTCTATATATTCACAATTTATAGAAATATTTTTGTTGGATCTACCATTGACCATCATCCATTTTGTCTTCTTTACATTAAGTTTTAGTTTATTAATTTTTAAATAACTTTCGTCTCTGATAATATCTGCATTAAGTTTATCAATACACTCATCACCTGAATTAAAAAAATAAATAAATGTAAGGCGCGATAAGCTCCGAAGAGATCTAAGGCCGAGCTTCTCTTCCGGACGGGACCTACATGTTTTATGCCGACTCCGAACGGCTTCTGCAAGGCAGATGAGTTTTCACTGAGAGCTTTTCATGGCAGAAATACAATCGGAGCGCTTGCCAGACACTGCCGAGGGGCGACCCCGCTTAGAAAAATTTTCTTCTAATTGAAAAATCTTATTTTTAAAATTTTGATGTTGCTTTGCCCGGGAGTTGAACCCAGGGCATACGGTGTGATAGGCGGAGCACGCTACCATCACACCACGGTGGCCGAATTAGCTGATATATATAATAACGTATCATCAGCGAACAAACATACATTTGAATTCTGCAAGACTTTTTCGATATCGTTAACGTAAATTATAAATAATAATGCACCTAATGTAGAGCCTTGTGGCACACCAAGGTTCACCGAAATAGTGTCGGATACACATTTTCCCACCTTAGTCCGTTGATATCTGCCAGTCAAATAGCTTTCAAACCATTGAAGCTCCGGCCCGGATATTCCGTTTTGTTGCAGTTTTTTTATTAATATTCCTCTATCCAAAGTTTCAAACGCTCTTTGAAAATCGAGAAATACTGCTGCTATTGTTTTTTTTCTATCAACATGTGTTTTCCATCTGCTAATCACTCAATTTATGAGTGTTTCACGGCTATATTTTTTTCTGAACCCAGATTGATATCCGGAGAATAACTCATTTCTTTCAAAATATTGCACCAGTTGCTCATTTAAAATTGTTTCAATGATTCTACTTTCCATTATCAATATGTTAATTGGTCGAAGATCTGTTCTTTACTTTCTCTATTGGAACAACTCTGGATTCTTTCCAATTTTCTGGGAAAATGCCTTTCGTGAATGATTCATTACACTAAGTACTAAGATATTTTTTTTTAATTCAGGAGAGTCTTTAGTTGTTCCATATCTGCATTTCGTTTTAATATTATAGTGAAGTGTGAAAAATAAAAATATATATATATATAAAGAAAGGCTAAAATGTGTGTTAGTTTGTCGCCGGTGTTTGAAGAGATGCGTCAGTCGATTTTGTATTTGTCATACCCTTGGTCTCGAGATATAAGCCAAAACGAGGGGCCGTGAATGCCTAGACAGTGTTTATACAATATGGATATCAAATGAAAGCTGTTGATGAGTGCTTTAGTACAGAGTAATATATTATACCGCTGGGTGACTAGGGTCTCGAGATATAGGCCAAAACGTGGACCCCGATACCCCTAGAATGTGTGGGTAGTACGGATATCAAATGAAAGCTTTTGCTGAGGGCTCTAAATTAATTTTCATGGTGATATTCGATTTAGTCGCATCAACCTGGCAAAACTGATAAATATGCATGCGAAGCCCCACATACCTATTTACATACGTCCTATTCGATTTGCCGGAAATTTGGTATATGTATACATTTGCCTATATTAGTGTTTACGATCCTTTTTTCCGACCAGAGGCGGACTGGGACTGAGACTCGGAGTGGGACTGGGACTGGGACTGGAACAAAAGAGATAGACTGAGAGAGAGATAGAATGAGACGAAGATGGAGATAGATGAAGCGAAAAAGACGGAGGGAGGAGTGAATAAAAGGATTAGGAGAAAGTGAAGAGGGAGGGCAGAGTTAGACGGAAAAAAACTTTTTAAAATGTATGCAGGTAGGCCAAATTTAGGGCAGAACAACGCCTGCCGGGTCTGCTAGTATATATATATGTGGCGTACCCACATCATTTAATTTTGATTTATCAATTATACTATTATTTGAATTGTAATAACAAAACATTTTTTATCATAACTTGCATTCTACAACACTTAATACTGCGATAATTTCATTAGCGTTTACCTACACTTAGTTTTGACATTTTGCCATTACATTGTTCGCTAATTACTCTTTGCATTGTTTTTGTAAATTTTTCTTATTCGATTCGGCCATCGAATTACCGGCACGCGTGTTTAAAGCAGAAACTATTGTTTCCATCTGAATTTTTCAGTACAATCTTTATTCAATAAATATTAGTAACTTTAAAATATCGAGTTTTACTAAATTGGTGACCCCGCACGTTGGTGAGTTCTTTTTCCTGCAATCTTTGTACGAATATCGCATTTTTACTTGAGTGCCAGCGACGGCCTTAGTGTAGCGGAGCTACGTAACCTCACTAATTAGGTGCACTTGGAAACCGCCGGCAATTCCTCATTTGGATATTTCCCTCATCATGCCATTAAACGATAGCATGCAAGTTGGTGGCAGCGGTGGGGATAATAACAATCTTACCGAAAATTTCAGCACAGTGCCACGTATTCCCTTGCCGCACATGAATGAAGAAAACATCGAAGCCTACTTCTACGCCCTGGAGTTCTGGTTTCATGCATCACTCGTGTATTCTGATACCAGAAAATTCCATATCGTGTTAGCGAGCCTGCCACCTAGCAAATTACTTGCGTTCAACCGAACAATCGAAGCAGCGCCTGCAGTTGAGAAATTTAAGTACATAAAATAAAAGGTTATGACGGCCACCGTGGTGTGATGGTAGCGTGCTCCGCCTATCACACCGTATGCCCTGGGTTCAACTCCCGGGCAAAGCAACATCAAAATTTTAGAAATAAGATTTTTCAATTAGAAGAAAATTTTTCTAAGCGGGGTCGCCCCTCGGCAGTGTCTGGCAAGCGCTCCGATTGTATTTCTGCCATGAAAAGCTCTCAGTGAAAACTCATCTTCCTTGCAGATGCCATTCGGAGTCGGCATAAAACATGTAGGTCCCGTCCGGCCAATTTGTAGGGAAAAATCAAGAGGAGCACGACGCAAATTGGATAGACCACTTTTGCAGATAGCCAGCAACGTCGAATGCAAAAGGTTCTGAAAGACATGCCACTTGGTGACCGCAAGCCTAGTGAGCTGTTTAGTGAAATGAGACGTGTTGCCGGAACCACTCTAAACGACAGTTTGTTGCACGTCTTGTGCGTAGCGCGCCTCCCACCGTATGTGCAAGCAGCTGTAAATGCTGCAAAAGTGCCACTCGACGAAAAAACTAAAATTGGCGACTCAATTGTAGAGTCCACTGGTTGGCAAAGCGGTCACGTGGATGCTGTGTCCACGCATACAGACATTTCTAACCTCAAAAGTGAAATTTCTGAGTTAGCTCGAAATGTTGAAAAGCATTTAAGCTTGAAGGATCGTCGCCATCGTTCACGATCGACTTCACGAACGAAAAAAGTGCGACTCAACGATCAACAGGGCTCTTCAGAAAACTTTTGTTGGTACCACCGAACATTTTCAGACAAAGCAACGAAGTGCCGTCAACCATGCACTTTCGATAAAAAAGCCGACAAATCAATGAGGTTGCTCAGCTGCAGCGTTTTCAGGTCCCGGAAAACAACCTGGAATCGCCAACAACTACCGGCTTCGTATTTTTGACCCATTATCCAAAATTGAATTTCTTATTGATACAGGCGCTGATGTGTCAATGATACCGCCAAATACGAAGACAGCTAGAATCAACACCACCGAATTGAAATTGTTTGCTGCCAGTGGCTCACCCATTGAAGTTTATGGTGGGGCCCTTTTAAAATTAAATGCCATTATTGGTGCCGATTTTTTGAGTAACTATGGCATATTAGTCGACTTAAAGGGTGGTTGCTTAAGACACAGTAAGACCGAGTTAAAATCAATATGCGAAGTTTACAGAACGCTTACGTTGAGTGTTAAAACAGATAACATGGAATCATGCCGATGTTTTGCAAGAATTTGTGGACATAACTCGGCCATGTCCAATGGGTGCGTCTACAAATTCATCTGTAGTACATAGAATTATAACGAAAGGTCAGCCAGTTTTTTCACGCCCACGACGACTATCACCCGAAAAACTAGCAGCTGCGCGCGCTGAATTCGACTCCCTTTTGAATCTGCAGTCCGTCAAGCAGTAGTTGGGCTAGTCCACTCCATATGGTGCGAAAAGCTGATGGCACATGGAGACCTTGCGGCGATTATCGTTTGCTAAATGCACAAACGATACCGGACCGATACCCTCTCCCGTTTCTACAGGACTTCGCAAATGTATTAACAGGTAATACAATTTTTTTGAAAATACACCTACAAAAGGTATTTCATCAGGTACCTGTACACTAGGGCGGGTCGATTTAAAAATTGCTCTGTGAAAATCGTATTCTAGGGATCAAAATAACAAACTTTGCCGAAGGAACCATACATATTTGGGTCGAACTTTTGGGTTGGGGCAATTTCAATTCTACCTGCTGTGTCTTGTGGGGGCTTAAAAAAACAACGCTACCAATTTTACGATCTGCAATTGTGTCACAGTGATACCTTCATTTTTTAAAACGGTTGAATAAAAAACCCACACAACTATGTTTACGACATCCAAATGCATCACAGTGATGCCTTGGTTTTAAAAGGGGGTTGTAAAAACGCTAATTTCTAATAATTTTTTTTAATTCCCTTTCTATTACTAAGTTAAATTCATTTTTTCATTTACATATGTTCTGACTAAATAAATTTCTAAAGAGAAAAATAAACTCCAAAAAGAAAAAAACATAGGCATTTCAAAGTGGGATTTTTCAAAATTTGCCCCTACGACCCAAATGGGGGGACATCAGAATTCGTTTTAGAAGTATGGTTCCTTCGGTAAAGTTTCTTATTTTGAACCTAGAATATTATTTTCACAGAGCAATGGGCGATTTTTTTGCCTCCCCACAAATCGACCCGGCCTACTGTACACCCTGATGATATCTGCAAAACGGCGATAACCACGCCCTTTGGCTTATACGAGTTTACAAAGATGACATTCGGCCTGCGAAATGCAGCTCAAACATTTCAACGCATAATAAATGAAGTATTTCGTGGCCTCAACTTTGTTTTCATGTTTGTGTTGCTTCCAAATCGTCCGACGAACACCGCGACCATTTGAAACAGGTATTTAAAGGACTGCGCGAGCATAATCTCACAATCAACGTAGCCAAATCGGAGCTTGGCGTTTCAACGCTTGAGTTTTTGGGGCACTTTATTACCAAGGATGGCATACGGCCACTGAAAAGTCGCGTAGAGACTCTATTAAATTTCAAAAGACAAACCGTAGCGAAAGAGTTAAAGCGATTTCTTGCAATGCTAAACTTCTACCGGCGTTTCCTTCCACGGGCAATGGAAATACAAGATCCTCTGTTCGACATGATAGGTGCAAACAAACGTAACGACTCTACAATACTATTGTGGACCGAAGAAGCTTCTCGCAACTTCAAAGCATGCAAACAGCAACTGGCGAATTGTGTAATGCTTGCTCATCCTGTCCCTAACGCCGCATTATCATTATGGGTAGACGCTTCAAATTTCGCCGCAGGAGCTGTATTGAATCAGGTAGTGGGCGGCCACATACAACCGCTCGGATAGAAAATTTTCGGTATAGCACGTATGACCGCGAGCTTGCAGCGTTGTATTTGTCCCTTCGTCATTTTCGGTACATGGTGGAAGGCAGAGAGTGCCACATTTATACCGACCATAAACCGTTAGTGTATGCATTTCATCAGCGCCCCGAGAAGGCATCTGATCGTCAAGTTAGGCAGCTTGATTTCATCTCACAAATAACTACAGACATTCGTCACGTTAAGGGATAAAACAATGCAGTTGCCGATTTGATGTCGCGCATAGATTTAATCGATTACAAGCCCATTGACTATAACCAATTATCTACGGACCAAGAAACAGATGATGAACTTCTTTCAATGCTGTCAGGTGCAAAAACTCATTCACTCAAGCTAAAGCAGTTTAGTATCCCGTTTAGTTCGAAAAAAATATTGTAACGAATTTACTTGCAATCCTCTTATTTGCCCTTTTTCTGCTGAGTTCGAATCACTAAATTGTTGAATAAATAATTCCAATATGTAATACTGCAAAATGGCCTTTATTAAAGTACTTCAAAATAACACTCAAACTGTGCAACGAATAGCTTGCTTAATAACCAAACTGATTGGTAGCTCAAATGAAACTCTACTATTCAAAATAATACTACTCTTGCTCGCTAGATAGCGTCTTAATCGAAATCTCAAATCAAACTGAATTACAGCGCCTCTACATCTGTCGCCTTTTATACTCTTTCGTTTCCTCGTTCGCATCTTCTAGTCGCTTCCAGAATCTACTAGCCCAGTAGCTCTCAAACTTCTCAGCTGTAACTATAATTGCACAATTTTATAGTTTTTCTCATTGCATACTTATAGGAGTATCTCAGATATATGCATGTATTTGTGCATTGACTCTCTGGTGCTCGTACACGTACATGGTACATATATGTAGACGCAGTTATTGTTTCGTTTATGTAGATACATGATGATTGAATTATTGATGTGCATTCACGTCACTACTTAGCATCGGCTTAGAGCTGGCAGCACCCCTTAGTTTTGCTAATATTCGTAACACTGTCCTCCACCTAAGTCTGATCGTCCCGATCAGACAAATCTCTCGATCTAAACGCTGCTAGCATCGCCAAATGTACCACTCTTCTACTCCGTGGTTTCTCAATGCTTTGTATGCGGTAGATGGTATCACTGATCCTCTTCACAACCTTGTACCGGCCTTCCCAACTGCACCGAAATTTGGATGGAACACCTTTCCGCCGATGAGGGTTGTATAACAGTACCAAATCTCCCGCCAAGAAACTTTTCGAATTATTGTTCTCATGGTACCTGTGTTTCATCGTACCACTCAATACCCTGGTTCGTTCCTTCACACTCTGTTGTTTGGCCGATGAACTACTTCCTAGAGCTTGCGCTGGACGGATTTGCTTCGCATAATCAGTATCGTTCCCACATTTCACAATAGTAGTGCGCTCCGGCTTGAAACTACCCTCGAATTCTTTCTCGGAAATTCGTTGCTTCGTTTTCCTGCATCTTTTAGGTTTTGTCAATGCCAGTGTTTCTCTCGCAGGTACTTTTGGTTTTGCTTTATTTGGCCCATTCGACCTATTAACCTTTGCCCTTGACTTCGGTGGTTTTTGTCTAGTCTTCTCCACCAGTACTCGATTACTACTGAATCCTTTCCGCAAACTGAAGTTAAGTGGTATATCCTGGTTCTCATAACGCACCACCCTTCTCTGCATATCGATCTTGATGTCATGGTCAACCAAGAAGTCTACTCCCAATATGACTTCTTCAACGATCTTCGCCACAACGAATTTGTGTAGAACTGTGACCTTTCCAATCAAGACTTCACATATCACTTCTCCCTGAACTTGGTTATACTCCCCAGTGACCTACGCAACCTTGCTCCAGGTAACGGTTTTATTCTCCTGTTGACCAAGTCAGATCGGATCAAGGAATGAGATGCGCCCGTATCTACAGTCAGTATACGTTCTTTACCATCCACATTCCCTCTGATGGTAAGACTGCTCAATTTTCTACCAATTTGCAACACAGATATCACAGGACATTCAATAGCCGGGGCAAGTTTTCGTTCTTTACATCCGACACGCTCTTGCTCATTTCCGCCTGCTTTGCGTTTACGGCCACCCACATTGTTGGAACTATTAGGACCAAGATCGCAATGACGTGCAATGTGACCTGGGTTGCCGCACTTGAAACATTTAATAACTCCGGCATTCTTCTGTTGAGATCCCTTCAGTGCTTCAAAAATTGTGTCTACCCACTCTGGCCTTTCTACTTCCACACGGCGTGCTTTGAAAACTGGCTTACACAGAAGCGACGCTATTTCCAGAATCAGAGCATGCGATACCGTTTCAGCAAATGTTAGTTTTGGATTCGCATATGTAGCCCGCTTCGTTTCCACATCTCGTATGCCATTTATAAAACTCTGGATTTTTACCCTCTCGGTGTACTCCACGGGTGCGTCCGCATTTGCCAAATGTGCCAACCTTTCAACATCCGAGGCAAACTCCTGCAAAGTCTCATTCGCTCTTTGGTGGCGGTTTTGCAACTCAATTTGGAATACCTGTTTCCTATGCTCGCTTCCATAACGTCTCTCTAAAGCGCTCATCAATGTTTCGTAGTGTGAGGACCAAATATAATCCATTAATTTGGCCCACACAAAACCACCGCCCCATAACACAGGAGCAGTACTACAGACAACACGGGACACAAACAAGTCTCTGAAACATCATAAAAACACGATTAGCAACATTGCCAACACAACACGGGACACAAACAAGTGTCAGAAACATCACTAGCGCAACAGGTTGCCGCAACACGCCACAGCAACACCGTAACCATGGCAACGCAACGAACTATGCTAGCAACATCAAGAGCATTGGCTATACAACGGGCAACACGAGAAGACAGGAGTCAGTCAGCACGCGGTTGTGGTTGCGACCGGAGCTACTATTGGAGCGCCCTGGAAGGCATATCGGTTTTGACCATTGCAAGCCAGTGCGTTTCAGAGGAGAAAGTCGTGGACTGAAGATTGTGGGTAAGCAGGTTTTGACCGCTCTACAACGCTTTAGATCACGCTTGCTCCCTCGCAAGCAAACGCCCTCCAGAGCATCGTGATCCCGCGCTCAGCCAAAGGTCATCCGCGGCAGAAGTACGTCGGCAACCGCAGTAGGAGTGAGTCGAGGTGAAACGCAACAACGTGACTGTACCGAGGCTAACGGATCTCACCTAACGGGGCGCAAAGTTGCGACTGTCACCTGAGCAGCAATTGAAGGGCATCTGAAAGGCGTATCGGTTTTGACCATCGCAAGACAGTTCCCGTCATAGGAGAGAGCCGTGGGTTGAGGATTGTGGGTAAGCTGGTTTTGACCGCTCTACAACGCCCTAAACTACGCTCGCTCCCCGCTAAGCGAAGGCCTGCCTCGGCGGCAGAGTCACGCAAACACACGGCGCCAGCAGAGTTACGCATACACACGACGTTGGCCACAGCAGAGTCACGCTTACATACGACGTTGGCCGCAGCAGAGCTACGCAGATATACGACGTTGGCCACAGCAGTCACGCATACACACGACGTTGGCAGCAGAGCCACCCATAAATACGACGCTGGTAGAGCCACGAATACGCACGACGTTGGCAGCAGCAGAACTACGCGTACATACGACGTTGGCCGCAGCAGAGATACGCAGGCATACGACGCTGGCTGCAGCAGGCTTAGCACTGCCACTAACCATAATAGGAACACGCCGACGCAAGGCGTCACCGAGACACATTCACACATACCTAGACGGCGACAAGTACGGCGCCCTAACAGAACGTTCCTAACGGGACACGAGGGACCGCCAGTCCATCACGAATTATAAAGCAAGCAATGAAATTAAGTGAATCATAGATACACATTTTATACATTTTATATTATAGTTTTAGGGAATTTACCAATAAAGTGAATTTATACGAAAACGATTTGCAAGGTGCCCCGAAATACAAATTGTAAACGAACCTTGGACACGGCGAGTATACCCCAGCAGTTACTGAAGAAGCACCGGGGCAAGGAAAAGCTTCGTTACAGTAGTTGTTCCGCTCGTACTCTGGGATGGTCTGTAAGATTTCCGCAGCTGGTCCTTTAAAAGCTACGAACAACTTTATCTTCAGCATTCCAGTTGTTCACTGTTGCAGTCTTCTCAAACTGTAGCTTGAAGACCTGGAAAGGAACAGAACCGTGAAAAGATGGAGTTTTTACCTTCGTATTACTCGCTGAAGCAGCCGGCCGATTAAGTTGCAATTCCTGTATACGACCTCTCAACGCATCCACCTCTGCCTCGAATTTTTCTTCAAACTGCGTTATTTTCTCGTCCATACGCGCTTCGAGTTTTGATGATATACGCGCCTCTTGTTCTTTCAGTTGTGTTTCCATCTTTGATGTAATCTGTGTCGACATTTCTGAAATACGTGTCTCATGTGATTCCAGCTGGGATGCCATATATGTCTTCTGCTCTTCCAATTGTGATGTTATACGAGTTTCCTGCGATTCCAGTTGGGATATCATATACGTCTTATGTTCTTCCATCTTCGATGTTATTCGTGTCTCTTGGGATTCCATCTGTGATGACATATACGTTTTCTGTTCTTCCAATTGTGATGTTACTTGCGACGCCATTTCTGAAATGCGTACCTCCTGTGATTCTAGTTGGGATGATATTTGCGATGACATTGATGTTACTGTCGATGTTTGACCAGCTATTGCAGCCAATATCATGTTCAAGTCTGTGCTCGTAACTGTCTGCGATGTTTCGTTTTTCTCTTCAATTTTTGTTGTTGTCTCGTCCCCATCAGGATAAAAGACATACTCGTCCATATCAATTCCTTCTGCTTCCATTGCCCCTCGTAGCCGTGCCTGAAGTTCGAGTTTAACGCCGCTTGTATTCAATCCACGGCTCTCCAACTCCTTCTCCAGGGGCTGGATCTTCAATTCACTGAACTTTGCCATGTCCTTGTTGTCCTCCGGAATTTATTAAACAATTCCTCTTCTGACACCAATTGTAACGAATTTACTTGCAATCCTCTTATTTGCCCTTTTTCTGCTGAGTTCGAATCACTAAACTGTTGAATAAATAACTCCAATATGTAATAATGCAAAATGACCTTTATTAAAGTACATCACAATAACACTCAAACTGTGCAACGAATAGCTTGCTTAATAACCAAGCTGATTGATAGCTCAAATGAAACTCTACTATTCAAAATAATACTACTCTTGCTCGCTAGATAACGTCTTAATCGAAATCTCAAATCAAACTGAATTACAGCGCCTCTACATCTGTCGCCTTTTATACTCTTTGGTTTCCTCGTTCGCATCTTCTAGACGCTTCCAGAATCTACTAGTCCAGTAGCTCTAAAACTTCTGAGCTGTAACTACAATTGCACAATTTTATAGTTTTTCTCATTGCATACTTATAGGAGTATCTCAGATATATGCATGTATTTGTGCATTGACTCTCTGCTGCTCGTACACGTACATGGCACATATATGTAGACGCAGTTATTGTTTCGTTTATGTAGATACATGATGATTGAATTATTGATGTGCATTCACGTCACTGCTTAGCATCGGCTTAGAGCTGGCAGCACTCCTTAGTTTTGCTAATATTCGTAACAATATATTACGATTTTTTGACCGACATGGCGAGACCATTCATTACGAAGAAATTCAGGCTAAATGTCTTGCGTTCGATTCATGGATTGTCACATCCAGGCACAAGAGCTACTGCACGCCTTATGTCTGAACGGTTCGTTTGGCCGCCCATTCAGCGCGACAGTAGAGAGTTCGCCCCCAATTGTATCCACTGCCAACGGTGAAAGATTGTTCGCCACAACAGAGCAAAACAACAGCAAGTGAAAACGCCAGAGCAGCGTTTTTCTCATCTTCATATTGACATCGTCGGACCATTCCCGTTATGTGATGGCAACCGATATTGCCTTACAGTGATCGATAGATTTACGAGATGGCCTGACGCCATTCCCATCCTAGACATCACAGCACCAACAGTAGCGAAGGCATTGCTACGCGAATGGATTTCCCGCTTTGGTGTACCTAAAAATATTACGTTGGATTTGGGCAGGCAGTTCGAAGGCGCTCTTTTCAAGAACTCCTGAAACGCTTAGGAGTGAATCATCTTCGCACAATGCCTTACCATCCTCAAGCAATTGGAATGGTAGAGAGATGGCACCGTACACTTAAAGCGGCCATACTATGCCATAAGCACGAGCATTGGACGGCATATCTGCCCTTAATTTTATTAGGACTGCGGTCAACGTTTAAAAACGACTTAATGGCTTGCCCCGCTGAGCTAGTTTATGGAACCACACTTCGGCTACCTTCAGAGTTCTGGGTAGAGAGCAAGCCAGTAAGCAGCGAACACGAGATGCTTGCTACACTTCGACGGGTAATGCACGATCTAAAACCTGTAGACGCAGCGTGGCATTCGACACCAAAATTTTTTGTACATCGGCCGCTGGAAACATGCGAGCAATTCTTTATTCGAGATGACTCTATTCGACCATCGCTCTCGCGACGTACAAAGGTCCCTATAAAGATCTACGTCGGTCTTCAAAGTATTACACTGTGGAAAAAACGGAAAACATGTCAAAATCACGATCGATAGGCTGAAAACGGCTTTCGTCGCAACTGGGCCTGGCATCTAAGAGGGTAGTAATGTGGCGTACCCACATCATTTAATTTTGATTTATCAATTATACTATTATTTTAATTGTAATAACAAAACATTTTGTATCATAACTTGCATTCTACAACACTTAATATTGCAATAATTTCATTAGCGTTTACCTACACTTAGTTTTGATATTTTGCCATTACATTGTTCGCTAATTACTCTTTGCATTGTTTTTGTAAAGTTTTCTTATTCGATTCGGCCATTGAATTACCGGCACGCGTGTTTAAAGCAGAAACTTTTATTTTCATCTGAATCTATCTATATATAAAAAGAAGTGTACATTTTGATTGTCACTCCATAACTCGAGAACGGCTCGACAGATTGCCATGGAATTTTTAGGAAAGCTACAGGAAGGAAAGATGATGGTTACTTGATTTTGAAATCCCAAATCGGTTTAGCCATATATATATAAAAATCAAATTCTGTGTGTGTGTGTGTTCGCTATGGAAACGTATTTCCCACACATCAATCATCACCAAATTTTGGTTATGGGTTCCTTCGATCAACGGGAAGGTTTTAGGCTAAAAATAATTTCGATATATAAAAGGGGCGTGGCACCTCCCATTCAAATGGAATCTTTGGTACTGCATACCTGTGAAGGTATACATGCCAGAACATTGAAATTCAATGAGGAGTTATATAAGGTCAATCCCTAACACCACCAAGAAAATTCGGAATTTGGAGAAAGGGGGCGTGGCACCTCCCATACAAATGGAATCTTTAGTAATGCATAACTTTGAAGGTATACATGCCAGAACATTGAAATTCAATAAGGAGTTATATGAGGTCAATCCCTAACACCACCAAGAAAAGGCGGAATTGGGAAAAAGGGGGCGTGGAACCTCCCATTCAAATGGAATCTTTGGTACTGCATAACTTTGAAGGTATACATGCCAGAACATTGAAATTCAGTAAGGAGTTATATGAGGTCAATCCCTAATACCACCAAGAAAATGCGGAATTGGGAAAAAGGGGGCGTGGAACCTCCCACTCAAATGGAATCTTTGGTACTGCATAAGTTTGAAGGTATAAATGCCAGAACATTGAAATTCAGTAAGGAGTTATTTGAGGTCAATCCTTAACACCACCAAGAAAATATGGAATTGGGAAAAGGGGGCGTGGCACCTCCCATATAAATGGAATATATTATACTGCATATATCGGGGTGTCGTAATGGTAGGGTAATTAAAATTGGTAAGGAGCTATGTGACGTTAAGTCCTAAAACCTCCAGTAAAATGTGGAATGGGGAAAAACTATGGCTGCCCTACAAACTTAAGTTATTTTAACACCTAAAGTTTGACTGCATTGTTGAGTTTAGCTGTTATGCCTTTTGGACGTTTAGTAATCTGCCGCTGTTAAAAAAATTGTTTAGCTTCAGTCTATCTACATCTTCTATAAAAATAAAATTCTGTGTGTGTGTTCCCTATGAAAACGTGTTTGCTATACTTCGATCATCACCAAATTTTGGCTCGAGGTTCCTTCGATCTAGACGAAAGTTTTCCATATTTCAGAATTAATAATTTTACATTTAAATGTTTTTGTTTTTTGGCTATGCGAAAGAACTATATTAGCTCCCAAAAATGATCATGTTAACAAAATCAATGATCGCTTTCAAAATCAATTTCCTGGTGAAGTGACTAAATATAAATCGATCGAAACAGTTACAGATGAAGATAAAATTGTGAATTATCCAAATGAATTTCTATACTCCTTAGAACCAAAAGGAATGCCTGCGCATATATCAACTCACCAGTCATGTTTCTTCGGAATGTAATCAAAGCAACAATCATCAGCGGTAAAAGCAATACAATAATATAAAATAAGATACAATAAGATACAAGAATAAAATGTTTTAACAGAAAATTTCACCAAATATGCGTACAAAATTCAATTCAATTTACAGAACAATAAATTAAATTATCAACAAACAAAACAGAAAAAATAACGCAACATCCATTCGATCTGGGGCGTTACAACGTGCGCCTGGTAAAGCTAGTTTTTTAGTACAATCTTTACTTAATAAATATTAGTAACTTTAAAATATCGAGTTTTACTAAATATATATATTTATATATCCGTGTAAAGGTCTGAATATCTTCTTATATGATCCAGAGAGAAAATGCAAATCGGTTTGTAGCCAAATGTGCGAAAAACCGGTGTCCGGGAAAAATTTGCTATGCAGTCATACGTAGATCGTCAAAATCTACAGACAAATTTTATGACTTCGTAGATATTTTTTAGTGCCACACAGTGTAATTTTTGAATTTTTGTTTGTTTACATATTTTTTAACGCAAGTGCTCAAAACTCCTACAAGGTAATTTATTCTCCTACTTATTGTAATAAATTTTAGTAAAGAAATACTAGTTCCAAATAATTGTAGTTCCAGCTCAAGACTATAATAAATTTAATTATTTTAAATAAATAGATACATTACTTGTTTTTAAACATAGGTACGAGAAGCATGTGGATAGTTTCCGTCGTGTACCCATACAGTAGAAGTCTAGGATCGAGTGCGTAGTTCGTTAGTGGACACATGGTTGATAAAGATTCGTTAGCGGCAGAAGAAGTATGCATCACATTTGCATTGCGTATTTCGTCCATCGTTATCTGAAATATAACATAAAGGTGTTATCATAATCATGAAAACAGGCTGAAGTGTATATACATATCAAAGTCTGCCTTAACTCAATTTTATGGTAGTATTGTAAGTGACGAAGCTCATGCTTTTAAGGCCAGCCTAAAAGGCGTATGAAAAACACAACCCAGTTGTCAACCTCACTTTCCCGAGACTTTGGAGACCCCAAGTTCCTCATGGAAACTACCCAACAGCCGAATAAACGCGTTGAGTGCTAGTAAGAGTGTATAAGTTCGGTTATAACCGAATATTAAATACCCATCTGATAGCTTCTAGCGAATTTATCTTCAACTTTGACACAAAGCATTATCGAAAGTGAGCTTGTTTATTAATCGACTTTTCACAGTTTTACTGTAAACATCGTTCTTTATAAGGGAAAAAGTGCACCGAGTTTTTTCACAGCAGGTAAATTCCTTTAGTTTTGGTGAAAAAACAGTGGTGCCATGCATATTTCAAAAAATTTTAAACGCAAATAGCATTGATTTAAAGTTATTTTGCGCAAAAATATAGCCTATCATATTTGTCTACAGTCCTTTTGAACCCCTTTTCTTAAAAGTGGGCATGGTCCTTTTACGATTTCGTCCATTTTTAAGCAGGGAGTTTGTAAAGAAACATCAACTAGTATTCGAGTTACGGCTTCCAAAACGTGAGAAAATGCTTCGTAAGAAGTGGGCGGCGCCAAGCCTATTTCCAAAATTTTCTTATTTTTTAATTTTTTGTTATAAATACACCATAGAAATAAAACTGCATTGATATACAATTATTTTTCACAAACCTTGTAATATTCGTCTACGGTAATTAAAAACCTATTTTATATAAAAGTCGGCGTAGTCCTTATCCGAATTCATAAATTTTTTTGCAAAATTGTTGAGGGTTATAAGCAAAATATGTGAAGCGAATTTTGTCCCGATACATTAACTAGTCGTCATGTTATGGCTTACGCAACGTGAGAAAACGTTTGGCCAGAAGTCGGCGGCTCATTTCCAAAATTTTTTATTAACTTATTTTCATATACATACATACATACACTTTAAAAGTAAAATAGCATTGATATATGAATGCTCTTCCTATCGACATTGTCTGTTACATTTTCCTTAGATAACTTTAAACTTCTTTTATATAAAAGTCTCATTCCTTATGACAAGGTTAATCAATTTACCAAATTTTTTGATGGCAACTTAACCCGCTTTTTTTAGGACCAATAGCTGTGTGACACCAACAACAACCTGGAAAGTGATGCCATTTTTTTAGATGCCATTAGAATGACTGCATACAAGACTTTCCCCCGACACCTCCAAAATCGTGAGTTACAGGTAAAAAAAACCGTACCTTTGGATATTTTTCGTACCTTTGTTGGTTATTAACTGATGTTTTATCTCTGCAAAACTTGTAAAAAGTTCCAAATCGATAGATAATTACAGTTTTTAATGTATATAAGAAAATGAATACTCATTGAACTTATAATCAATTTCCAGTTTTGATGCAATTCGAGGTTGGAGTAGTCGTTTTATAAAATAGTGCATAGTTATTCAGCGCTTAACCGTTTAAACGATTATGGCCGTTCAACAAGGCGTGTCAGTCACTTATGACACCAAGGGAATTTAGTCGGAGTGGGGACCGCCCTCTTCCTCTACTTCCAAGGCGGGTTCCGATAAAAGTACTTTCTTAGCAGGAGCGACATCAATCATTTTCATAACATGGTCTAGCCAGCGTAGCAGCAGCGTTATAATTCCATGGAAAATGTTGATGTCTGCGTAAAGCTCGTACAGCTCATCATTAAATCTTCTTCGGTACACGCCATCGCCAAAGCGTAGAGGTCCAAACAACTTTCGAAGAACTTTTCTCTCGAACATTCCTAGAGCCACGATAAGTGACTTGTAGAGCATGATTTTTCTTTGCCAAAAGAGGAATTAACTTTCCTAATTGCCCACTTAGCCCAAGGTAACATTTATTGGCAAGAGTGATTCTTCGATTGGTTTCAGAACTGATGTTGTTGTTAGTATTAATGCTGATTCCCAAATAAAGGAAGTTGTTTACTATTTCCATGTTATGGCTGCCAACAGTAGCGTGGTTGCTAAGCCGAGAATGCGCTTTGCTAAATTAAAAAAATCGCAGGAAAGTTTCGTTTCGCTCTTTAAGTTTCGAACGGTTCGGAGAGGTCCCTCCCAGAACTGATGGTGTTGCACAGCCGTACAATAATAATTGTATCTGCGAACTGCCCTCAAGTGGTCCACTCACAACAAGCTAAACCTGTTCATTATTATTATTATTATTTTTGCTTTTTTATTTATTAATTTTATTATCGAGATCTAAAACCGCTCAGCTACTATCAAACGTGTTTGAGTTAGAGTTATAATCTTGGTACAAACACCGGAAAGATTCGTTAATTTCGAAATTCGTTCCACATTGTATTAAAAGAAGTGGTTTGTAGTGTCTCGTAATTCGACAGGAAAAACTAATGTTCACGGCATTCAGAAGAAATGGGCTTGAAATCGATTCATTCAGTAGTTTTGTCATAAATATTACGCCAAGAATTTCCCTTCGACTAGCCAGAGTTGGAAGATTGATAAGTTTTAATCTTTAGTGTAAAGTGGAAGATTAAATAAAGAGTCCCATTGAAAATTCGTTAAGGCAAATAGTAAAAACTATTTTTGTATTGATTCGCACCGTCGGTATGAACTTGAAAACGCGGATTCCAGACTATTGAGCCATACTCTAATATCGGTGTAACCAATGTTGTGAAGAGGGGTTTCGTAACGTAGCGGTTGCTAAACTCTTTTGACCACATTTTCACAAATGCCAAAGCACCTTTAACTCTATTGGCAGTGACACTTTATGAGAGTTGAAGCTAAGTTTGCAGTTCATTGTAACGCCCAAGTCTACAAAAACATTAACACTTTGAAGGTTTTGATTGTTAATTGTGTAAGAAGCTGGTTGTAATTCCAAAGGGAAAAGCACATAAATCTACATTTTTGGTTCACATTACACCAATTAGCTAAGCAATTTAAATCCGTCTGAACTAAAGGACGTTCTTTAATCGAGGCGCAAGTCTTAAAAATCAGCATACGTCAAGATTTTAAAATATTTAATAGTTGCACAGATATAGTTTATAAATAGCAAAAACCGAATAGGGCCAATTTGGCTGCCCTGAGGAACACCAGAGGTGACACTAATGATACTCGAGAACATATTTTAAAGATTATTCTTTGTGTTGTGCCACAGGGATAGGAGGAAATCCAATGAGTGAGACTAGGTTGAAAGCCAAGCACGTCGAGTTTATAGACAAGTAAAGAGTGACATACTTTATTGAATGCTTTACTAAAATCGGTGTATATAACTTCGGTGTGAAGATTTTCTCCGAACCCGTTCGAAATATGAGTTGTGAACTCAAGTAAGTTAATTATGGTTGATTTGCCCTTACAAAACCCATGCTGAGAACTTGCAATTAATGGTTGAAATCGACAATGTTAGGTGATTTGTAACGATTGCTTCGAACAACTTAGGAATAGCGGACAGTCTAGCTATGACACGACAGTTTTCAATGGACGACTTAATGTCACTTTTATGGAGAGGGATAAGAAAGGATTCTTTCCATGCCATCGGCAAAATTCCATACTTCTAAGATAGGTTGAACAGATCAGTAAGAGGTTGGTAGACGCATTCAGCACATTTTTTAAGAAAGCATGTGGGAATAAAATCAGGGCCGTATGCAAAAGATTCTTTTAGGGTCTTTAGATACACTAAAGCATCGTCAGTTAATACATGTGGGGAAGAGATTGAATTACTTGAATGCATTTCATAAGGATATTTCCCAGGTGGGAAAGCAATCTCGCCGGAATAATTAGATTTGAAAATTGAGCGAAGAAATCCGCAATCTCCTGATTGTCGTTAGAAATGTTACCATTAAATTTCATAGCGGAAGGAAAACCCTTTACCCCACGTTTAGAGTTTACGAAACCATATTTTAACTATCCTAGAGTTATTTCGTCTTTTAGGATTGATGTATCCACACAACATATTGAAACTATATTAAATAATTCTTTTTGGTCGCCCGGTGCTTTTGTGCGGGAATTCGAGCGTAGGCGTAACACTAATATCTAAAACCTTGCTACACTTCCGCATAACAATATTGCATCAAAAAACTGAATGCTAAATCGGCCCTTAATTTGTTTTATGAATATGTTAGAGGCTTAAGCACTAAACTAACAAAATTGTATTTGAAATCGTTTAACTGCAATTACAACATTATAGCTTTAACTGAAACTTGGCTACAACCTCATGTATTTAACTCAACCCCTAATGTCATCACCAGAGGTGTCTTTGTCAAATTAAGACACAAAAATAGATTTTTTGCGGGACTAAAATCAGCTTCTTAACCCATGTTTCTGCTATAGGAGGTGCAGTTTGAGACTCAGGGTTCGTTGTATTCGTGGCCTTCGAAGTAGAAGGCACTACAGTTTGGGGATATGGGGAAGCTAGGTTTATCTACTCTAACACTTGGGTGGAGGATCATTTTGAGAGGGGATCAGACTCAAAGTGTTGGGTGGGTTTTGGTTGCCCTTTGGTTTTTTGGCTATCGGCTATCCTTGTCTTTATTGGAAGAATGTGATAACTCATCTAAACTCTTAAAAGAATTGAACAAGTTATAATAATGACTAAACTTTTCACTTATTACGGAAAACTCTTTGGATATTTCAGAAAACGCATTGCGCGTTTGCTTAAACAGCCTAAAAAGATCTAATTCAGTTGATCTTCATTTAGGACATGACCAACGTACTCCCTTGGCGGGAACATTGATGTTGGCCACAACTCTACCTGAAAACCAGGGCACTTTGAATGGGCGAGCCCATCACAAAAGCCAGCAAGACACAAAGCGTTCTAACTCGCTATTTACCTGGCAGCTGTTGTAAATGCAGATCATTTTCAGAAACTAATAAAGACAAATTTAATATATAATAAAATAGTATACAGCTTTAAAATTTATATTAAAAGGAGCAACCCTGAAAGTTTGAAATACGAGCGAAGAGTTTTAGAACCATTGGCGAGCAGTTTTAGAGCCACAGCATATTGACACTTGAAATTGCTGTAAAACAAAAAGTGCGCATAAAAACAATTTGCAAAAAAAAAATTGGATGACTACCACTCAAGCTGCAACAAATATACAATGCAAAATGACTCGGCAGACACTATGCGAAACACAAATTGAATTAAAATTCATAAAATATTATAAATTTCTCAAATTAGCACAGCAAAACAAAATGTAAATATAACTACACATCTATAATGACGTTCGCGTTTTACAGAGAAACCAAATTCAGAAATAGCGGGATATATGCTGCTCCTTTTGGTGCTGTCGAAGGAGGCTTTAAAATCGACAAAGAGGAGATGTGTGTCAATTCTTTTTTCGCGTGTTTTTTTTCCAAGATTTGGCGCATTGTGAAAATCTGGTCGACGATAGATTTACCAGGTCTGAGACCGCACTGATAAGGTCTAATCAGCCGATCAGCCGGCGGCCTTCAATCTTTCGCAGAATACACTTCACAGGACCTTATATGCGATATTATAAAGGCTGATTCCGCGATAGTTCAAGGAAAAGAACAGTTAAATTCCAATCGGCGGGCATGCACTTGTCGGACCATATGTTAAAAGGAAGCTGATGCATGCGCCTTACCAACTTCTCTACGCCGTATATGAGTAGTTCCCAAGACAATCCATCAGCGCCCGCGGACTTGTTGTTTTTTTAATCTGTTTATTGCTATTCTGACTTCATCATAATCGGATGGGGGCATTAATTCCATCATCAATATTACGGGATCGGGTTCATCATCCCTGTGCGGTACATCGCTGTCCCCATTTAGGAGAGCAGAGGAGCGTTTCTTCTGTTATCTAAGTACTATCTGGACGCCGGTTACAAGGTCGCCGCTTTCGCTTTTAAAGGAGTTAATGCCGGACTTAAAACCTTTCGTCCATGGCCAAGTTTTTTGGTAAATTTTGCGGGCGTTATTGCCGATGGCAAGCAGCTCAAGTTCGTCGTACTTACGCCTTTCTGCTTTTGCTTTTATTTTCCTGTAAAGATGTCTCGCTTTTAACGTAGCACTGTAGGCAGCGCATTTCCTTTCGGTTGAAATTTTTTCATCGTACCAGTTGTTTTCCGTGGTCTAGTTGATATATATCTCGTTGGAAGAGTATAATGTGAGTGCCATGGAACCCACTGCCAAATTTCAACAAGATATCTCAAAATTTACTCAATTTATCGTGTTAATCAGCGGGCGGACAAAAGAAATGGCTAATTTATTTATTTAAAATTATAGTCGGCTCAAAAACAAATCGGTCGACGGCTAAGAAAAGAACGTAAATAAACTTACAAGCCAAGAATTCAAGTAAAGTATATATAAATATTCGCATTACAATTTCAATTATAATACACAGAAGTTAACAATGTTGTATAAGAATTTATATAAGTGTGCCCAGTGGGGGCCATCGTGAGGAGCTCAGAAGGGAGCTTACGCGAGGGGCTCATAAAGGAGCTCGGTGCCCATAAGGGGGCTGACGTGACGTGCTCATAAAGGAGCCGGATTCCCAGTAGGGGGAACACGCGAACTGAATTCAAATGGCATGTCTGTTGGTATCAGTGGGATTCGCGGTATAAGCATAATTTCACCTTTCGCTTTGCCGGTCAGTATTGTTGCTTCAATTAAATTCGTCATCAACTTTTTAAATTCAGTCTTGTTCCATTAAACAATTTTGGTGCATTTAAATTCCGTAATAAAATAACTGGTGAGCCGACCTTCAAATTTAAACAATGCGGTGGCATACCAGACGGTTCCAATGAATTCAAAAATTCAACTGGATAATTCACTGCGTCATCTTGATTCATTGCGCTATCCACTGACTTGTATGTTGTCACCACACCTGGCAATTTTTTCAGAATGTGATGATTGATTTCATTGACATGTACATTTTTTTGGTGCCAGTATTGCGCATTCTCTCAACCAATCGTGATTCATGTAATTTTGAACAATATTTGGAAACACCCGTTCAATTAATTCTTCTTTTGATTGGATAATTGTACAAAAATTATTTGGCAATGTAATCTGTTGAAGACATGATCCAATTTTCGGACTAAGTCCGCCCCCTCTATCTGGCAACACCCGGCCAGTGCGGCCAAGCGCAAGTGCAGCTTAGCTGTGCTTGCCGAACACCACCGCGCATAAGCTTAATAACTATGCTTAAAACTACCCACGCAAATGCATCGTTCGTGCCCGCATCAATAGTTCAGTTTTAATCGCCCGCCCGCCGTCGCGCAGTTTTTTAATTCTTTTAAATATTTATTTAAATTCAATTTTTATAACTTTGCTTATATTCTAAAAATTGTACAACTTTGTTGTTGAAAAGGCCAACGACCAAAAAGGAGAAAAATACATAAACGAATTTTTCAAAAACAAACCAATATAAAAAACTATTTGACATACGGTTCGGCACGGAAATAAAAAACTAAAAAAGTGCTTAACAAAAAAAAAATGTTTTTTTCAAAAAATGTAACAACATAAAAGTTAACAAATATCAAAAAAATTGAAGCAAAAAAACATACATGCATACATATATGTGCACAAAAAACAAACCATTAAGATACATACAAACATACAAGAAAAATAAAAAATTTACCTTAAGGTGTGCGAAAAAAAAATTTAGAAATCAAAAATTTTATTAAGGAAAAGTGAAGTAAGAAGGAAAATAAAATCCCGGGGAAAAAACAAAAGAAAAGAAAGCAACTGAAAATTTTTCAAAAAAAAAAAACAACCAAAGATAAAAAGTGAAAATTTTTGAAAAAAATATATAAATTTTTTTTTCACAAGAACACAAAAAAGAAAGAAAAAGTTGGGAAGACCGGAAACTCAACTAAAAGGGAAGAAGTTTTGTGAAAAAAAAAACAGAAAAAATAAACATTTTTTAGAAAAAGAAAAACAATACAATTGAGAAAAAAATGCTTGTTTGAAAAACTTAAGTGGAGAAAAAAAGACACACAACATCAAAGAAGAAAAAAGACACACAACAACACAACAACCACGAGGAGCACATTAAAACAACATCAACATTACAACAAAAATCAGGAACAACACAACATCGACGAGGAGATTACATTAAAGCAACACAAACCACATACTTTTAAAAACTACTTTTACAGAAAAATGTCTGAGTAAGTACTCTTGTTACCCAAATATATTCCCCATATATATTCTAAGATAGGTTGAACAGATCAGTAAGAGGTTGGTAGACGCATTCAGCACATTTTTTAAGAAAGCATGTGGGAATAAAATCAGGGCCGTATGCAAAAGATTCTTTTAGGGTCTTTAGATACACTAAAGCATCGTCAGTTAATACATGTGGGGAAGAGATTGAATTACTTGAATGCAGTTCATAAGGATATTTCCCAGGTGGGAAAGCAATCTCGCCGGAATAATTAGATTTGAAAATTGAGCGAAGAAATCCGCAATCTCCTGATTGTCGTTAGAAATGTTACCATTAAATTTCATAGCGGAAGGAAAACCCTTTACCCCACGTTTAGAGTTTACGAAACCATATTTTAACTATCCTAGAGATATTTCGTCTTTTAGGATTGATGTATCCACACAACATATTGAAACTATATTAAATAATTCTTTTTGGCCGCCCGGTGCTTTTGTGCGGGAATTCGAGCGTAGGCGTAACACTAATATCTCAAACCTTGCTACACTTCCGCATAACAATATTGCATCAAAAAACTGAATGCTAAATCGGCCCTTAATTTGTTTTATGAATATGTTAGAGGCTTAAGCACTAAACTAACAAAATTGTATTTGAAATCGTTTAACTGCAATTACAACATTATAGCTTTAACTGAAACTTGGCTACAACCTCATGTATTTAACTCAGCCCCTAATGTCATCACCAGAGGTGTCTTTGTCAAATTAAGACACAAAAATAGATTTTTTGCGGGACTACAACCAGCTTCTTAACCCATGTTTCTGCTATAGGAGGTGCAGTTTGAGACTCAGGGTTCGTTGTATTCGTGGCCTTCGAAGTAGAAGGCACTACAGTTTGGGGATATGGGGAAGCTAGGTTTATCTACTCTAACACTTGGGTGGAGGATCATTTTGAGAGGGGATCAGACTCAAAGTGTTGGGTGGGTTTTGGTTGCCCTTTGGTTTTTTGGCTATCGGCTATCCTTGTCTTTATTGGAAGAATGTGATAACTCATCTAAACTCTTAAAAGAATTGAACAAGTTATCATAATGACTAAACTTTTCACTTATTACGGAAAACTCTTTGGATATTTCAGAAAACGCATTGCGCGTTTGCTTAAACAGCCTAAAAAGATCTAATTCAGTTGATCTTCATTTAGGACATGACCAACGTACTCCCTTGGCGGGAACATTGATGTTGGCCACAACTCTACCTGAAAACCAGGGCACTTTGAATGGGCGAGCCTATCACAAAAGCCAGCAAGACACAAAGCGTTCTAACTCGCTATTTACCTGGCAGCTGTTGTAAATGCAGATCATTTTCAGAAACTAATAAAGACAAATTTAATATATAATAAAATAGTATACAGCTTTAAAATTTATATTAAAAGGAGCAACCCTGAAAGTTTGAAATACGAGCGAAGAGTTTTAGAACCATTGGCGAGCAGTTTTAGAGCCACAGCATATTGACACTTAGAAAACCAACGCAAACAGCTGCGATAAAAGTGAAATTGCAATAAAACAAAAAGTGCGCATAAAACCAATTTGCAAAAAAAAATTGGATGACTACCACTCAAGCTGCAACAAATACACAATGCAAAATGACTCGGCAAACACTATGCGAAACACAAATTGAATTAAAATTCATAAAATATTATAAATTTCTCAAATTAGCACAGCACAGCAAAATGTAAATATAACTACACATCTATAATGACGTTCGCGTTTTACAGAGAAACCAAATTCAGAAATAGCGGGATATATGCTGCTCCTTTTGGTGCTGTCGAAGGAGGCTTTAAAATCGACAAAGAGGAGATGTGTGTCAATTCTTTTTTCGCGGGTTTTTTTCCAAGATTTGGCGCATTGTGAAAATCTGGTCGACGATAGATTTACCAGGTCTGAGACCGCACTGATAAGGTCTAATCAGCCGATCAGCCGGTGGCCTTCAATCTTTCGCAGAATACACTTCACAGGACCTTATATCCGATATTATAAAGGCTGTTTCCGCGATAGTTCAAGGAAAAGAACAGTTAAATTCCAATCGGCGGGCATGCACTTGTCGGACCATATGTTAAAAGGAAGCTGATGCATGCGCCTTCTTCCAACTTCTCTACGCCGTATATGAGTAGTTCCCAAGACAATCCATCAGCGCCCGCGGACTTGTTGTTTTTTTAATCTGTTTATTGCTATTCTGACTTCATCATAATCGGATGGGGGCATTAATTCCATCATCAATATTACGGGATCGGGTTCATCATCCCTGTGCGGTACATCGCTGTCCCCATTTAGGAGAGCAGAGGAGCGTTTCTTCTGTTATCTAAGTACTATCTGGACGCCGGTTACAAGGTCGCCGCTTTCGCTTTTAAAGGAGTTAATGCCGGACTTAAAACCTTTCGTCCATGGCCAAGTTTTTTGGTAAATTTTGCGGGCGTTATTGCCGATGGCAAGCAGCTCAAGTTCGTCGTACTTACGCCTTTCTGCTTTTGCTTTTATTTTCCTGTAAAGACGTCTCGCTTTTAACGTAGCACTGTAGGCAGCGCATTTCCTTTCGGTTGAAATTTTTTCATCGTACCAGTTGTTTTCCGTGGTCTAGTTGATATATATCTCGTTGGAAGAGTATAATGTGAGTGCCATGGAACCCACTGCCAAATTTCAACAAGATATCTCAAAATTTACTCAATTTATCGTGTTAATCAGCGGGCGGACAAAAGAAATGGCTAATTTATTTATTTAAAATTATAGTCGGCTCAAAAACAAATCGGTCGACGGCTAAGAAAAGAACGTAAATAAACTTACAAGCCAAGAATTCAAGTAAAGTATATATAAATATTCGCATTACAATTTCAATTATAATACACAGAAGTTAACAATGTTGTATAAGAATTTATATAAGTGTGCCCAGTGGGGGCCATCGTGAGGAGCTCAGAAGGGAGCTTACGCGAGGGGCTCATAAAGGAGCTCGGTGCCCATAAGGGGGCTGACGTGACGTGCTCATAAAGGAGCCGGATTCCCAGTAGGGGGAACACGCGAACTGAATTCAAATGGCATGTCTGTTGGTATCAGTGGGATTCGCGGTATAAGCATAATTTCACCTTTCGCTTTGCCGGTCAGTATTGTTGCTTCAATTAAATTCGTCATCAACTTTTTAAATTCAGTCTTGTTCCATTAAACAATTTTGGTGCATTTAAATTCCGTAATAAAATAACTGGTGAGCCGACCTTCAAATTTAAACAATGCGGTGGCATACCAGACGGTTCCAATGAATTCAAAAATTCAACTGGATAATTCACTGCGTCATCTTGATTCATTGCGCTATCCACTGACTTGTATGTTGTCACCACACCTGGCAATTTTTTCAGAATGTGATGATTGATTTCATTGACATGTACATTTTTTTGGTGCCAGTATTGCGCATTCTCTCAACCAATCGTGATTCATGTAATTTTGAACAATATTTGGAAACACCCGTTCAATTAATTCTTCTTTTGATTGGATAATTGTACAAAAATTATTTGGCAATGTAATCTGTTGAAGACATGATCCAATTTTCGGACTAAGTCCGCCCCCTCTATCTGGCAACACCCGGCCAGTGCGGCCAAGCGCAAGTGCAGCTTAGCTGTGCTTGCCGAACACCACCGCGCATAAGCTTAATAACTATGCTTAAAACTACCCACGCAAATGCATCGTTCGTGCCCGCATCAATAGTTCAGTTTTAATCGCCCGCCCGCCGTCGCGCAGTTTTTTAATTCTTTTAAATATTTATTTAAATTCAATTTTTATAACTTTGCTTATATTCTAAAAATTGTACAACTTTGTTGTTGAAAAGGCCAACGACCAAAAAGGAGAAAAATACATAAACGAATTTTTCAAAAACAAACCAATATAAAAAACTATTTGACATACGGTTCGGCACGGAAATAAAAAACTAAAAAAGTGCTTAACAAAAAAAAATGTTTTTTTCAAAAAATGTAACAACATAAAAGTTAACAAATATCAAAAAAATTGAAGCAAAAAAACATACATGCATACATATATGTGCACAAAAAACAAACCATTAAGATACATACAAACATACAAGAAAAATAAAAAATTTACCTTAAGGTGTGCGAAAAAAAAATTTACAAATCAAAAATTTTATTAAGGAAAAGTGAAGTAAGAAGGAAAATAAAATCCCGGGGAAAAAACAAAAGAAAAGAAAGCAACTGAAAATTTTTCAAAAAAAAAAAAACAACCAAAGATAAAAAGTGAAAATTTTTGAAAAAAATATATAAATTTTTTTTTCACAAGAACACAAAAAAGAAAGAAAAAGTTGGGAAGACCGGAAACTCAACTAAAAGGGAAGAAGTTTTGTAAAAAAAAAACAGAAAAAATAAACATTTTTTAGAAAAAGAAAAACAATACAATTGAGAAAAAAATGCTTGTTTGAAAAACTTAAGTGGAGAAAAAAAAGACACACAACATCAAAGAAGAAAAAAGACACACAACAACCACGAGGAGCACATTAAAACAACATCAACATTACAACAAAAATCAGGAACAACACAACATCGACGAGGAGATTACATTAAAGCAACACAAACCACATACTTTTAAAAACTACTTTTACAGAAAAATGTCTGAGTAAGTACTCTTGTTACCCAAATATATTCCCCATATATATTCTAAGATAGGTTGAACAGATCAGTAAGAGGTTGGTAGACGCCTTCAGCACATTTTTTAAGAAAGCATGTGGGAATAAAATCAGGGCCGTATGCAAAAGATTCTTTTAGGGTCTTTAGATACACTAAAGCATCGTCAGTTAATACATGTGGGGAAGAGATTGAATTACTTGAATGCAGTTCATAAGGATATTTCCCAGGTGGGAAAGCAATCTCGCCGGAATAATTAGATTTGAAAATTGAGCGAAGAAATCCGCAATCTCCTGATTGTCGTTAGAAATGTTACCATTAAATTTCATAGCGGAAGGAAAACCCTTTACCCCACGTTTAGAGTTTACGAAACCATATTTTAACTATCCTAGAGATATTTCGTCTTTTAGGATTGATGTATCCACACAACATATTGAAACTATATTAAATAATTCTTTTTGGCCGCCCGGTGCTTTTGTGCGGGAATTCGAGCGTAGGCGTAACACTAATATCTCAAACCTTGCTACACTTCCGCATAACAATATTGCATCAAAAAACTGAATGCTAAATCGGCCCTTAATTTGTTTTATGAATATGTTAGAGGCTTAAGCACTAAACTAACAAAATTGTATTTGAAATCGTTTAACTGCAATTACAACATTATAGCTTTAACTGAAACTTGGCTACAACCTCATGTATTTAACTCAGCCCCTAATGTCATCACCAGAGGTGTCTTTGTCAAATTAAGACACAAAAATAGATTTTTTGCGGGACTACAACCAGCTTCTTAACCCATGTTTCTGCTATAGGAGGTGCAGTTTGAGACTCAGGGTTCGTTGTATTCGTGGCCTTCGAAGTAGAAGGCACTACAGTTTGGGGATATGGGGAAGCTAGGTTTATATACTCTAACACTTGGGTGGAGGATCATTTTGAGAGGGGATCAGACTCAAAGTGTTGGGTGGGTTTTGGTTGCCCTTTGGTTTTTTGGCTATCGGCTATCCTTGTCTTTATTGGAAGAATGTGATAACTCATCTAAACTCTTAAAAGAATTGAACAAGTTATCATAATGACTAAACTTTTCACTTATTACGGAAAACTCTTTGGATATTTCAGAAAACGCATTGCGCGTTTGCTTAAACAGCCTAAAAAGATCTAATTCAGTTGATCTTCATTTAGGACATGACCAACGTACTCCCTTGGCGGGAACATTGATGTTGGCCACAACTCTACCTGAAAACCAGGGCACTTTGAATGGGCGAGCCCATCACAAAAGCCAGCAAGACACAAAGCGTTCTAACTCGCTATTTACCTGGCAGCTGTTGTAAATGCAGATCATTTTCAGAAACTAATAAAGACAAATTTAATATATAATAAAATAGTATACAGCTTTAAAATTTATATTAAAAGGAGCAACCCTGAAAGTTTGAAATACGAGCGAAGAGTTTTAGAACCATTGGCGAGCAGTTTTAGAGCCACAGCATATTGGCACTTAGAAAACCAACGCAAACAGCTGCGATAAAAGTGAAATTGCAATAAAACAAAAAGTGCGCATAAAACCAATTTGCAAAAAAAAATTGGATGACTACCACTCAAGCTGCAACAAATACACAATGCAAAATGACTCGGCAAACACTATGCGAAACACAAATTAAATTAAAATTCATAAAATATTGTAACGAATTTTTATTTGCAAATCCTCTTATTTGCCCTTTTGCTAGGATCGTATCGCTAAACTGTTGAATAAATAACTCCAATATTGAATAACGGAAAAATGGCCTTTATTAAAATACTTCACAATAACACTCAAACTGTGCAACGAATAGCTTAATAACCAAACTCATATCTTAAAGGAAACTGACTTTCAAAATAATAGTGCTATTGCTCGCTAGATATCGTCTTACTCGTAACTGCTTGACAATCCAAATCAAACTGAATTACTTCTTACTCGCCTGCATCGCTTTTATAGTTTACGCTGCATACTTCTAGGCTCTTCGATTTCCAGAAGTTACTAGTTGTTTCGGCTACAAAATCGCCAGCCACAACTACGTGCACAAATTATTGCTCTCTCTTGTGACAACTCAGATAAGGTATATGCATGTGTTTGTAGTTTACAGTCTCCCGCACACACATAAGCGTATAAGTAAATTCATAGGTGTGTGACATCTCATCTCTCGCTGCCTTGTATGTAAATGTTGCTCGTCGGAATGTGTACATATGTGTAGACGCAATTATTGATTCGTTTATGTAGATACATAATGATTGAATTATTGATGTGCATTCACGTCACTGCTTAGATCGGCTTAGAGCTGGCAGCACTCCTTAGTTTTGCTAATATTCGTAACACTGCCCTCCACCTAAGTCTGATCGTCCCGATCAGACAAATCTCTCGATCTAAACGCTGCTAATCTCTCCAAATGAACCACTTTCATTTTGGTTCGTGGTTTGGTAGTGGTTTGTATGCGGTACACTACATCGTTGATCCGTTTTACAACTTTGTATGGGCCTTCCCAGTTACACTGCAATTTCGGGGACAAACCTTTTTTTCGTTGTGGGTTGTATAGCAGCACCAAATCTCCTTCCTGAAACCCTTCCGAATTAGTTGCTTTATCGTACCTCGCTTTCATCTTGTCACTCATAATCTTTGCTCCTTGCCTTACCAGATCGTGTATCTCTCTCAGCTCTTCTTCTAAGACATCAGTGGATTTCTTGACATTCCTCTCCGCATCGGCATCTATCCCATACTTCAAATCAGCTGGCAGTCGAAGGTCATTGCCAAAAATTACCTTTGCGGGAGTTTGGCCCGTTGTGTCATGTACTGCCGATCGGTAGGCCATCAAGAATAATGATATGTGTGTATCCCAGTCCTTATGGTACTTGTCGACTACTTTCCTTAAATGCTCCTCCAATGTTCTATTGAAACGTTCCACCATACCATCGGACTGAGGATGCAATGCAGTTGTCCGTGTTTTTCGAATGCCCAACTTCTTGCACAGTTCTTGGAACACAGCTGATTCAAAATTCCTGCCTTGGTCAGAATGTAACTCCATTGGTACACCATACCTTGCAACCCATTCGTTTTTAACCACTTCTGCTACTGTTTCTGCTTCTTGGTTTGGGATTGGGTATACCTCTGGCCATTTACTGAAATAATCCATAACCACCAGTACGTATTTGTTTCCGCGGTTGCTAGTAGGAAATGGACCTGCGACATCCATGGCGATCCTTTCAAATGGTGCACCTGAAATATACTGCTTCATCTGGCCACGACTTCGGGTTTTGGGCCCTTTCGCTCTGTTGCATACCTCGCAATTGGCAATCCACTCGGTGACCGACTGACGGCAACCAACCCAATAGAATCTCTGCTTAATTTTCTCGAGTGTCTTCGTGATTCCAAGATGGCCTCCACTTGGACCATTGTGCAACTCGCTGAGCACGTCAGGAATCCTCTTTCTGGGAACAACTATAAGTTTCTTCTTACACTGACCATCCTCACTCTCCCATACTCGATGCAAGCAACCGGATATCAATTCCAAACTGTTCCACTGTGTCCAATATGACTTCGCAATGGGACTCTCTGCTGACATATCCTCTCTGCTTGGTCTTTCGTTTCGTTCGAGCCCTTGCATAACATGTGACAGATCTGTATCTTCTAGCTGACACTTTCTTAGTTGTTCCTTGTCCCATTCATCCGTACACGTTATAGTCATTAGCCGGACATCTATAATGTCTTCTTTAGCCTCGGCCTTTGAACAGTGCTTGCATTCCAAACTACATGGCCTTCGTGACATTGCATCGGCATTTCCATGGGTACTACCTTTTCGATGCTCAATGGAAAAGTCATAGCTTTGAAGTCGCTCGATCCACCGTGCCAATTGTCCTTCCGGATTACGGAACTGCAGAAGCCATTTCAATGCTGCGTGATCTGTCCTGACATGGAATCGCTGGCCGTAGAGGTATTTGTGAAAATGTTTAATGCACTCTACCAATGCCAACAGCTCTCTCCGCGTAACACAGTAGTTCCTCTCTGGTTTTCCAATCGAACGGCTGTAATATGCAACTACCTTCTCCTGTCCATCGACCAGTTGTGATAAAACGCCTCCTATAGCATATCCACTTGCATCTGTATCTAGAATAAATGTTGCTCCTGGAATCGGATATGCTAACATTGGGGCAGTGCACAAACGCTCCTTCAATGTTTGGAAAGCCACTTCTTGCTCCTTCTTCCATTCAAAAGCTTTGTTTTTTCTTGTAAGCTCATGGAGGCTATGGGCTACGCTGGAAAAATTTGGTACAAATCGGCGGTAATATGTGCACAGCCCAAGAAAACTCCTCAATTCATGTAGATTCTGTGGTCTTGGCCAATCCTGTACAGCCTCTATTTTTTCCTTCGCAGTGCAGATGCCCTCTGTCGTTACCTTGTGACCCAAATAATTGACTTCCTTTTTAAACAGCGCACACTTTTTGGGACTTAACTTCAGACCAGCGCCAGCTATTCTCTGGAAAACTTCCTCCAAGTTCTTAAGATGTTCATCAAAGTTCTTGCCCAATACGATGATGTCGTCCAGGTACACCAAGCATGTTTTCCAATGTAGTCCTTTCAGTACCTGGTCCATGAGTCTATCAAAAGTAGCTGGTGCATTACAAAGTCCAAAAGGCATCACTGTAAATTGCCAAAGACCATCACCGACACTGAAGGCTGTTTTCTCTTTATCTTCCTCCTTCACCTCCACTTGCCAGTAGCCGCTTTTCAAGTCCAGCGTGGAAAACCATTTCGTACCAGATAGCGAGTCCAGAGTGTCGTCAATTCTTGGCAATGGGTAGCTATCCTTTTTCGTTACGTCATTCAACTTCCGGTAGTCCACGCAAAACCTCATTTTACCATCCTTCTTTTTTACAAGTACTACCGGTGAGCTCCATGGACTAGCTGATGGTTCGATGACGCCGCTGTCGTTCATTTCTTGAATGATTTGACTCACAACTTCCCGCTTCGCCAGTGGAACACTACGTGGAGCTTGACGGATCGGTCTCGCATCTCCAGTGTCAATTTGATGTTTCACAACGTTGGTGCGGCCTGGTTTAGAATCATCCTGGTCAAATATGTTCGCGTACTTTAGGAGCAGTTGTTTTGCCTTACTCTGATATGCTTCCTCTAGTCCCTGCATCCATGCCGTGATGTCATTTGAAAGATCAGTATTACTAGCTGAAACGTGTTCCTGGAGCTGTTCACAGTTAATAACCACTTCAGCCTCTTGGCATCTTCCCAAAATAGCTCCTTTAGTCAGTTTGAGTGGTGACTTGAACTCATTGAGTACTCTTACCGGAATGCGTCCATCTTGTTTTGTCATAGCCAGGGTTTTTCCTACAAGTATGTTTAGTGCTGATTTGTTTGCTGCTTCGACAACCCACAATTTGTTTGTCCCACAATCTCCATCAACCTTTGCCCAGATGACTGCTTCGGATTTTGGTGGTATTTGCTGACTCTCTTCCACCAGCACTCGTTTACTGCTGTAGCCTCTCTCGTAGCCGAAATTAAGTGGTACATCCATGTTTTTATATCGCATCGTCTTGCTTTGCATGTCGATCTTGATGCCCTGGTCGATTAAGAAGTCCACTCCAATTATGATTTCATCAACAATTTCTGCCACTATAAAATTGTGTACTACCATGACGTTCCCAATTGCGACTTCACATTCTACTTCTCCAATTACCTGGGTGTCCTCTCCCGTGGCTGTACGTAATCTTGCTCCAAGCAATGGTCTTATCTTTTTGTTGACTAAATCCGCTCGAATGATGGAATGAGATGCACCCGTATCTACAGTCAATAACCGTTCCTTTCCGTCCACATGTCCTCCAACAGTAAGGTTGCTCGATCTTCTTCCAATCTGCGAGATAGAGATTATGGGGCATTCAATTGCGGGAGCCAGCTGTCGCCCCTTGCGGCTGACTCGATTTAGTTTAACGATTGAGTGGTCTTGGATATTTGCTCATCACCTTCTGCTCTGCGTTTACGACCACCCACATTGTTGGAGCTATTGGGACCGCTGCTGCAATGTCGTGCAATATGACCTGGGTTGCCGCACTTGAAACATTTAATAACTCCGGCATTTTTCTGTTGTGATCCCTTCAGTGCTTCCAAAATAGTGTCTACCCAATCTGGTCTTTCCACTTCTACACGATGAGCTTTGTATGCTGGTTTACTCAATAGTGAGGCCGTTTCCTGAGTCAATGCATGTGATACCGTTTCAGAAAATGTCAGCTTTGGGTTTGCGTATGTAGCTCGCTTCGTTTCCACGTCCCGTATGCCATTTATGAAACTCTGGATTTTTACCCTTTCAGTGTATTCCACGGGTGCGTCCGCATTTGCAAGATGAGCCAATCTTTCAATATCTGAAGCAAACTCCTGCAATGTTTCATTTGCTTTTTGGTAGCGGTTTTGCAACTCAATTTGGAATATCTGTTTCCTATGCTCGCTTCCATAACGTCGTTCTACAGCAGCCATCAATGCTTCATAATTGTTCCGCTCTCCTTCGGGAATCGTCTGTAGAATTTCCGCTGCTGGCCCCTTCAATGCCACGAATAGTGCAGCAACTTTATCTTCCGAATTCCAGTTGTTCACTGCTGCGGTCTTCTCAAACTGTAGCTTAAAGACCTGGAAAGGAACAGAACCGTCAAAGGATGGTGTTTTAGCCTTTGTATTGCTTGCTGAAACAGCTGGGCGGTTTAATTGCAACTCTTGTATACGACCTCTCAAAGCATCCACCTCGGCTTCGATTTTTTCCTCAAACTGCGTTATTTTCTCGTCCATACGTGCTTCGAGTTTTGATGATATACGCGCCTCTTGTGCTTCGAGTTGTACTGTTATGCGTGCCTCTTGTGCTTTCAGTTGTGTCTCCATTTTTGATGTAATCTGTGTCGACATTTCTGCCATACGCGTTTCTTGTGCTTCAATCTTGGATGTTATGCGTGTCTCCTGCGATTCTAGTTGTGATGCCATATATGTCTTCTGTTCTGCCAGTTGAGATGACACTGTCGATGTTTGAGCAGATATTGCAGCTAAAATCATGTTCAAGTCTGTACTGGTAACCGTCTGCGATGTTTCGTTCTTCTCTTCAATTTTTGTTGTCTCCTCGCCATCAAGATGAAAGACATGCTCTTCCACATCAATTCCTTCTGCTTCCATTGCTTCTCGTAGCCGTGCCTGAAGTTCGAGTTTAACGCCGCTTGTATTCAATCCACGGCTCTCCAACTCCTTCTTCAGTTGCGGGATCTTCACTTTGCCATGTCCTTGTTGTCCTCTAGAATTTATTCAACAATTCCTCTTCTGACACCAATTGTAACGAATTTTTATTTGCAAATCCTCTTATTTGCCCTTTTGCTAGGATCGTATCGCTAAACTGTTGAATAAATAACTCCAATATTGAATAACGGAAAAATGGCCTTTATTAAAATACTTCACAATAACACTCAAACTGTGCAACGAATAGCTTAATAACCAAACTCATATCTTAAAGGAAACTGACTTTCAAAATAATAGTGCTATTGCTCGCTAGATATCGTCTTACTCGTAACTGCTTGACAATCCAAATCAAACTGAATTACTTCTTACTCGCCTGCATCGCTTTTATAGTTTACGCTGCATACTTCTAGGCTCTTCGATTTCCAGAAGTTACTAGTTGTTTCGGCTACAAAATCGCCAGCCACAACTACGTGCACAAATTATTGCTCTCTCTTGTGACAACTCAGATAAGGTATATGCATGTGTTTGTAGTTTACAGTCTCCCGCACACACATAAGCGTATAAGTAAATTCATAGGTGTGTGACATCTCATCTCTCGCTGCCTTGTATGTAAATGTTGCTCGTCGGAATGTGTACATATGTGTAGACGCAATTATTGATTCGTTTATGTAGATACATAATGATTGAATTATTGATGTGCATTCACGTCACTGCTTAGATCGGCTTAGAGCTGGCAGCACTCCTTAGTTTTGCTAATATTCGTAACACTGCCCTCCACCTAAGTCTGATCGTCCCGATCAGACAAATCTCTCGATCTAAACGCTGCTAATCTCTCCAAATGAACCACTTTCATTTTGGTTCGTGGTTTGGTAGTGGTTTGTATGCGGTACACTACATCGTTGATCCGTTTTACAACTTTGTATGGGCCTTCCCAGTTACACTGCAATTTCGGGGACAAACCTTTTTTTCGTTGTGGGTTGTATAGCAGCACCAAATCTCCTTCCTGAAACCCTTCCGAATTAATTGCTTTATCGTACCTCGCTTTCATCTTGTCACTCATAATCTTTGCTCCTTGCCTTACCAGATCGTGTATCTCTCTCAGCTCTTCTTCTAAGACATCAGTGGATTTCTTGACATTCCTCTCCGCATCGGCATCTATCCCATACTTCAAATCAGCTGGCAGTCGAAGGTCATTGCCAAAAATTACCTTTGCGGGAGTTTGGCCCGTTGTGTCATGTACTGCCGATCGGTAGGCCATCAAGAATAATGATATGTGTGTATCCCAGTCCTTATGGTACTTGTCGACTACTTTCCTTAAATGCTCCTCCAATGTTCTATTGAAACGTTCCACCATACCATCGGACTGAGGATGCAATGCAGTTGTCCGTGTTTTTCGAATGCCCAACTTCTTGCACAGTTCTTGGAACACAGCTGATTCAAAATTCCTGCCTTGGTCAGAATGTAACTCCATTGGTACACCATACCTTGCAACCCATTCGTTTTTAACCACTTCTGCTACTGTTTCTGCTTCTTGGTTTGGGATTGGGTATACCTCTGGCCATTTACTGAAATAATCCATAACCACCAGTACGTATTTGTTTCCGCGGTTGCTAGTAGGAAATGGACCTGCGACATCCATGGCGATCCTTTCAAATGGTGCACCTGAAATATACTGCTTCATCTGGCCACGACTTCGGGTTTTGGGCCCTTTCGCTCTGTTGCATACCTCGCAATTGGCAATCCACTCGGTGACCGACTGACGGCAACCAACCCAATAGAATCTCTGCTTAATTTTCTCGAGTGTCTTCGTGATTCCAAGATGGCCTCCACTTGGACCATTGTGCAACTCGCTGAGCACGTCAGGAATCCTCTTTCTGGGAACAACTATAAGTTTCTTCTTACACTGACCATCCTCACTCTCCCATACTCGATGCAAGCAACCGGATATCAATTCCAAACTGTTCCACTGTGCCCAATATGACTTCGCAATGGGACTCTCTGTTGACATATCCTCTCTGCTTGGTCTTTCGTTTCGTTCGAGCCCTTGCATAACATGTGACAGATCTGTATCTTCTAGCTGACACTTTCTTAGTTGTTCCTTGTCCCATTCATCCGTACACGTTATAGTCATTAGCCGGACATCTATAATGTCTTCTTTAGCCTCGGCCTTTGAACAGTGCTTGCATTCCAAACTACATGGCCTTCGTGACATTGCATCGGCATTTCCATGGGTACTACCTTTTCGATGCTCAATGGAAAAGTCATAGCTTTGAAGTCGCTCGATCCACCGTGCCAATTGTCCTTCCGGATTACGGAACTGCAGAAGCCATTTCAATGCTGCGTGATCTGTCCTGACATGGAATCGCTGGCCGTAGAGGTATTTGTGAAAATGTTTAATGCACTCTACCAATGCCAACAGCTCTCTCCGCGTAACACAGTAGTTCCTCTCTGGTTTTCCAATCGAACGGCTGTAATATGCAACTACCTTCTCCTGTCCATCGACCAGTTGTGATAAAACGCCTCCTATAGCATATCCACTTGCATCTGTATCTAGAATAAATGTTGCTCCTGGAATCGGATATGCTAACATTGGGGCAGTGCACAAACGCTCCTTCAATGTTTGGAAAGCCACTTCTTGCTCCTTCTTCCATTCAAAAGCTTTGTTTTTTCTTGTAAGCTCATGGAGGCTATGGGCTACGCTGGAAAAATTTGGTACAAATCGGCGGTAATATGTGCACAGCCCAAGAAAACTCCTCAATTCATGTAGATTCTGTGGTCTTGGCCAATCCTGTACAGCCTCTATTTTTTCCTTCGCAGTGCAGATGCCCTCTGTCGTTACCTTGTGACCCAAATAATTGACTTCCTTTTTAAACAGCGCACACTTTTTGGGACTTAACTTCAGACCAGCGCCAGCTATTCTCTGGAAAACTTCCTCCAAGTTCTTAAGATGTTCATCAAAGTTCTTGCCCAATACGATGATGTCGTCCAGGTACACCAAGCATGTTTTCCAATGTAGTCCTTTCAGTACCTGGTCCATGAGTCTATCAAAAGTAGCTGGTGCATTACAAAGTCCAAAAGGCATCACTGTAAATTGCCAAAGACCATCACCGACACTGAAGGCTGTTTTCTCTTTATCTTCCTCCTTCACCTCCACTTGCCAGTAGCCGCTTTTTCAAGTCCAGCGTGGAAAACCATTTCGTACCAGATAGCGAGTCCAGAGTGTCGTCAATTCTTGGCAATGGGTAGCTATCCTTTTTCGTTACGTCATTCAACTTCCGGTAGTCCACGCAAAACCTCATTTTACCTCCTTCTTTTTTACAAGTACTACCGGTGAGCTCCATGGACTAGCTGATGGTTCGATGACGCCGCTGTCGTTCATTTCTTGAATGATTTGACTCACAACTTCCCGCTTCGCCAGTGGAACACTACGTGGAGCTTGACGGATCGGTCTCGCATCTCCAGTGTCAATTTGATGTTTCACAACGTTGGTGCGGCCTGGTTTAGAATCATCCTGGTCAAATATGTTCGCGTACTTTAGGAGCAGTTGTTTTGCCTTACTCTGATATGCTTCCTCTAGTCCCTGCATCCATGCCGTGATGTCATTTGAAAGATCAGTATTACTAGCTGAAACGTGTTCCTGGAGCTGTTCACAGTTAATAACCACTTCAGCCTCTTGGCATCTTCCCAAAATAGCTCCTTTAGTCAGTTTGAGTGGTGACTTGAACTCATTGAGTACTCTTACCGGAATGCGTCCATCTTGTTTTGTCATAGCCAGGGTTTTTCCTACAAGTATGTTTAGTGCTGATTTGTTTGCTGCTTCGACAACCCACAATTTGTTTGTCCCACAATCTCCATCAACCTTTGCCCAGATGACTGCTTCGGATTTTGGTGGTATTTGCTGACTCTCTTCCACCAGCACTCGTTTACTGCTGTAGCCTCTCTCGTAGCCGAAATTAAGTGGTACATCCATGTTTTTATATCGCATCGTCTTGCTTTGCATGTCGATCTTGATGCCCTGGTCGATTAAGAAGTCCACTCCAATTATGATTTCATCAACAATTTCTGCCACTATAAAATTGTGTACTACCATGACGTTCCCAATTGCGACTTCACATTCTACTTCTCCAATTACCTGGGTGTCCTCTCCCGTGGCTGTACGTAATCTTGCTCCAAGCAATGGTCTTATCTTTTTGTTGACTAAATCCGCTCGAATGATGGAATGAGATGCACCCGTATCTACAGTCAATAACCGTTCCTTTCCGTCCACATGTCCTCCAACAGTAAGGTTGCTCGATCTTCTTCCAATCTGCGAGATAGAGATTATGGGGCATTCAATTGCGGGAGCCAGCTGTCGCCCCTTGCGGCTGACTCGATTTAGTTTAACGATTGAGTGGTCTTGGATATTTGCTCATCACCTTCTGCTCTGCGTTTACGACCACCCACATTGTTGGAGCTATTGGGACCGCTGCTGCAATGTCGTGCAATATGACCTGGGTTGCCGCACTTGAAACATTTAATAACTCCGGCATTTTTCTGTTGTGATCCCTTCAGTGCTTCCAAAATAGTGTCTACCCAATCTGGTCTTTCCACTTCTACACGATGAGCTTTGTATGCTGGTTTACTCAATAGTGAGGCCGTTTCCTGAGTCAATGCATGTGATACCGTTTCAGAAAATGTCAGCTTTGGGTTTGCGTATGTAGCTCGCTTCGTTTCCACGTCCCGTATGCCATTTATGAAACTCTGGATTTTTACCCTTTCAGTGTATTCCACGGGTGCGTCCGCATTTGCAAGATGAGCCAATCTTTCAATATCTGAAGCAAACTCCTGCAATGTTTCATTTGCTTTTTGGTAGCGGTTTTGCAACTCAATTTGGAATATCTGTTTCCTATGCTCGCTTCCATAACGTCGTTCTACAGCAGCCATCAATGCTTCATAATTGTTCCGCTCTCCTTCGGGAATCGTCTGTAGAATTTCCGCTGCTGGCCCCTTCAATGCCACGAATAGTGCAGCAACTTTATCTTCCGAATTCCAGTTGTTCACTGCTGCGGTCTTCTCAAACTGTAGCTTAAAGACCTGGAAAGGAACAGAACCGTCAAAGGATGGTGTTTTAACCTTTGTATTGCTTGCTGAAACAGCTGGGCGGTTTAATTGCAACTCTTGTATACGACCTCTCAAAGCATCCACCTCGGCTTCGATTTTTTCCTCAAACTGCGTTATTTTCTCGTCCATACGTGCTTCGAGTTTTGATGATATACGCGCCTCTTGTGCTTCGAGTTGTACTGTTATGCGTGCCTCTTGTGCTTTCAGTTGTGTCTCCATTTTTGATGTAATCTGTGTCGACATTTCTGCCATACGCGTTTCTTGTGCTTCAATCTTGGATGTTATGCGTGTCTCCTGCGATTCTAGTTGTGATGCCATATATGTCTTCTGTTCTGCCAGTTGAGATGACACTGATATTGCAGCTAAAATCATGTTCAAGTCTGTACTGGTAACCGTCTGCGATGTTTCGTTCTTCTCTTCAATTTTTGTTGTCTCCTCGCCATCAAGATGAAAGACATGCTCTTCCACATCAATTCCTTCTGCTTCCATTGCTTCTCGTAGCCGTGCCTGAAGTTCGAGTTTAACGCCGCTTGTATTCAATCCACGGCTCTCCAACTCCTTCTTCAGTTGCGGGATCTTCACTTTGCCATGTCCTTGTTGTCCTCTAGAATTTATTCAACAATTCCTCTTCTGACACCAATTGTAACGAATTTTTATTTGCAAATCCTCTTATTTGCCCTTTTGCTAGGATCGTATCGCTAAACTGTTGAATAAATAACTCCAATATTGAATAACGGAAAAATGGCCTTTATTAAAATACTTCACAATAACACTCAAACTGTGCAACGAATAGCTTAATAACCAAACTCATATCTTAAAGGAAACTGACTTTCAAAATAATAGTGCTATTGCTCGCTAGATATCGTCTTACTCGTAACTGCTTGACAATCCAAATCAAACTGAATTACTTCTTACTCGCCTGCATCGCTTTTATAGTTTACGCTGCATACTTCTAGGCTCTTCGATTTCCAGAAGTTACTAGTTGTTTCGGCTACAAAATCGCCAGCCACAACTACGTGCACAAATTATTGCTCTCTCTTGTGACAACTCAGATAAGGTATATGCATGTGTTTGTAGTTTACAGTCTCCCGCACACACATAAGCGTATAAGTAAATTCATAGGTGTGTGACATCTCATCTCTCGCTGCCTTGTATGTAAATGTTGCTCGTCGGAATGTGTACATATGTGTAGACGCAATTATTGATTCGTTTATGTAGATACATAATGATTGAATTATTGATGTGCATTCACGTCACTGCTTAGATCGGCTTAGAGCTGGCAGCACTCCTTAGTTTTGCTAATATTCGTAACAATATTATAAATTTCTCAAATTAGCACAGCACAGCAAAATGTAAATATAACTACACATCTATAATGACGTTCGCGTTTTACAGAGAAACCAAATTCAGAAATAGCGGGATATATGCTGCTCCTTTTGGTGCTGTCGAAGGAGGCTTTAAAATCGACAAAGAGGAGATGTGTGTCAATTCTTTTTTCGCGGGTTTTTTCCAAGATTTGGCGCATTGTGAAAATCTGGTCGACGATAGATTTACCAGGTCTGAGACCGCACTGATAAGGTCTAATCAGCCGATCAGCCGATGGCCTTCAATCTTTCGCAGAATACACTTCACAGGACCTTATATGCGATATTATAAAGGCTGATTCCGCGATAGTTCAAGGAAAAGAACAGTTAAATTCCAATCGGCGGGCATGCACTTGTCGGACCATATGTTAAAAGGAAGCTGATGCATGCGCCTTACCAACTTCTCTACGCCGTATATGAGTAGTTCCCAAGACAATCCATCAGCGCCCGCGGACTTGTTGTTTTTTTAATCTGTTTATTGCTATTCTGACTTCATCATAATCGGATGGGGGCATTAATTCCATCATCAATATTACGGGATCGGGTTCATCATCCCTGTGCGGTACATCGCTGTCCCCATTTAGGAGAGCAGAGGAGCGTTTCTTCTGTTATCTAAGTACTCTCTGGACGCCGGTTACAAGGTCGCCGCTTTCGCTTTTAAAGGAGTTAATGTCGGACTTAAAACCTTTCGTCCATGGCCAAGATTTTTGGTAAATTTTGCGGGCGTTATTGCCGATGGCAAGCAGCTCAAGTTCGTCGTACTTACGCCTTTCTGCTTTTGCTTTTATTTTCCTGTAAAGACGTCTCGCTTTTAACGTAGCACTGTAGGCAGCGCATTTCCTTTCGGTTGCAATTTTTTCATCGTACCAGTTGTTTTTCCGTGGTCTAGTTGATATATATCTCGTTGGAAGAGTATAATGTGAGTGCCATGGAACCCACTGCCAAATTTCAACAAGATATCTCAAAATTTACTCAATTTATCGTGTTAATCAGCGGGCGGACAAAAGAAATGGCTAATTTATTTATTTAAAATTATAGTCGGCTCAAAAACAAATCGGTCGACGGCTAAGAAAAGAACGTAAATAAACTTACAAGCCAAGAATTCAAGTAAAGTATATATAAATATTCGCATTACAATTTCAATTATAATACACAGAAGTTAACAATGTTGTATAAGAATTTATATAAGTGTGCCCAGTGGGGGCCATCGTGAGGAGCTCAGAAGGGAGCTTACGCGAGGGGCTCATAAAGGAGCTCGGTGCCCATAAGGGGGCTGACGTGACGTGCTCATAAAGGAGCCGGATTCCCAGTAGGGGGAACACGCGAACTGAATTCAAATGGCATGTCTGTTGGTATCAGTGGGATTCGCGGTATAAGCATAATTTCACCTTTCGCTTTGCCGGTCAGTATTGTTGCTTCAATTAAATTCGTCATCAACTTTTTAAATTCAGTCTTGTTCCATTAAACAATTTTGGTGCATTTAAATTCCGTAATAAAATAACTGATGAGCCGACCTTCAAATTTAAACAATGCGGTGGCATACCAGACGGTTCCAATGAATTCAAAAATTCAACTGGATAATTCACTGCGTCATCTTGATTCATTGCGCTATCCACTGACATGTATGTTGTCACCACACCTGGCAATTTTTTCAGAATGTGATGATTGATTTCATTGACATGTACATTTTTTGGTGCCAGTATTGCGAATTCTCTCAACCAATCGTGATTCATGTAATTTTGAACAATATTTGGAAACACCCGTTCAATTAATTCTTCTTTTGATTGGATAATTGTACAAAAATTATTTGGCAATGTAATCTGTTGAAGACATGATCCAATTTTCGGACTAAGTCCGCCCCCTCTATCTGGCAACACCCGGCCAGTGCGGCCAAGCGCAAGTGCAGCTTAGCTGTGCTTGCCGAACACCACCGCGCATAAGCTTAATAATTATGCTTAAAACTACCCACGCAAATGCATCGTTCGTGCCCGCATCAGTCGTTCAGTTTTAATCGCCCGCCCGCCGTCGCGCAGTTTTTTAATTCTTTTAAATATTTATTTAAATTCAATTTTTATAACTTTGTTTATATTCTAAAAATTGTACAACTTTGTTGTTGAAAAGGCCAACGACCAAAAAGGAGAAAAATACATAAAAGAATTTTTCAAAAACAAACCAATATAAAAAACTATTTGACATACGGTTCGGCACGGAAATAAAAAACTAAAAAAGTGCTTAACAAAAAAAAAATGTTTTTTTCAAAAAATGTAACAACATAAAAGTTAACAAATATCAAAAAAATTGAAGCAAAAAAACATACATGCATACATATATGTGCACAAAAAACAAACCATTAAGATACATACAAACATACAAGAAAAATAAAAAATTTACCTTAAGGTGTGCGAAAAAAAAATTTAGAAATCAAAAATTTTATTAAGGAAAAGTGAAGTAAGAAGGAAAATAAAATCCCGGGGAAAAAACAAAAGAAAAGAAAGCAACTGAAAATTTTTCAAAAAAAAAAAAAAAACAACCAAAGATAAAAAGTGAAAATTTTTGAAAAAAATATATAAATTTTTTTTTCACAAGAACACAAAAAAGAAAGAAAAAGTTGGGAAGACCGGAAACTCAACTAAAAGGGAAGAAGTTTTGTGAAAAAAAACAGAAAAAATAAAAATTTTTTAGAAAAAGAAAAACAATACAATTGAGAAAAAAATGCTTGTTTGAAAAACTTAAGTGGAGAAAAAAAAGACACACAACATCAAAGAAGAAAAAAGACACACAACAACACAACAACCACGAGGAGCACATTAAAACAACATCAACATTACAACAAAAAGCAGGAACAACACAACATCGACGAGGAGATTACATTAAAGCAACACAAACCACATACTTTTAAAAACTACTTTTACAGAAAAATGTCTGAGTAAGTACTCTTGTTACCCAAATATATTCCCCATATATATATTCCCTCCGTCTAAAGTACGGACCCGAAATCTAAAATTCCCTAATTGGCTAGCCTGGAACTAAACTGGTCTATGTAACATTTTTTCAGAAATCGAGATATGTACATTTTTGAACTTGAAAAAAAATAAATTTATGCGTGCAAAATTGATATATAACTTATTTCTGCATCAAAGTATCCAAAAGATAAAAATATCACTTTACAATTCAAGTCCTTTTGTCATTTCAAGAAATTCTAAATTGGTCCAACTAGCATAGACTAGCATAGTCCAGTATGATCTTACAAACTTGTTGAAACTAAACTGGTCTATGTGCATTATGGTTACAAAAAATCGATTTATTGGAATCATATCTGGCAGCACTGTAAATGTCATTGCCGTTCATTAAATCATCTTTTGTCAGCAAATGTGCTTGCAGGTTAATTTGCGTGTTTTGAATGAAAAGGAGACATTTGAGTAACAGTATACATACAGGCTTATTAGTGAAAAACTACGGACGCAGACCGACCAACCACGTCTGCACAAATGAGACGTGTACTCCGAAACGCTACCATCTAGAATTACAGAGAAAGTGACTCTGAATCTGAAGATTTTGGCTCTAGTGATGAGGAAGATTTGTATGTACCTCCTACTCATGAGATCCATTGTGATGAAGGTATTTACCTATTTTGTATCGAGTTTGTGGTCTGTTCGAGCTGATTCCATACGCACAGAATACTTACACGCAGGCACCTGCATTACATTGGAAACCGCTTATCGACCTATAAACTGACGCTAGAGCGTTTGACGTCCGAAAACTTTGTTTTATTTTTTTGTATATCTTTGCTAATTTTTATCAATTCGTAAGATAAATCATGCCCAAAAATGTCTTTAATTTCCTTAGATGTCATGTTGTTTGGTAATAGAGATAATATTTTTTGCTTATCCAAATTATTTGAGCAGTTTTCGATTTGATATTTCATGTTCTCCAAAATTTGTTCGTAGTAAGCTTTGATCTTCTTTAGGTCTTCTGATAAAGTTGACGGTGAACCACCCCCAAGTGAATTCGAAATACTTTGCGCAATTTGCTGTGTTTTTTTTTGCAGTATGAATCCCTCTCTAAATATTTTCGCTTCATTGGCGATGGATGGCTTCCAAGATGAGGAATAACATGCTTATTTATATTGTCGACGAGTTCGTTGCGTTCGAGTGATTTAGTATAGCTGCTGCATGTTGGAACTTCCTTATATTCTTGATACAATTCACCGCTAGTCAAGATTTCTTGTGCCTCTTCACTTTCCGTTTCAATAGAACGCTGATTATCAGCAATCTTGATAGCATCCTTAAGTTTAAAGCGACAACTTTCGCAAATACGGCAACGATGAATGTCGGAGACTGCTGGAAAATGCTCAGATATCAGCGCTGCTTCGTTTAAGCTAATGTTTCGAAGTTGAGAGGAACATTTTCTTGATAGCTGCACACATCTGTATTTATTAGTTGATTCCATATCAATGCCTGGTTTCGTTCTGGGCTGTGTCTATCCATTGTGTTGTTTTTATAGTCCATGGGTGCTGTGGCAGGTAATGCCAATCTATGTGTCCGTGGTAGGTAACGTTAATATGCGTGTGTGTGTGCGCGGTATTGATACGTCCGAATTGTTACCTTTTCCAAGGGTTGTTTTTGTAGGTATCTAGACATACCGCTTGTTAGCTAAGCGGTAGGTTGAGTTAGGTAGAAATCGGTGATTTTTGCCGTTTGGTAAATTTTTCGTTTTTGCTTGTTCATTGTTACGTGTTTGGTTGCTGTACCTTCTGGCTTGTGCTATTTTTTGTAAACTAGTTTTAAGGGTTCAAATATTTCGTCAGAGATAGTGTTGGGTTGTTCGTTTATTATCCTGCTGTCAAATGTTTTTAACTTGTATATCTCCATGTTCTCAAGTACATTGAGCCGCCGACCTTTTCCTTGTACGTGAAGTATTCGAGCCGTTGTTTTGATGTTAGCTGGGGTGCACCCCACTGGAATAAAAATTTTTTACAGTGTATTTTTTCAAAGGTGATTTTAATACCTTTCTAACGGTATAAAAATTTTTCAAATTGGTTGATTAATTTACGCGTGATATCCAAATATGAGAAAGTAACCAAGAGATGAATTTACTTAAAAAAATTAAAAAAAAAAAAAAAACCCATTTTAGTTTTCAGATATGTTATATATATTAAATAGACCTTTCTAAAATAAAATTTTATTTTTCAAAATCGCTTGATCTTTGAAGTGTTTTTCAGTTTTAAATTTTATTAAAAAATTTTTTTTTCAGTGTATTTTTTGAAAGCTTATTTCAATACCTTTCTAATGGTATGAAGATCTTTGAAATCGGTAAAGCCATTCCGTAGTAATCACACTTTAAAAGTACCTATTATCGTAATTTTTCTAATATTTTCGGATATTTCGATGCCTTGCCACGCCCACAATTTTTCGAAAATGCAATTTCTAAAAATGAGGTTGTGTTTGGGTGGGTAAGATGTAACCCCATGCAAAATTTCATCAAATTATGAGGGGGTCGGGTTCAAATGTACGTTTTTTTCAGCCTTTGATATGAAATTCATCATGGAGATTTATCGAATTTCGCCATTTTTTTCTCATAAAAAACGTCAATCAATTCTGCAATCATCCCCACTAATCCCGGAGTGGACCGTTTTTTTTTATTTAATTGAAAAAAAATTTTCAAAAATAAAATTTTTTTTATCAATTTTATTTATATAACAAAAAAATGTAAGAAAATGATTTTTAAGTATTCTTTTCTTTATATATTATGGTAATCTACGATTAATCCTTGTTATTTTAATCGTAGATTACCATAATATTTTTATTGGTTAAATAAAAAAAATATAAAAAAAAATCGGCCCACTCCGGGATTAGTGGGGATGATTGCAGAATTGATTGAAGTTTTTTATGAGAACAAAAAAAAAACTGGCAAAATTCGAAAAATCTCGAAAAACTCAAAAATTAAAAAAAAAATAAAAATTTTTTTGTATTTTTTCCGAAAAGTACATTTAAAAACAAATTAAAAAAAAAAAGATCCCAAACGGTCAATTTTTGAAAAAGTTATAGCATTTTGAAAACAAAAACGGTGTTTATTTAAAAATTCATAACTTTTTTGGAGTTGGATGAAAAAAATTGAAAAAATTCTGAAAAACGTCTTTCGTAAGCTAGAAAAAGAAGAAAAACTTTCAGCCAATTCTAAAGGGGTCGGGTTCAAAATTGGTCGAAATTGGATGGAATACCCCATATATATATATAAATTATTGTAGCCTTTATTAAAGTTACTAAAAAAATAATGTTTTAGGGTCTTAAAACCTTTATTATTATTTATTACTAATTTAATTATTGGTCGTAAGACCTTACTTTCTTACTCACTATTTACAACTGACTGTTTACAACTAACTGAACTTAAAATGGTAAATTAGTTCTTAATAAAACTTAATTCTACCTGTGCCAGCATTATTTCGATCGGCGCGTGGCGGATGTTGTTCCCAATTCAATTCCGGATGTCGTTCACAATATTTGTGTTTTTGTTGATGCGGCGTCTGGGCCTTTTCCTGTTTGCTTCAAAATTATTATTAAGTATTTGGAGCCATCGACTTGCGTATTGCTGACTAAGCTCCTTACATTAGCGTTAGCTCCAATGTTGAATTAGTTGGTGCTAACTCTTCCACCTCAAAAACGAACGTCCTCGTTTGTTAAGGTAGGGATTTCGGATGCTACAGGTTCCTTGTTATCGTTAACCTGGGTGTTTACTTTGTATCTTGATAGCTCTTCTGGTTCCTTTGTAAAATATATTTTTGTTACCGGTGCGAATATTAGTCCTCCTAGGCAGATTATTATCATGATTGTTAGAGAAAAATTTGTGATTATGGCTGCTTTGTGTTTTGTGCGCAATGAATTTATGCGGTTTGTGTTAATTATATGGAGTTCTTTCATCATTTCCAAACATAGGATTTCCTCTTCTTGCTTTGAAGGGACATTTGACTGGAGAATTGCAGGTAGTGGTTTGCTGGTTAGTAGTTCGTTAAAAGAATATATCTGTCTATTGATGCGAACCGTGGAATTATGGTACTGTATCGCGTATGACCCTGTCAGGTTTACTTTTTGGTTGTCGATATCTATGGTGCCGTTGTATTGGTTAAGTAGTAGGATGCCAGGAGTGATGCTTTCTACCGTTGGGATGTGCTGGTTATTAACAAAAACGCATTCAGCTGGCTTGCTTCTCAGTAGAGGTGGGACACAGGTAGAGTTGCTAATGTCTACTATATCCTTACGGTTACATATTCTTACACTATTATTTTCTTTGCATTTAGATTCAATTCCATATAATACGTTATTATTACATGTTACAATGTCCTCGTAACGGGCTTTATTAATAAATTTTCCCATCTTTATAGGTTTTATCAAAATTTACTCGCAAATATCTTCATTTGTTATTGGTAATCCTATTATGTGAAATAACATTTTATCGTTTGTTGCAATTTTTACGCTTGCGATTTCTAGTGATTCTTCTATACTACTTAGGGTAAAATTATTTTTTTCGTATATTGATTTAATTAACATGATTTCTTCATTTGAAAATATATAGGAGTTGACTATGCCGGCCTTAGCCCAATGTATCGCATAATCTATATTAATTATTTTTTCTTTGATGATTTTTAACTTATATTTCATTATATTAGCAAAATTGTGTTGAGTGTGTTCATCCGTTTGTATGGATTTCGGGATTTTATTGGAAATTGCTGTAATTTCATTGATTTTATCAAAAATTACTTTATTAATTACCACTTGCTGGGTATTATTTTCAACTATATTATTTATTTCATTTTCTAAGATGACTTGGTCGTCGTGGTCGGGATTTCCTGCGATCCACTTCCAGATGGTTCCTAGTTCAGTAATTGCTCTTTTAAATTTCTTTGGTTTGAGTCTGTTCAAATAATCTTGCATTGATCTAATTCATTATTGAGAATGGGCAAGATGGGGTTTTCTTCGTTGATTTGTGTCCTAATGGTATGACTAAGTTCATTTAGTGTCTTTGGGCATACGTCCAGATCTATTTTATGTATAACTAGCAGGGCACCCGACGTTGTTCGGGATGCGTATTTATGTTAAAATGGCCCCTATTTTTTTTTTTTGAATTTTATTTAGTGTATGTGTACGACAACCAATCGCATACCTACCAAAGCATCGCAGTACACACGAAAACTTTGCGCCACCTGTCAGCGAATAGATAAACCGAATTGCACCAAAAGGTTTGAGTCCCTGATTAACGCGTGTAAAAGGTTTAAAATCTTAGCTAAAAGTGTTTCATATTGTAGGTAAATTTAAAGATTTTGGAGCAAATACATTTTGACCGATAACTCAGTTATCGGTCATCACAAAATTCAAATGAAACCTGTGACCTTCCTCTATTGTTTAATGCCCATATTGTACGCATATTTAGAGGTTTTAGGTAACCTCATTTTAACCGATTATCGTAATATGGCAGCGTGAAATAATTTTTTTTGGTACGCCACTGTATTTGATTTTTAATTTATATGAATTTGATTTTTAATTTATATGAAATTGAAAATAAACTTTGCAAAGGCATTCTTTGATATTTGTTTGGAAACTAAGTGCATTTTCCTTCGTTTTTCAAAAAAATAATCCTTAAAAGTAGCTTAATTATAGCTTAAACAACTATATCTTTTTTGTTTCTGACGCGATTTTAATGAAATAAGTTCTAGATTCCCTTCTGGATTACAGGCTATCCATCTGTGAAAGTCTCATAAAAATCCATTCGTTAGTTTCCGAGATTATCGATATCATACAGACAAACAGACAAACCGACAAACAGAAAAAAGTGGTGCCGATGGATTCTGCGACATTCCAAACGTCAAGTAAACTCATTTTTTTTTTTTAGAAATCTTGGATTCTAGAGATTTATTATAGTATAGATTTTGTAAGTTCCTGTTTGAATTTTCGTTTGTCCCGTATTAAATGTTGGAAGTTGAGAGTTGGAGTAATCTATTATTTTAAAGTCCACGTACACTAGGTGTACGAAAAGTCTGTAAGAGAGAATTTTGAAGGAGAATTTCTTATTTTACTAAAATCATATTAAGTCTTGATGTTACTCTTATGTACTATTCGTCCTTTTTCAGTGATTACTACACTATGTTTATCTTCTTTCCTATATCTATCAGTGAGTTTTGATCATAATCTTTTATTAATCCTCACATAAATTATGTCTTAATGGGTTTTCGTGGTTTATTATAGATTTCTAAATCCTTTGCTTGTCTTTTCCGAATGGTTTCTATGTTTTCTCGCCGTGAATTCTCGTATTGTTCTGGGTCTATCGAGACTCGTCTACCGAAAAATGTTTCTATAGGTCGTTTTCCTGTTGCTAATTGTATGGAGTAATTATATTCAAATGTGCATCTATCTAATAGTTCTTGAAATGAGCGATGGGTGCGTTCTGTTTGGAGGCAACACATAATTTCCGATAAGGTGAAATGAAACCTTTCCACTTGACCATTAACTGTGCTTGCGTATGGAGGTGTTTTAAAGATTTTAATTCCAAGTTGATCTTCTACCGTGAATTGTATGGATAATGAGTTTAAGGACTTTTCTTTGTCGATAACTATTGTCTTAGGTACACCAAATGCGAAGAGTATTTGTCGCAAAGGTTCTCTGATATCTTCTATTGCCTTTGACTGTATTATTCTTACCTGGGAATATTTAGAAAATGTATCTACTGCTGTTAGTACCAGGCGTTTCTCCGTATTATAGATATCTATGTGAACTATTTCACCAGGGTACTGGGGAATTGGGGATTTTAGTAGTTGTGGTTTATTAGGGTGACGATCATATTTATTTTCTTTACAAACTTTGCACTGTTTAATTATATTTTCTATTATTGCTGTAATTTTTGGGAAGTAATATTTTTGTATTACTTGTTTTTTGTTTTCATCCCTATTTCTATGTGCTCGTCTATGTTTTTTTAATATTTCCTCATTCTGAACATCCCCGTTTACTAAATCTTGTACTTTTGTTTGGGTATAACGAATTTTGTAATTGGAAAAATGAAGGGGATAGATTTCCTGAATTTTTGCAATTATTTCTCCAGAGGTAAATAAGCCGTTTATCACTGAAGGATTTAGGTAACGTTTTAGTAGTGCAGTTAAATCGTCGGTTGAAAGGTGGGGTTTACAAATTAAGTGTCAATGATAATAGGTCGGTAATGGTATTTTAAACTGATAGCTGTCTTCATCTCCTAGTGAGATCCAAATTTGGTTTTTGAAGGCATTTATGGGTCCTTCTACTGCTGGGATTAGGTTGTGTGATGAACTCTCGTCTGAGTGCGTCGCGACTGATAAAGAATTTAACTCAAATGGCCTTGATAATGTATCTGCAACTACATTGGCCTTTCCTGGTTTATATTGTATTACATAGTTATATTCCTCTAGTATTGCTTTCCATCGTTTCAATTTAGAGTTAGTGTTCTTATTGCTTAAGGCATAGGTGAGTGGCTGATGGTCAGTGTGTATAATAACTTTTGCTGTGCCGTATAGGTAATTTCTGAAGGAATTTAAAGACCACATTATTGCAAGCATTTCCTTTTCATTTACTGCATAATTTTCTTCAGCTTTGTTTAACGTTCTTGCAATAAATGTGATCGGTTTGCCATTTTGTTCCAAAACTGCGCCTATGGCATATTGTGAGGCATCTGTAGTTAAGTCGAAACCTTTACTGTAATCGGGGTATTGTAGGATAACATCTTTGGATGTGTGGGTGGCTTTAATTTTATTGAATACTTCTTTTGCTTTTTCATTCAAATTTATTAGAATTTTCCTTGAACTGCTTTTAGACATTCTTCCCTCCTCTCTTCGAAGTAGGGATGTCAGTGGTTTTGCTAGTTTAGCATAATCTTGGATGAATCTTCTATAATATCCGGATAAACCCAAGAATGAGCATAAGTCTTTAATTGTTTTGGGGTAGGAGAAGTCTGTTATTGATTGTACTTTGGCTGGGTTTGTAGAGATTCCGTCAGAAGAGACGACAAATCCCAGGAATTCGATTTTTTTTTTTGAAAAAGTCGCATTTGTCAATCTGGACTTTCATGTTTGCCTTGTTCAGAGTTTCGAAAATTGTGTCGATATGTTCAGCATGCGTTTTTTCGTCCTCACTAAATATAATTATATCGTCTATGTATACATAGCAAATTCTACCTATGTGTTCCCTAAGTATGTCGTCCAGTGTCCGTTGAAAGATGGCAGGGGCGTTCTTTAAGCCAAAAGGAAGTCTCGTGAACTCGTATTTTCCGTTGTTCACTGAAAAAGCTGTTTTTTCTACGCCAGATTCCTTAAGAGGAATTTGATGGAAACCGCTTTTTATGCCAATCACTGAGAAAATTCAATTCTTTCCTAATTGGGAAAGCACCTCGTTTATCTCGGGTAATGGATACCTATCTGCGATTGGTACTTGATTAAGTTTCCTGTAATCAATGACCATTCGAATTTTTTTCCCCCCTGAGGCATCGTCCTTTTTAGGCACGACCCAGACGAGTGAGTTGTATGGGGATCTTGATTTGCGTATTATTCCGTCCTCTAGCAGTTTGTTTACCTGAGTTTCAACTTGCTGCTTAAGGCTCATAGGATATGGGTATGATTTTGAGTATATTGGTGTGTCGGAATTTGTGCGAATTTCGGCAACTAGTTTTGTTGTATAAGTTAGTTTTTAGTTTTGCACTTACAATAAATTACGGTGTTTCTGTGCTAATTGACTAATTTCGTTTTTTTCTACCGTGGTGATGTGTTGGTCCCGAATTTGTATTGTGCTAACATTTTGTGCACTGTATTGTCTTAAAATTTTTTTTTTTATGTTTGCTATAACCATAACATTTTCCTTTGTATGTATGACCGCTGAGAGTTCCTTTAGGCTGCCATTGCCTAGTATTGCATGTAAGGTTTTGAGAGTGGGTAGCAAGAAGAATTTAAGCTTGTAGTTTTCTAAGTTGAAGAGGTTGAGATACGTGTGGTGGGTAATTTTGATTTTTCCCCCGACAGAATTTGCAAAAAAGGGGTTGTCGTTTTCTATTGATTTTGTTACTAAGCTGAACTGGATATAATTTTTGTTAGATCCAGTGTCCACTAAAATGTTTAAAATTTCGCCGCTCTTCGTCCTGCATCTAGAAGAGCTGTTCAATCTAAAAAATGTACATCACTCAGATCCTACGGTTCTTCCTTTTCGTTGTTAGAGGTTGTGTTCTGATTGTGGTCGTTTGGATCTTCGTAGTATTGGTCTTGGTAAAATTTGTCCTGGTAGTGTTGGCTATCCGTCGCTCCGTCGGTGTTTATGTGAAAGTTCTTTGCACTTTGATAGGGGGATGGTTTATCATCGATGTATTAGGTGGCCGTTTTCCCATTTCTTGAGCTATAGGGCGGTTCATATAATTTACAGCCACCTGCTCCCAACAGTCTCAGGACAAAAACCCGGTTTCTACACTCTTTTCGAGTAATCATGGAACCACCCTACTACCAACAGCAGTAGTATCAGTATACTTTGCTGGCGAATTTCATAAAATTCGTGCCCTAGTAGAGCAAGGTTCACAAAAAACTTTTGTATCATCCCGTATTCAAAAGCTTCTTGGTCAACATACAAAAGAGTCGCATAAGAGGGAACGGTTGTGAAAAATGCCAATAAAGTCTGCCAGATAACATTCTGTTCAGCAGACTTAACCCAAATGATAGACGCACAAGCATTAATTTTGCCGAAACTAACTAAGTTATTGCCCACAGTCAGAGTTTCAAGCATCCATCTCGAAGAACTGTCCCATTTACCGTTAGCCGATCCACAGTATTCGATACCATCGAAATTCGATGTGGTAATCGGCAGCGATATCACCCCGCAAATCCTCACCGAAGGGCTCCAACGGAATGTGAGTGGAACATTACTTGCCCAAAGCACCATATTTGGATGGATGGATCAACCTTCAGCACTCATGTCACGGAATGCACCGATGACCCCATCAATCAACTTTTGAAACAATTCTGGGAACAGAAAGAAGTTCACCAAACTCAACAACGATCGCCTGATGACGAATACTGTGAGGCACTCTACCGGACAATCACAATTCGCGCAGAAGATGGACGCTACAGAGTCAAACTACCATTCAAATCGGAATTTCCAGCCAATCTGGCACTCACGACCCGCAGCACAACAGCAGTATATCAGCATCGAACGAACCCTCGAAAGAAAAGCCGAATTAAGAGACAAATATTTCGAAGTTCTTAATGAATATTTAACCATGGATCACATGGAACCCGCCTCCCAACAAGAGATAATTGGAGATGGTAAATATCTATCGTTTTATCTACCCCATCATGCTGTCATAAAACCCGACAGTAAAACCACAAAAGTGCGAGTCGTCTTCAACGCATCAAAAATGTCACATTCTGGCAACTCGTTGAACGACGTCCTCCATACAGGCCCATACTACAAAATGACTTAATGCTCGTCATACTTAAATGGCGACTTTATAAGTTTGTTTTTAACGGCGATATTGAGAAAATGTATCGCCAAATACTCATCCATGAAGAAGATAAAGATTTTCATCGAATCGTTTTTCGAAAACACCCAACTCTGCCGATGGAAGATTTTCGAATAAAAACAGTTACCTTTGGTGTGAATTGCGCGCCATATTTGGCAATTCGAACCCTACACCAACTCACCCACGACTGTCAAGATGAATATCCGCTCGCTAAAAACATTTTATTGAATTAAACATATGTTGACGATATTTTGTCAGGCGGTCATAATATACAGTCCACTTTGAACTCTATGCCCCAAGTTATCGAAGCTTTAAAATCGGCAAGGTTCCCTTTGAGAAAGATGTCGGCAAATCACCCTGAAATCTTAAAACCCGTTCCCGAGCCTGATTTGCTAGACGTTGACCTTTTAAATTCCACAATTCAAGTTCCACAAACACCCTTGGAATTCAGTGGAACGCGCTGACCGACACCTTCACCTATACGTATGATCGACCTTCAGCAGAAAACACGACTACAAAAAGGCAGATTTTATCAGCAGTTGCGAAACTGTTTGACCTCGCAGGATGGCTATCGCCAATAATGATTCTTGCGAAAATGTTGTTGCAACAACTATGGATGGAAGGAACGGATTGGGACGAAGACTTGAAGCCCGGAGCTCTCCAAAAATGGACTTCAATTTATGAAAATTTACCCCACATCAGAGAAATTAAAACCCAAGGTGGGTACAGTATTCCCCGATAAACTCATACAGCTGCATGGATTTTCAGATGCTTCAGAAAAAGCATTTTGTGCCTGTATATATTTACGGGTACAAACCCATGAAAATAGTTTTTCATCCCATTTGCTAGCTGCTAAAAGCAAAGTAGCACCCCTTGAAACCGTGAGTCTTCCACGGTTAGAACTCTGTGGAGCAGTCTTACTCTCCAAATTAGTGAAACAGCTCCGACGTGAGCTGAACCTACCCGAACACAAACGCATTCTCTGGTGCGATTCTGCCATCGTATTGGCATGGTTAGAAAAACCACCCCATACCTGGAAAACGTATGTCGCCAACAGGAAATCCGAAATTCTTAAGAACGTCGACAACGCCACTTGGAGGCACGTTTCCAGTAACGATAACCCAGCGGATTTGGGCACTCGAGGCTGCAAGCCTCAGAACTTAGTGGAATGTCCATTATGGTGGGAACGACATAATTGGCTCATCAATCCATCAACTTCGTGACCAAAGGATATATCTCACCACCCAACTCCCCCGAACAACGACATGTGGAAGTATTCCACACCCTGCATAAAGAAAATATAGATATACTCGACCGGGTTTCGTCGTTTTCTCGAGCGCTTAGAGTCGTGGCCTATATGTTGTGGTTTATCCAGAAAGCAAGGAGACTAAAGATTCCAGCCACGCTCAACCTCTCCCACCCCGAAGTGAATGATGCCAAAATCAAAATCATCATTCAAACTCAACGGAGTTATTACGGAGACAAGTTAGAGCTGCTTCAAACGTCAGGACACTTACCCAAAAAGAACACCCTTCTGACATTAAACCCTATCTTAGACGACTCAGGAATCATGCGAGTTTCCGGATGATTAGCCTATGCAACATGTAGCTTTAATGATTTAATGAGCGGCACCCCATTATCATACCCGAAAACTCTCGATTTTGTTCTGTTGGACTTCCTCCATTCGAACATGCTGCACGCCGAAAAACAGCTTATGATCCGAATGGTGCAGCAACAGTACTACATTCCACGTTTGAAGCAAAAGGTCAAAAAGCTCATCTTCCACTGCAAAACGAGCACCATCTACAAACAGCAAATGAAAACGCAGATAATGGCAGCTTTGCCACCCGAGAGGTCAACATATTCCCTACCCTTCCATACAACAGGAGTCGACTTTGCTGGACCATTTTTGGTAAAAACTTCTCCCCTTTGCCGAGATTCGTATGGAAAGCCTACGTTTGTGTGTTCGTCTGTTTTTCCGTAAAGGCTGTTTATTTAGAAGTGTGTTCTGACCTCACCACGAATGCCTTCAACGCAGCCTTTGCCCGCTTCACTGGCCGCCGTGGCATACCCCATCAGATATTTTTTGACAACGGAAAAACGTTCGTCGGCGCACAACGCGTACTACAATGGGAATTCACCACATTCCTCAAGGGAAGTCGCTACAGACATCGCCGAAAAATATGCAACTCACGGATTCTCATGGAATTGCATCCCACCATAATACGCTACACACATCGGTGGTCTATAGGAAGCGGCCGTGAAAAGTTTCAAGATACACTTTACGAAGGTAGCAGGAAACCAGAAGTTTTCCTTCGAAGAGCTCACTACCCTCTTGGTACGCATAGAGGAGGTCCTCAACTCCCGACCGCTCTCCCCTATGTCCGAAGATCGAATGGATCCCGTACTCCTAACCCCAGGGAATTTCCTACGTGGCGCGCCACTCTTGTCACTGCCGGAGCCAACTGCTGTCATCTCACCCTGGTCAATAAATGGCAGAAACAGAAAACGCTTCCCCACCAGTTCAGCACACGATGGAAGAACGAGTACCTCAAGGAGCTGCACAAGCGGTACAAATGGAAATGCCCTCAACGCAATATTAAAGTTGGAGATTTAGTCGTGGTAAAGGATGATTTACTACCCCCGAACGAGTGGCGTTTGGGACGGGTAATCACTTTACACCCTGGATCGGATAGCCATGTTCGAGTTGTGGAACTCAAAACCCAAAACGGACTAATAACCCGAAATATTGCAAAACTGTGCGTGCTACCAACTGCCTAGCAGTGCCAACCCTACCTCTGGTACCCTCTGCTTCATGCCCCTAGCAATCTGAAAAGATATATAAGCTACCCTCACCAACGTATTTTTCTAACCCATTTTTGGAGAAATACGTATTTTTCTTCTTTTGTCTTTTCAGGACCCGCAGGTCTACGGAGGTGCAAAAATGCAGCCTATGCGGGCAGCGACACGCGCTAAGGCAGTGCCGGGCGTTCCTCGCAATGAAGCCGGAGGAGCGCTACGAGTGTGCGAGGAACCACCGGTACTGCATCAACTGCCTGGCAGTGTCACACAGCACGATGTTGAAGACATGATCCAATTTTCGGACTAAGTCCGCCGCCCTCCGTCTGACAACACACGGCCAGTGCGGCCAAGCGCAAGTGCAGCTCAGCTGTGCTCGCCGAACACCACCGCGCATAAGCTAAATCACTATGCTTAAAACTACCCACGCAAACGCATCGTTCGTGCCCGCATCAGTCGTTCAGTTTTAATCGCCCTCCCGCCGTCGCGCAGTTTTTTAATTCTTTTAAATATTTATTTAAATTCAGTTTTTATAACTTTGTTTGTATTCTAAAAATTGTATAATTGTGAGTGAATTATAAACCTATATATAAAACCTAACTAAAGTGCTTAGTGTTATTAAATGTATACATAATCAAACCATTTGTTTTGTCGATTGGAATTTTGCCATTTCCGGTCACTAACAATTGCTTCGAGAACTGCTCTGCAGACTGATCATTGTGCAACTGAACACGCATGTTTGTGTGTAATTTTAATTTTTTTACGTATCGCCACAAAAGGGAAGACTTCAAACATGCATTGATCTCATCTGCCGGTGTTGATCGTGGAATAACGGGCAATGTTTGTCAAAAGTCACCTGACAATAAAATTAAAGCACAACCAAAAAACCTTCGGTTTCCACGTAAATCTTGCATCGTTCGATTTAATGCTTCCAATGATTTTTTGTTTGCCATTGTACACTCATCCCATAGAATGACCGCTGCTTGTAGCAAAACTTTTGCCATCGCTGAATTTTTGGATATGTTACAGGGTGAAGTTTCAACCACCTGTATATTCAATGGCAATTTTAAAGCTGAATGATCTGTTCGTCCTCCATCCAATAAAGTTGCAGCAGTTCCAGAAGAAGCGAGTGCCAAAGCAATTTTCTGTTGCGATCGAATAGTTGCTAAAATCAATGAAAGCACAAATGTTTTTCCAGTGCCGCCAGGTGCATCCAAAAAATATAATCCACCAGTGTTATAAGACACAGCTTGCATGATTTTGTCATATATATCCTTTTGTTGATTGTAAATCGTCACAATCGAATTGTTGTTCACGCTGCAACTCTCGATCAAATAAATCATGCATTGGACGATTTTGTGAAATCAAAGCTAACTGCTATGAGGTTGGTTTTGTCGAAGGCTGAGATAGCACTCAGTCAATCCAGGGTCAAGTAGAGGTCCCACAAACCCCCATTTAATAAGAACACAGTTGTTATGTGTTAATGACGAATACACACACACACACGGCTTGATGGGTAGTGAGGGCAGCAGCTTTCCGTACAAAGATGGAGGCGGCGACTAACAGGCGTAGTAATAGCGGAGGGGTCGGTACGGTGGTTTAGCGGTGGTGCAGTAGCGGGAGGGTTGGTACGGTTGCCCGGGAGCAGCGGTGGGATCAGCGCGGCGGCCGGACGGCGGACAGTATTGGCGGACGGATTGGTACAGTGGTATGAGCGCAGCGGCTGGACGGCGGCCAGTATTAGCGGACGGGTTGGCACAGCGGTATTTGCTCAGTGGCGGGATTAGCACGGGGGTTGGACGGCGGACAGTATTAGCGGACGGATGGATGTAGCGGTATAGACGCAGTGGCGGCACCAGCGAACTGGATGGACGTTGATAAGGTAACGGCGGCTAGCGGTCGTCGTAGCAGCGGCGAAACGGCGCCAGGATGGCGGACGGCTGACGGTAGCAGCGCAACGGCGGTCGGATAGCTACAACAACAAAGCGACAACGGAGCGCGTACCAGTGGTGCGATCAGGGCAAGGTGTCAGGGCAACCGTTCCACGTGATTACCTTCTCGGGGGAGGTTTCCAATGGCGGCTCTTGCGGGTGGCTTCCGATACGGGTAATGTCTCAGTTGTGGCGGTAGAGGGACCTGCGAGGAGTGAATAAAGAGTTATGGTTAATGCCGATCCGCCAGCTGGACACCACCGCCTCCATGCCCGCACGAATGCAAGGCTGGACGCGGAGTTGTACCAGCAGGAATTCCGTCGGCCGATCCAGGGGCTGAGGGGGAGTGCACCTCACGGCATAGCGGTAGCCCCTTTAGCTGCTGGACCGGTCGACGGCGGAGGGGGGGGGGGGGCGGCCTGTTCGCGGTTGCGCGTTACTGTGGTAGTGCCGTTGCTGGCGAAGTCTCAAGCGGTGTTTGGGGGTATAACCGACACATTCACCACTTGAGGCCACGCCTTACTCCTGTGAAGCGACCTGTCCGCATGGTAGAACCGACAACTTCAAGGGACGCTCCACAAGTAGCTCTGGTCACGACTACAGTTCCGTGCTAACTGCCTGAGCCAGGACTGGGGGGGGGGGAAGGGATATAATGGCCGAACGGCGGCGAGCCCCCCCCCCCCCCCCCCCCCTACTTGGCTGGGACACGGGTAAGAAAACCATAAGGCGACGACCCGTTGTCCCGCAAGCAAGGGGTGACTAGTGCCGTGGCGGCACCCCCTTTCCCTCTGGAGGTGGGATTGGCTCGTTCGCTGGGCATCGCCACCCCGTGGTTGCACACTAAGGGAAGGTGCGGGGACGGCGGTGCACCAGCTCTGTCCTTGCCGGTTCGGTGGCTGCGAGGAGAACTGGGCCCGAAGGCACCACGCTCGCAGCTGCCGAACCGGGTCGGTCGGAGCCTTAGCTGAGAGGAAGGGGCGGGGTAGTCCTAAGGCGGCGCCCCCCCCCCTGCTTAGCTGGGACACGGGCGAGAAAACCCTAAGGCGACGACCCGTTGTCCCCGCAAGCAAGGGGTGACCAGTGCCGAGGCAGAACCCCTTCCACTCAGCTAGTCAGAGGAGTGACTGGGTTGCTTAAGAAAGCAACCACTTCCTCTGACTAACCTGCGAGGAATGAAATGACAACAGCCAATTCGTCCTCTTTTATACTATTTTGAGTTGGCGTGCCGTGTGCAATTCTTGTTATTGCCAAATGCTATTCGCATGCATTGGTATGTAACTGCTGATGTTGTCGTGCCGTGTGCAAATTATGTATACTCTCAGGCGTAGGTGAAAAAGGGTTAGAGTGGGGGTCTCAGGCGTAGGAGAAAAAGGGTTACAGTGGGGGTCATACTATTGTAACGCTACGTTACACTGCCACAAGGCTTTATTGGCAATCGCAAGACACATGTCTTCAATTATTATCAAAGCTTCATTGTACATTTCCAATGTAATCAGCAAATCAGGATCCATTGCTCTACGACGCATCCGAATTAAAATATCTTCAGTCATGTAATCTTTATATTTATTCCACAATTCAATTGGATTCTATCGAAAATAGCATTCGTATTTGCTGTGGATGAGATGAAATCGATGCATCATGAAGTGCTGCGTCCCAATGAGTGTCATCTTCTAACAAATGCAAGAGCTGACATGCTTCGCGATATGTCTGACAAAAATGACCGTGAACTGTTCTTAAATCCTGAAATGATTTTGGTCCTCGAACGTTTACCAACAATATTCGCAAATAGAAACATTCAGCATTGTTGGGATGTACGGTATACATACTGCCCTAGGCATCTGTTTGAAAAATACCTGGATGACCATCAACTGGTGTTCCTTGTTTACGCCGTTGAAATTTTTTTCGATGATAAATTCCAGGTGTAATATTGCGGTGCATCAACGTATATCAAATTTCTGACAAATGTGTCGATTTCACACAATTGGAAAAAAGCAGTTGAAGTAGTTGCTGGTGGTTGTGCTGCTCTCTGCTGTACATTCTCAGTAGTGAAATAAATTCGCTGACCATTCTCCAGATGAACTGCCAAATGGAAAACAACAGGATGCCTTTCATGCAAAGGAAACGAAAAGATACGCCAAACTGCTTCATTACTGCTTATGTATCGCCCCATTTGATATTGAGTGATTTCATCATTTCTATTTTCACCATCTACTCTAAAAACAGCCATATCACTTCTTTTATTCACATATTTACAAATGTATTTGATAGACTTTACTGAGTTACAGTACTCAACATTTATGTGAGCCTGAAAAACTTTTGACAGTAGCGGTAAATATGGCTCGACCCAACGATTGTCAACTCCGATATCTTGATTGCGCACTCTTATTATCGCCGTTTTACCATTATTTTCAAATTATCGACGTCGATACAATGGATATCCGTCATTGCCTGTTATGGTATCGGAAATTAATGCCCTCGGATACCGCTAAAATTTCCCATCGATTATACATAGTGAATTCATATTTATTTCACAGCATGGACCGTGAGTCGTGTTTTTTGTTACCACTTCAAATAATTCTGGATCGATGGTTTGATCTGGTATTTCGGCTGATATGACGCTATCAATCTCGTCCGGTGTTATTTTACGTACCAGCCATATCAATATGTGTGCGTGTGGCAAACTTCTTTTTTGCCATTCAATCGAGTACATCCAACATTGTACCTTTCCAAAATTGCTTAATTTCACCATTAAATCCAATCCAATCCAAATTCCAATTTTTGCCGGAATACACGTGCTGTAACATCGTGTCGATCTGTTGGTGACTGACCGTCGAACAAATTATTTTTTATATCGTTCCACATCGGATTACACGTAAAAGTGATGAAAAGATCTGGTCGGCCGTATTTTCGAACATATGACATAGCATCTTGTGCATATTCGTGCATGTGGCGTAGACTACCAATATAAAAAGCTGGTAATATCGTCAGACATCCCATATCATTCACATTTGCATCATTCGCTATTGCATCTTGCAAATGTATGTACTCTTCATATCGCAATTTGGCTTCATTGAATCGGATGAAACTGAGACGTTCAGTTTCAATTTTTGCATACATGTCTACAATGTATTGGAGAATCAGTTTGACACATCTCAGAATGTAATTTTGTTCTTTAGCACGAATCATCAATCGATAAGAATAATAATTCATCGCACTAACTTTCTTTTCAACATTTCGTCCTGTAAAAAATATGTTCATTCGATTTTAAATTTAGTTTTTATTTAATATCTGATTAATATAATTAGTATATTATTTACCGGTTCTTGGATCTATCATTGGTATATTAATGTGATAACCATCATCACCTTTCCAATGTAGAATTCGATATTGTAATGCGTCGTAACTGCGATGAAGCTCCGAAATACGCTGTAATTGTTCATTTCTACGTTGAAGTACAATATCGCGGGATTGAAACTGATCGCCAACAATTACAATTGCCACGTCATCAATCGTCGGTACATTAAATCTTCTGACATGCTCACCAAATGGCGTTTATCCGCTCTGATTCTGATTTTGTGATTATCAGATGGCATACGATCGAGAGCGGTTTTGAACAATTTCACCAATAAATTGTTCTGATGAAAAAATCTTTGAAGATCGCAAATAATCGCTCGTTTTGTATGTGAGCCAATTGTGCAACGTTCATCCAACTCACGATTTTCATCTCCGATAAAATATATTTGCAAAAATTGATGGTTAGCGCCAGGAAATGGTAACAATGCACCCGCTCTATGATAAATCTGACCTTGAATCTGTAATGTGTATGCAATGTAAATTGATGCTGGATCAGAACCCTTGAAAACATTGTAGAAACTGTTACTTAGATCCACAGAATAATTAGATATTCCACATGAAGTAATCACCTTAAATGTCGGCATAAAATTGTCTCTTATAATTTTTGTAGCACCAAAAGAAGTGATTTGAAATGATGAATTGTATTCTTGTATATGACTTATAAAATGCTTCGACATTGGTGATCCTCCAAAAATCAACTAGTGCAATGTATCAGGTGGAGTTTCAAATGCTGGCAATTCCACTTTGTCATTAGCAAAACACATGGCAGCCGTTTCACCCAGAAACTTAGCTGCTTCACAATGTCGCACTCATTAATCAAATATATATCCATGCATACTGTAATCAATTTGTCGATCGTAATTAAAAGCAGCACGATACATATTTTCTAGAATAAGACGTCGTATTTACTCGGTCGTACTGGATTTCTTTGCCGCTGTGGTTCTGCAGATCTTTTTCGTGCATATCGTTCACGTAGTATTTCATTTTGTTGTGACAGGTCATCAATACTTTGCGCTCTTCTTTGAAGTAACATTCTGTTAGCACTACGCGTACGTCGACCGATATTTAGACGTCTGGCTCGAGGCATTTTCTTCAAGAGAAAGGAAAAAAATTCACTAAAACTCCATGTTCAACGCAAGAAATTTAATTTAAGAAAGGTACATGTGCAAACAAAAAATGCACGGTCGAAATACACCCACACGTATATGTCTAAAATACAAAATAAAAATACAAACCGTGCAAAAAATTTGATGAAAAACACAATAAAACACGTGCGCACGATTAGATACAGTTGAGATCACTAAATGTATTCTGTAAAATGAACGAAGAAAGAACATTTGAAAAAATAATTGAAGAGAAAAACATGATACATCATTGCCACAATTTTCTTCTATATCTTTGTTCAACGACACGACATACTTACAGAAGAAATTCCCAATGTATTATAAATATTGATATGAATTAAATTGAAATGGAGAAATACTCAATTATGAATCGAAAAATACATAAATATTGAACAGACGTGTTGATTCTCCATAGTTCATAACAAAAAGACCTAATGTCAATATACACCGAAAGTACGATGTGACAGATATGTTGTGTTGTGGTGTATCTCTTTCCATTGAATCTGAAAAATCCCTATTGTTAAAATGGCAGCCATGTTCATTGTTCATACTCTTGTTTAAGAAAACTCGATCAGATGCAGATGAATCAGTACAACACATCATAAATACATTTCTTCATTACTTTTTTTTAACTTTTTTATTCTTAAGGCATCAGAGTAAAAAAGTTAGCAAGTGTGTAGAAACAACAATTTTCGGGACGCTTGTGAATATATTGGTTGAACTCGAGGGATCCATGAGTTACGTTACCAAATAGCTGTCGCGATATTGATTCGAAAACAGGTGGGCGAATGTTTCTAATGTTGATTTGATCCGTATTTTTAAGAAACATTGTATATGTAAATCTTATAGCTATCAGATTTGGTAGTCGTAAATTTGCACGTTGAATGGCAACATTCAACGATTCTGTATATTCGTTTTCCCAATAAGTGATTTCTCGTCGTGAAAGAAGATTGAACACGTTGCGCCGAACCGTTGTTTGTTGGGACAGTTGTGTAATGAAGAGATAATGTAAATGTTCAGTAAGGAAGCGACCATTTGAAAGGAACCAGTTGAAATTTGCGGAATAAGGAGTTTTGATTTCGAGAAATCTAAAATATTGACCGAAATAATGCATCAGCGCTTCGTCGTAAAAAATGCGATGAACTCGATACTCTTGAATTCTTGTTACCAAAATCCCAGCCAAATATGAATTTGCCGATGCGAACAGTATGACATCTTCATCAGAATGCAGTCGGTCAGCGATTTCCAAGATTATTTCAACTGTATTCATGGTTGTTTCCGAAGAAAAGCAACGCAATTCTATTACAATGTTGTTTCTTTGACACAAAAAAATCATAATTAATAAATTTAGTGGGACATTACTCACCAAATTGAAGCACATCATATACCAAATTTACTTAAATCCGGTTCATTTACTATTTTTTCACAGTTTTTATGAAAAAAAAAAACAAAACAAATGACTTCTTTTTTTCGTTTCTTTTTTCTTTTGGTTTTCACTTGAGAAATGCCGAACGTCAAATTATAATTCTAGAAACGTCAATTCCATTGAATAATGCAAAATGGAAATAAGCACCACCTATTCCATTTCATGAAATAACGCAAATATGCAAATAAGCACCATTTATTGGTATGAAACGTAGCCGTAGCTTGGTGTGATATATCTCATGAACCGCTCGACCGAAATCAATCAAACTTTACAGAAACCATCTTCATGATAGCCCAAATTTATTGTAGAAATCTGGTTGAATTTGGTGGAGCCGGTCTCAAGTTATAAAGTAACACCAAAAATGTGCACTTATTTTTATATATATAGAAGAATTATCTTTTAAGCAAAATTATAAAATATTTTGAAATTTGCTCCTAGGTATGCTTGTGTGATGCTGGATTTTATCAAATTTTTTTCATTATAATCTTAATGGCAAGGGCAATCGGTATGTTTGTAAAAGTGAGACAACATCAAAAGATACTAAAACACCTTCTTCGCTTATATTCATATCTTTTGTTCTTTCTTTTAACTCAAATACGTTTTTTATGTTGTAATCTCCTGAAATTAATGTTTTTAGAATTTTTCCTATGCACTCTATGGGACGTAAGGGGAAGTCTGGCTTATGAGTTTTTGGTAGACCATACAGTCTAGGGGCGGTTGCCGCTGAGCTAGTAAGTTGGTACTTCTCTTTTAGAGTTATGTATTTTCCTTTGCAAAGCTCGTCCACGATATTGTTGTTTCTTTAAAGTGTATTTGTTGGGTCGGCTATAATCACTTTATACGTGTTCTTGTCGCCTAGTATCTGTTCAATCATTTCATCCTAGTCTCTTTTGTATAAGAGGACGGTTTTGTTTCCTTTGTCCGCGTCTGTCACAACCACGTTTTCTTCGTGTAGTTTTAAAAATGTTTTAGTTTTGTTGCACGTTTCTGTTATAAATTTCTCGGCCGAATTGTGTTTTATGGGTCTGTTAAACTGAAGTATTTTGTTGCTTAATTTGGTTAGGGCTATTTCTTTGTTGTTCTCGTTGTCCAGACCATCAATTATTTGTTCTACTTCGGGTGAGAAGTTTTTCCTCGTAGCGTAAATTTTTTGCCGAGAGAAAGAAGGCACATTACTTCTTCGGGACACTTTATATTCGTTTTGTTGACGAACCAATCTCTATTGATGTCGATACCAAGCTTACGTATTTGTTCGTGTTTTATGGTTTCTATTTTTGAGTTAATTGTTCTCTTTCGCTCTCCCTATTTTTTGCTTAAAAAGTTTTATTTACCGACGAATGCATTGAGCTCTTCTTCGCTCAGTGTACGTTTTAGTTTTTGTTGTGCGTGAAAAATTGCATCTTTGGACGTTTTAATATTTATGTTTGTTTGTGTTATTTCTATGCTGAGTATTTTTAATAGGAAATTGTGCTTGGTTTTATTGATTTGCTTCCTTGTTTTATCAGATGTTGTTTTTATAGTTAGGTTTTTGATTGTGTTTATTAAATGGCTTGGGGTTAATTCGTACCTCTTACGTTCTAGTAGAAATTTTAGTTGCTCCATGAGCTTCGCGAGTTTTATTTTCTCTTTGCTTAAATATTTAAGTATCATGCAAATGTGTTCCCCGTATTTGTATTTCATGTGTTTATATTAGTTCCTCATTTTTTTGGTGTTGCTGTTTTTTTGTAGTTGATGTAAAGCTTATTGATATGTATGTATTTGGATGCTTTCCGGCAGGCTTCCCGGCAGTAATAATTTTATATTGCATTCCGATCTATTTGTAGATTTTTTTCTTTGTATTTTTACGCTAGTTCGATCTAAATGGGTTGAGTGCAGATAAAACGAGTTATTTCACCTTACGGCCCAACGTTTCGCCAACTTTCCTTGGCATCTTCAGGGGCGGATCTATATTTTTAACAATACAAAATACCAAACTACAATAGTTAATGATTTAAAATAATCACGAGAAAAACATAATTTGATACACCAGTAAATTGAAAACCATTCACTTACATTGATATTTAAACATTGAAGCTAAAATAGGAATTTAGACATTAAACTAACAAGCTGATTTTTACAATTAAAAATGAAACCATCTAATGCGGTACACTTGTCATACTAAAACTAACTAAGTAATATTAAAACTCATAAGCATAATAGGTAGCTAGCCGCGATACCGTCTGTGTTCTCTTTCTTGTTCATCGTTTTATCTCTGTTTTGCAAAATCCGTAAGCTCTCTAATGTGTATCTGTTTTTTTTTTTTGGCTTCTTTATCTATAATTTTCGTGTTTGCAAATGCAATCATATGCTTGTGTGTTGTTGCGTGCTGTGAGAGAGCTGTGTTTTGTTTTTGCTTCCTAATATCAGCTTCATGTTCGGCTATTCGCGTGCCCAATGCGCGCTTAATTGTGCGTATGTAAATTTTATTGCAATTTTCATCGTTGTTTCCTTTGCATTATATTTTATAAACCACGTTGTTTTGTTGTTCTATGTTGAGTGGGGTTTTTGTTTTTGTGAAACATCTCGATAACGTGTGGTTAGATCGGTAGGCTATTGTGTTTAATTATGTCTTGTGCTAGATTTTCTGTTAGCCTTGGAATGTGAGTGACACTATGGTATTGCTTTGTTTCTTTATTGGTTGTTGTTGGTGATTGAATTGGGGTCTGTTGCATTTCATATAATTTGCATTGTATTAGGTCCGATATGAGGTAGTTTGGGTAATTATTTCTTTTCAGCGTCATTCTTATTTTCTGTATATTAACATTAATTTCAGAAGATTACAACATAAAAAACGTATTTCAGCGATAGTCTATGTACGCTATGTAAAGTATAATCAGGTCTATGTTTCACATGCTATGTACTGTTTTGTCATGCAATGCGCTGTAAGTATAATTAGAGAATGTGTTAGTATAGACGAACGTGTAGCGAGCACGAAAGCAAAATAAATTATTTATTTATTTTGATTTCAGCGCTTTTACAGTGAACATGTGTCACACGCACTCTTTGATACTCTGTTTTAAGAGTGCGCGCAACACGTCCCGTTGTTTACTATAAAGATTGGCAGCTTAAAATAAGTTATGTTGCGAATAGAGTGGAATGCAGTCGAATGGAATGAAGAAGATCAGAGTTGCATTGCGTCAATATACTTTCAATATTTTTATCAATATTAGAGATAAATGTAGAAAAAATAACTAAATACTTGAATATGAGCAAACATTTTCTCTTAATTGCTGCAAATAATGTGTCCTAAATGCTATATATTCCAAAATTATATGTTTAAAAATTTAACTTGAATGCCCTTAAAGATTTCGTAATATGGTCATTAGTGATATTTGTGTTCGTGCGCTATTTTGAGCGATAAGCTGTTAGTTGTGCTCATGATACAAAAAAGAAGGTAGTTCCACTCAAAAATTTTGAAGTTTCAAAATGTTTGTTGTTTTGCTAGAAGCGTTGCCATACCGTTACTATTTAAGGCGATATTGTGGATTTTCGGGATGGAAATTTCCTTCAGTATGAAAACGCAATGGTCATCTGAGACAATATTAATATGCTTTAGCATGATTTATCTGGATATATATATATTGAAAATGCTGTGAAACATATAATTTTACTTAGAAAAAATGGATAATGACTCATAAATATGTTTTGTATACTTACTTTCATGGCAGCCTGACCCTAAATTTGAAAAAACAAAAAATGTATTTACTCGTATGTGCGTCTTTATGACCTTTTTATTCAATAAATTAAATACTTGACAAAGAAAAACCATCAAGTTGTGATTTTTCTCGTTTTGTTATTTCCATAATAAATTTTAGTTTCTTTTAGATGCAAGATTAAATGGCGAAGACGAAAAAAGGTTCTCCCTAAAAAAAAACGTTTAAAAATTACGTGCAGCTCATGTATAATTAGATTAAGAGTACTTGCTGCCATGTTCATATCAAAATTATAAAATATGGCTGCTTTCAATTTCCACGTAGAGACCGCACCATAGCGACCTGAAACTTTCGCGATGGGGGCAAAATTACGTCATTTTTTCGATCAAAAGCCCATTCTTCCCGGACTTTCATCTCGTCAAATGACAAAACACACAGCTTTTCTTCGGATGATATATCACATAACTTCATATGCGATAGTATTTGCAGTTGCAACCCCGGTTCTACACATAACTTCGATGCCCACCTGAGCAAAGTTGATGTAGATGGTAAGGGAAGAGTTTCTTTCTTTCTTTAAAGTCGATAACAGCGAGGAACTGCAGAATACATGTATACTGCTGAGATCTGCTCCAAGTTGTAGCGCGGACATTTTGAATTGTTTTCAAGACTTCTCTACATTTATAGTGGACTTGCATTCGCTGCGGAGCTCGCTATAAATAAGTATATATATATATACATTTCATATTTTTAGAGGCAAGTTCATATATGAGCCGTTTATTTTGAAAGTAGTATAAATCATTTCCAACTAATGGTCTTAAATGCATTGTTATTTCTGAAAGAACGCATATATAGATCATTCTACAATTATAAACTAATAACAAGAAATGCATCTTTTGGCTATTGGAATGTAACAAACAGGAAGCGAACAGAGATACAATCAATTACCCCTGAACTTAAACGACATGAAATGAATTATGCCACTTTCAAAATAAGCGGCTCGTATGACTGTGACATCATATCTAGGGTCAAAATAACACGAGATTTCTAAAAAACGGACAAAGCAATGCACTCGTAGTATATAAAAATGTTATCATACCCTGTTTTTGTGCTGATAGAGGTATTATATTCCCGCTTAACCTTCCATGAGATCCCATTTGTTGCAACGCATGTTGTTGCCTTGTTTTGCCTTGAAATAATAATGCAAAGGTTAAAACATGTGTCTGTATATAATTGAAACTGATCAAAGACTTACCCTTCCATAAATTCAGTATACTCATCTAAATGTTCTTCCTGTTCGAAAACTTCGCCACAGTCTTGACTGGAAAAGAATGTACACATTATTTAGTACTTAACATTTCAAACCATAAAGGAATGTTTTCCTTACCGTTCATTTCGCGGTACTGCACTTTTTAAAAGAACAATTTTATTCCCACTATTACTTATGTCCGTTGGAGCAAAATATTCGGAGCAAACGTAAGGACATTTGGGAAGGGTTTCTTCCCTTACTTCGAGCCATTGTTGTTTTATAAACGGAGTTTTTGGTAACTTGAAAAACGAAATACCTTTTTTTTTGCATTGGTATTTTGTATTTGCGCATTTCCAATGGGCACAGCTCATTTTTTGGCTTTTATTTAAAAAAAAAAAAACAATTAAAATATTTGACTAGTATATGTTGATTTCAAATCCATCAAAATCACAAAAAATTATAACTTTTATCAATCTGGTAACTAGATTTTTATGAAATTGTCACGATCCCCGCAAAAGCCAAGTGACTAATGTCACACGAAATAGAACTACCTCCATTTTTTGTATCATGGTTGTGCTACTTGTTAAGGCTTATGACACTTCCTTGCTGTACGAGCATCGAAATCAAACTAAAGGAGTTGTCATTGTACTCTCGCTCATCGAATACGTATACGGCCGCTAAGCAGGTGATAAGCTCACGTCGTCCCCAGGTCAGACTTATTGTTTGTGTATATACGTATGTACATGTATGTACATATATACACAGCTGGGTTCAAAATCTTTATAGTAGACATACTTAAAAAAGAATGAATTAGAAAATTAAAAAAACTTAATTTTTGCCGCTTACAACCCAAATATCTAACAAATCACATCGTAAAACAATTTCAACTTTATCATATTTTAATAATATTAACATATATTTAGAAAAACTGCAGCGTATTGTGCGCGGTCAAAAACTTAGTAGTGTAACAAATTTGGAAGTAGCTCTTTTTACTTTGAGTGTTGGCTAATATTTAAATAAATTAAATTAAATGCATTACCCTTATTTTTAAAGGGCCGCACGGCCGCATGCACGGCTGTTGTGAGCGAATTTTGTAATTGAAATTTAAGTAACTTCCCGGTAAGCTAAAAGCTTGAAACTTGGAATATATTTCAGAACCCGATGACAATGCAATAATAAGAAAAAAATCAACGCTAGGTGGCGCAAGGATCGAGATATTCACAAAAATCGTATTTATGGTCCGATTTGGCTCATATTTGGAACACATAATACATAAAAGAATAGAAAGCGACCTATGGAAAAAAACTCCGCTAGGTGGCGCAAGGATCGAGATATTCACAAAAATCTTATTTGTGGTCCGATTTGGCTCATATTTGGAACTCATAATACATACAAGAATAGAAAGCGACCTATGAAAAAAAATCGCCACTAGGTGGCGCAAGAATCAAGATATTCACAAAAATCGTATTTGTGGTCCGATTTGGCTCACATTTGGAACACATAATACATATAAGAATAGAAAGCGACCTATGAAAAAAATCTCCGCTAGGTGGCGCAAAGATCGAAATATTCAAAAAAATCATATTTGTAGTCCGATTTGGTCCATATTTGGAACACATAATACATACATGAATAGGAAGCGAGATATGATGCCCGATTTGGTTCATATTTGGAACAAATATTACATACAGTCCGGTAGAAGTTACATCAAAATCGAGGAGGGACAAGCATACGTGGCGCAGAGTCGAGTAAGGTCTTTGGAAGGATTACGTATTCAGGACTTAGATTGTAACAAATTGTCAGGAAAGAGTCCTTGTAATAATGAGTCACTAAATGAAATAAATAAAATGAGAAATAATAGGCAATTAAATAAAGACTAAAAACTTGAAAATAAAATAATTTAAAACAAAATTTTAAGTTAAACGGTTTTTTTTGAAAACAATACTTACATGAAGTTATAATAATACTAAACGCTAGAAAATAATTAGGTAGGTCCTAGGTACTAGTCATCACACTCCTCATCAATCTAGGGCGTTGATCAGACAATTAAATAAAAGCGTTGGACGCGTCAAATTTTTATTGATAGTCATATATAAGACCAACTGAACCTCAATCAGGTTATGCTACGCCTCACATTCTTAGAAATTTCACGCGCCCAACACTTTTATTTAATTGTCCGATCAATGCCATAGAGGAGTGTGATGAGTAGTACCTAAGACCTACCTAATCATTTTCTAGCTTTTAGTATTATTATTACTTCATGTAAGTATTGTTTTCAATAAAACCGTTTAACTTAAAATATTTTTTAAATTATTTTATTTATAATTGCAGCACGAAATCGACTCCCATGCACTTTTTACAGCTTCCGATAGTTGCGTTTTTATCAACAACGGTACTTTTCTTGGACTGTGGTGAACCAGGTCTCAACGCTTGATCGCATCTTTGATCTCAATAGCAGCCGAAAATGGAAACTGCTATGAGTATTTGACGACGGACTTACCGAAATTGTTGGCCTTCTTCCACGCCTCTTGCCAATTGATTGGTACATCCTGGCATTACGTACCATTCTTGGTGAGCAACCAATGATATTTTGCCATTAGTTATAGAATATCAATGAAATAAACTAACCTTACCGTCCCTTTTAAATTTTTCACAAAGAATGTGGCGATAATAATGTTTTATACACTTCTTCACGCACTTCTAAGATTTTGACTGACTAAAAAGCCGTTGCAACTAAAATTTCACACAAATTTAACAAAAACAACAGCTTACAAGCCAACCTAATATAAACGCACGCAAGTCATTTTCTGTCAAAAATGTCTCATGCACATACAACTAATATGAGAGCAACCCAAATTTAATTTGCTGCGTGAAAACCTAACTCCATTTCCAATTTTTGTTCTGCGTGACGTTTAGATTTTACGTTTGCATACATGATTTACATTTTCGCAACGCATGCTCATTTTCTGTCAAAAATGGCTCATTCACATACAACTTGTATGAGAGCAACCCAAATTTAATTTGCTGCGTAAAACCTAACTCCATTTCCAATTTTTGTTCTGCGTGACGTTTAGATTTTACGTTTGCATACATGCTTTACATTTTCGCAACGCATGCTTATTTGGGTTAGGGCAAAAAACGCCGGTTGTTTGCGTGCGCTAAAAAAACGCAGAGCGTTTATTAGGTTGGCATGTTAATCCTAACAAGTGATTTCATGTGCTAACATTTTAGTCTACTGTATTTTACAGTACATACCTAAAAACTGTTGTGATAAAAAAGTGTGTGTTTTCAGATACGGGAGTGGTTAGCTGAGGAAGGTAGAGATCTGTAATTTTAGTCGTTTTACCTTTTTTGTGTGTTTGGTTCATTTGTTGATGCATGTTTGTCTGTTATACGTGTGTGATTACTTGGTTTTTTGAAAACAAGTTTTGAAGGTTCAAATATTGTGTCCGTTGTGAACTCATACAAGTGGCGAATGTTTGAGTAAAATGTTCACAATAGTAAATAGCCTGTGTCATCTCTTAAATCGCTGTTCGATTACTTAAATCAATCCAATCGTTCCAAATATGAGATTGATAAGCACAATACGAAGTTTTTGGGTGAGGGAGATGGAGATGGTCGGGCTAGTACCTTAATGGTGCTTTGTTACTTGAATGTGCCGGATCTATATCCGGCAAAGGACCATCAACATCGATAACACTCCCCAAAATCTTCGGGGAGTATCTCTGTCGTTAATAAAACAACAACACTTGCTCAATAGTGGTTTTCAATCATTTTTGTAGACGACTGGTACATTGCATTGTTTACATATTTTTAAATTTTTGCATAATTGGTTGCTCTTATTTTCTCTATTAACTAGATTTTTAAAAAGGAACAGGTAGTCTGATTTTCTGTAGACACGTTTAAATGAAAAGTTTATTTGAAACACAAATGGGCAATTCATTCAATTTGGTATTACAGATTACAACTCAATCTGTCAAAAACAATGTCGGTTGAAGTTGCCAAGTCTGACAACTTTCTGTGGCATTACCGTTTACAACTTTGTGTTGGTGTAGCTGTCAAAGACATGAATATCTGACATCCGATTTCTACCAGTTGTCTCAGAAAATTTTTCAGTTGTTTGGAAAAAAGGTAAAGTTTTACAAGACCTAATTTTTATAAAAAATTATCAAAGGTGGTATCAAAAGACGCTTTTAGATCTCCGTTTTTACACTTCGAAAGCGAAAATTAAAAACATTATTTCGGTTCAAATCTGCATGTGGTTGTTGTATTTTACCATTCGCCCAACGCTCTTATTTATTTTTCTGATCAACGACCTAGATTGATGAGGAGCGTGATGACTAGTACCTAAGGCCTACCTAATTATTTTCTAGCTTTTAGTATTATTCTTAATATAAGTATTGTTTTAATAATAAAACCTAAGAATTTTTCTAAAATTATTTTATTTACTTGAATTTCACTAACAGAATTTGAACTTATGTAAAGTATTTTGACGTCCCTTCTTCCGGGATGAATTTGTTAATTAAATTTCACTTACAAAATTTGAACTTATGTGCTCCAAAGTATTTTGACGCCACTTCTACCGGACTGTATGTAATATTAATACAATGAGCCAAATCTATCTCGATCCTTGCGCCACCTGGCGGCGATTTTTTTTCATATTCATGTATGTAATATGTATGTGTTCCAAATATGAGCCAAAATGGAACGAACCTCACATGGCGACCGTGACGGGACGGTGGTATAGCGAACTTGCAAATTTTGAAAAATCCCCCTTTGAAATGCCTATGTTTTTTCTTTTTGGAGTTTATTTTTCTCTTTAGAAATTTATTTAGTCAGAACATATGTAAATGAAAAAATGAATTTAACTTAGTAATAGAAAAGAAATTAAAAAAGATTAATACTTCTTCAGTTTTCAACAATTTTTAAAATTCTCAAACCATTTTATAAATATCAACATTTTCAAGTCTGCAATTTTTATTTTTTCTCAAATTTTTCAACTAATTTTTACAAATTTACAATTTCTTCATATTTTTCATATTTTCAAATTTCTAATTTAAAAACTTCTCAACTCATTTTACAAGTTCTCATACTTTCAAGCTTCCATTTTTCAAATCATTTCACAAATATTTCATTTAAAGTTCCACATGCCTGAATTTCCATTTTTCAAATTTTCATTTTACTTCAGTTTTTTTTTTTTAATACGTGCATTTTCCAACAAAATATCACCATATAAGACTGAGTGAACTAGATAAGCAGTCTGCAGGTACCCTATAAACTTGATATTTTTTAATATATGCGGTGGTTCCGTGAAAAACCAATTTAGATTTTTTTTAATAAAGCGGTGCGTCCGTGAAAATAAACGATTTTTTTTTGAACAAAGCGGTGCGTCCGTGAATATAAATGGATTTTTGAACAGATTACCACATTTTGAGATTTTTACCTATTCATACTTACATACTTTTGAGCCATTTTAAATTCAATTACTTCTTACAGATTTTTCATACAATTAGATTTCAGTTGCAATTAATTCTTCCAATAAATTCCAAATATTCCGTTAGCGACTATTCACCTGTAAATCAGTTCCCTTTTACACATTTTTTTTTTTTCTCTTTTTCCTCAACATTTCAGCTTCAAATATAAATTCAGACATTCAAATAAGCACTTCATTAATTTCATAGTTTGAACTGAATTATTTTTGCTATTCTGGTAACTACATATGTACAACCTTAGAAGTGGTAAGCAAGAGCAAAAAACTTCAGATTCAGAATCCGATTTCGATAATTCAGCCTCAAGCTACGAAAGTTTAACTTCATCTTCGACCGAAAAAGTCACAAACCAGGAAAATAGATTATCTTTTGTCAACAGATTTCCCAGGTTTCGAAGACTCTTCTAGTAAAAATTTAACTTCTAATTTAGCTTCAAATCTTAACGATTCAAAAAGTACAAAATTAACTTCAACTTCTTCTACTTTAAAATCAGATCTTAACGACTCAAATAGTACAAACTTAGTTACCTCTTCTTCTAACGTGAACCCAGATCTTAACAATCCAACTAGTACAAACGTTGCCTCACCTTCTAATTCAGCTCCAGATCTTAACGATCAAATCATAGCAACACTTGAGGAAAAGAAAACTTTTATTAACACATGTGCTAATTCTATTAGAGAAAACTACAGCGGTGATCCTCTAGCACTTGAAACTTTTATAGACAAAATTGAATTACTTGAACAGTTCGCTACTGAAAATCTAACTAATACCTTTATAGCATTTTTAAAATCAAAACTAGAGGGTAAAGCCCGTAAAGCAATACCAAGCCAAGTAACTTCAGTCAATGAAATTAAAGTAGCTCTACGTAGTAGGATCAAACCAGACAACTCGAAAGTTGTAGCAGGGAAAATTGCAGCGTTGCACGTTAATAATAATAATTATACAGATTTTGCCAAAAAAGTTGAAGATTTAGCTGACTCACTTGAGCGGTCTCTTATTATTGAAGGGATCACTCTAGCGAAAGCTCATGAAATGGCAGTCGAACAAACGGTTGACGTGTGTCGTTTAAATGCAAAATCAAATTTAGTCAAAACCATTTTAGCCTCAAAGGCATTTACTGATTCGAAAGACGTAGTAGCGAAATTAATTGTAGAGCAAAACAACGAAGCAACAGAGCGTCAGTTTTTAGCATTTCGATTGCGTGGTAACAATACATTCAGAAATTCACGTGGTAGTTATCGAGGTTTTTACCCAAATCGCGGCTATACTGGTTATAGAAATAATAGCTCATTCTCATACAACAGCAACCGTAACGGCAACAATAATCAAAGATATAGGAATTATAACGGAAATAGATACCCGGATAGCAACAATAGTCATACACGTTCAAATACAAATTCAAATAGAAGTAACAATTCAAGATCGTCAAACGGTAGAGGTAGAAATGCAAACGTCCGCGCTTTAAACGCGAGCGCCCCTCAGGAGCGAAAACTGGGGGAGGACGAACTAAGCGAGTAAGCGAACTTCCCTCACCAATAGGCATCTATTGTTTAAATTTATATTGCTCACATTTCATAGAATTACAACTTAACGAGTCACAAAAATTTTGTTCTTTCCTAGTAGACGCTCAAGCCGACATTTCTTTAACAAAAATGTCATGCATAGACAGTAATATTTCTTTAAATACAAACGACATTATTAACATTACCGGTGTCACTTCTAATTCAGTTTCTACTTTAGGTAAAATTACAGCAAATTAAAATGTTTCAAACTTTTCTATTAAACATACTTTACATGTAGTAAATGAAGACTTTAATATTCCATCCGATGGCATACTGGGTAAAGATTTTCTGAAAATTAACAAATGCATTATTAATTATGAAAGAATTAGTATATCCTTTTGGGTAGGTAATGAAAATGTCGCGATACCAATCCTACACGGAACAGAAAGCGACAGTTGTATCATTCCTCTCAGATGTGAAATATTCAGACTTTTTGAATTAGGAGATTCACCCGAGCCACTTTTCGTGGACTCGGAGGAAATTGGAAAAGGCGTTTTCACAGCTAGGTGCATTGCTAATTCCAGTAACCCAATAATTAAAGTCATAAACACCACGGATGATGTAAAGCATGTGAAAAGAAACAGTATTCGGACAGAAAAACTTTCAAATTATGTTTTGTTTATACAATTAACAAGACAGGAACAGAAGACAAAAGTACGAAAAACTAATTTCAATTCTATAGAATCAAATACCTCAACATGCTCAAAGTAAATTAATTGACCTTTGCATAGATTATGCCGACATTTAGCTCCTGACACGGACAAATTGACTTTAAACAACTTCTACGAGCAAAAATTAAGATTGACAGACAACGAACTGGTATATGTTAAAAATTATCGATTGCCATACTCTCAACGCGAAGAAATAAATCGCCAAGTAAATAAATTGTTAGACAACGATTTGATTGAACCCAGTTATTCCACCTACAATAGTCCTTTGATTGTAGTCCCAAAGAAGGATACTAATGGTCAAACAGCTTATCGTTGAGCGTAGATTTTCGCGCAGTAAACAAAAAACTCATTGCTGATAAATTTCCACTAGCTAGAGTTGACGATATTTTAGATAATCTCGATAGAGCAAAGTATTTTTCGACATTAGACTTTTTTTCAGGATTTCATCAAATCCCCTTGCATCCTGACTCACGAGACATTACGTCTTTCAGCACTGACCGAGGTGCATATATATGGAAAGTGCTTCCATTCGGCTTAAATATAGCACCTAATTCATTCTCACGAATGATGACAATAGCTTTTTCGGCTATACCACCCAACGTCGCATTTTTGTACGTCGACGATATTATCGTCATAGGTTATAGTGAAGCACACCATATTAAAAATCTTTCAAAAGTTTTCAATACTTTTAGATCTTTCAATCTCAAGCTAAACCCAAATAATAGCAACTTTTTACGACCAGAAGTTACATTTTTAGGTCATAAATGTTCAACCACAGATTTGTTGCCGGCCGACTCCAAAATAAACGCAATTAAAAAGTATACAAAACCAACTGATAAAGACGCGGTACGACGATTCGTCGCGTTTGCAAACTATTAAAGAAGGTTTATACCAAATTTTGCGTCTCTGGCAGCGCCTCTAAATCGGTAATGGTACTAAATACCTGGTAACAGTCGATGTGCCAGACAAATCAGCAAAAACAATTCCTCCAGCAATTTTTGAAGGCTTTATTTTGACATACGGCACAATGAATGCCATAAAATCGGATTTAGGTACAGAATTTAAAAATTAATTATTTGAAGAATTAACTAAACTTTTAAATATTAAACATAACTTTTCAACTGCTTACCATCACGAAACTGTTGGTACAATCGAACGTAATCATAGAGTTTTTAATGTTACTTACGTGCATATTTGAAAGATACTTTTTCTGATTGGGATGTTTATTTAATATACTTTACTTTCCTACACAATACTATGAGTAGCACAGTTTTCGACAATCAATTTTCTCCTTTCGAGTTAGTTTTTGGGAAAAAGGCAACTTTGCCTAATGAATTAACAAAATAAACAATTGACCCAATTTATAATGTCGAAAACTATGCCAAAGAAGCTAAGTTCAGGATGCAGAAAACGCACAAAATGGCACAAAACCTAATAAATAAAAATAAGTTACAAAGCAAAAATCTTTATGATAAAACGGCTCGTCCGTTAGTTGTCAAATTCGGAGATAAAGTACTTTTACAGAAAGAACCACATCACAAAAACGAAAATATTTATCAAGGTCTGTTTATTATAACTAAAATTACGAACCTAACGTAACTATTTTCGATGAAGTTAAAAACAAAGAAAAAGTTTTTTTTAGTACTATAATTTAAGCAGCCACGAAGGCTCAAAACTGTTAAAACAAAAACAAAAAAGAAAATAACACAAAATTTTGCATATTCAAAAAAAAAAAAAACCCATATTTCATAAAATTTGTTCATAACTTATAAGAAAATTGTACTTCTTAAGTTACAAACGCAAAACAAAAACAAAAAAAAAACCATATTTCAAAAGCAGCAAAAATTAAAACTGTAAAACTTCAACAAGACTTAAGTTGAATATACTATTTACAAAAGAAAATTCAAAAAACAAACAACATACAAAGTATTTACTAATTTAAAATGTAATTAATATTCCTACCAATAACTTTCTAGTTCCTACCAGTAAAATAATATAAATGTATTGATTATGCTTATGAGCTTTAATATTATTTAGTTAACTTTAGTATGACAAGTGTACCACATTAGATGGTATCGTTTTTAATTGTAAAAATCAGTTTTTTAGTTTAATGACAACAATCAATGTCTAAATTCGTATTTTAGCTTCAATGTTTAAATACCAATGTAAGTGAATGTTTTCAATTTATTGGTGTATGAAACTATGTTCTTCTAGAGATTATTTTAAATCATTAACTGTTGTTGTTTGGTATGTTTTATTGTTAAAAATATAGATCCGCCCCTGAAGATGCCAAGGAAAGTTGGCGAAACGTTGGGCCGTAAGGTGAAATAACTCGTTTTATTTGCACTCAACTCATTTAGATCGAACGAGCTTAAAAATACACAAAAAAGTTTACAAATCGATCGGAACCCAATATAAAATAATATAAATGTAATTAAAATTTGAGTATTTTACGTCTAAGTTCATTTGTAATAATTAGTATCAAAAATGGTTCCGAACCAACGAATTCAAAGGGGGAGGAACACCCTAATGTAAATATATTCGTTTGTTCACAACAATTTTTACAAGTTTTTGGGCAAGAAGAATGTGACAAACTTGATCACTTTGTCAATTCTTCTTTTCCCCAAAAAGGGTGATGTAATGATAAAATTCCCCGACTTAGTACATAGCGACACGTCTGGCAACGCCATTACTAACAATGCAAGATGTGTCATTGTGAATGGTGCACTCTGTAAGAAATAGTAAGAAACGTGTTCAATCATATTGTAAGAAGTAGTCAGCTATTGTAATACAATGTGTAAGACAGTATGCAATTGAGTTATGTAAAATAAAATATAAAAATGACGAGTGGCAATAATGCCATCGGCATTTCTATATTGCACCACCTTCAATATAAATTTTGACATTGAAGTTAACACACGAAGCAAGTGTGAAAAAACTAAACCCATTTTGTATTGGAAAAATTATAAAAATTAACTAAGTATAGTGATTAATTTAAAACGAGAAGTTAAAGCGAAAACTATTTATTATCCTACAAAACATAAACTAACTTAAAGAAAGAAAGATAACTTAAAATTAAAAGTACGTGTTTGGCAATTGGTGTTTGGTGTGGAGTGTGCAGTAGGGTGTACGCACAAGGACAAGTTTTCGGAGGTTCCGAAATGGAACCTCACAATTTTTATGAATATCTCGATCTTTGAACCAACTGTCGGCGATTTATTCATTAGTCGATTTCTTTTCATGTGTGTAGTATGTCTTTCAAATATGAGCCAAATCGGACTACAAATACGATTTTTTTGAATATCTCGATCCTTGCGCAACCTAGCGGCGATTTTTTTATGGGTCGCCTTCTATTCATGTATGTATTATGTGTTTCAAATATGAGCTAAATCGTACCGCAAATAAGATTTTTTGAAATATTTCGATCCATGCGCCACCTAGCGGCGATTTTTTTCATAGGTCGCTTTCAATTCATGTATGTACTGTGCGTTCCAAACATGAGCCAAACCGGACCACGAATGCAATTCTTTGAATATCACGATCCTTGCGCCACCTGGCGGCGATTTTTTCATTACTCACTTTCTATTCATGTTCCAAGTATGATTTTTTCATAGGTCGATTTCTATTCATGCATGTAATATGATGAATTTCATATCAAATCCAATATGCGTTGAACCCGACCCCTTCAGAATTTGATGATCTTACCCACCCAAAAACCTCATTTTTAGAAATTGCATTTTCGAAAAATTTTGGGCGTGGCAAGGTATCGAAATATCCGAAAATATTAGAAAAATGACGATAATAGGTACTTTTAAAATGTGATTACTACGGAATGGCTTTACCGATTTCAAAGATCGTCATACCATTAGAAAGGTATTGAAATAAGCTTTCAAAAAAATACACTGTAAAAAATTTTTAATACACTGAAAAAAAATTTTTTTTTAATAAAATTTAAAACTGAAAAAACACTTCAAAGATCAAGCGATTTTGAAAAATAAAATTTTATTTTAGAAAGGTCTATTTAATATATATAACATATCTGAAAACTAAATGCATCTCTTGGTTACTTTCTCATATTTGGATATCACGCGTAAATTAATCAACCAATTTGAAAAATTTTTATACCGTTAGAAAGGTATTAAAATCACCTTTGATTCTATATTACACTGAAAGAAAAAATTTTTTTTAATTTTTTTCTATATTTTTTTTTCAAACTGGGAAAACACTTCAAAGACCAAGCGATTAAAAAAAAAATTTTTTTTTTTAGAAAGGTAGATTTAATATATATAACATATCTGAAAACTAGAAGGGTGTTTTCTTTTCTTTTTTTTTTTAATTTATTTAAGTAAATGCATCTCTTGGTTACTTTCTGATATTTTGATATCACGCGTAAACTAATCAACCGATTTCAAAAATTTTTATACCGTTAGAAAGGTATTAAAATCACCTTTGAAAACATATACTGTAAAGATTCTATATTACACTGAAAAACATTTTTTTTTAATTTTTTTCTAAATTTTTTTTTTTCAAACTGGGTAAACACTTCAAAGACCAAGCGATTTAAAAAAATTTTTTTTTAGAAAGGTCGATTTAATATAAAAACTAGAAAGGTGTTTTTTTTTCTTTTAAAAAAATTTATAAATAAAACCATCTCTTGTTAACTTTTTTTTTATTTTGCTATTATTGTGTGACAAAAATGGTACCTAGCTATACTTTGTAAGTTATACAGATACAGATACTATGACTAATTATTCTAATAGATTCGAACAAGAATCGTATTATCAAATTTTTCAGACACGCACAATAAATAGACATACACTTGATAAAGTCAATTTTTTATTTTTATTTATTTAGATACTGCTGACTTTCGGAATATTTGTTTACTCACTAGTTTGTTCAGGTAAACTACGCCTGTCCATGCTAGACCGTTTGACGTCCGAAAACTTTGTTTTATTTTTTTGTATATCTTTGCTAATTTTTATCAATTCGTAAGATAAATCATGCCCAAAAATGTCTTTAATTTCCTTAGATGTGTTGGTGTTTGGTAATAGAGATAATATTTTTTGCTTATCCAAATTATTTGAGCAGTTTTCGATTTGATATTTCATGTTCTCCAAAATTTGTTCGTAGTAAGCTTTGATCTTCTTTAGGTCTTCTGATAAAGTTGACAGTGAACCACCTCCAAGTGAATCCGAAATACTTTGCGCAATTTGCTGTGTTTTTTTTTTTTGCAGTATGAATCCCTTTCTAAATATTTTCGCTTCATTGGCGATGGATGGCTTCCAAGATGAGGAATAACATGCTGATTTATATTGTCGACGAGTTCGTTGCGTTTGAGTGATTTAGTATAGCTGCTGCATGTTGGAACTTCCTTATATTCTTGATACAATTCACCGCTAGTCAAGATTTCTTGTGCCGCTTCACTTTCCGTTTCAGTAGAACGCTGCTTATCAGCAATCTTGATAGCATCCTTAAGTTTAAAGCGCCAATTTCGCAAATACGGCAACGATGAATGTCGGAGACTGCTCAGATATCAGCGCTGCTTCGTTTAAGCTAATGTTTCGAAGTTGAGAGGAACATTTTCTTGATAGCTGCACACATCTGTATTTATTAGTTGATTCCATATCAATGCCTAGTTTCGTTCTGGTCTGTGTCTATCCGTTGTGTTGTTTTTTATAGTCCATGGGTGCTGTGGCAGGTAATGTCAATCTATGTGTCCGTGGTAGGTAACGTTAATATGCGTGTGTGTGTGCGCGGTATTGATACGTCCGAATTGTTACCTTTTCCAAGGGTTGTTTTTGTAGGTATCTAGACATACCGCTTGTTAGCTAAGCGGTAGGTTGAGGTAGGTAGAAATCGGTGATTTTTGCCGTTTGGTAAATTTTTCGTGTTTTGCTTGTTCATTGTTACGTGTTTGGTTGCTGTACCTTCTGGCTTGTGCTGTTTTTTGTAAACTAGTTTTAAGGGTTCAAATATTTCGTCAGAGATAGTGTTGGTTTGTTCGTTTATTATCCTGCCGTCAAATGTGTTTAACTTGTATATCTCCATGTTCTCAAGTACATTGAGCCGCCGACCTTTTCCTTGTACGTGAAGTATTCGAGCCGTTGTTTTGATGTTAGCTAGGGTGCACCCCACTGGAATAAAATTTTTTTACAGTGTATTTTTTCAAAGGGGATTTTAATACCTTTCTAACGGCATACAAATTTTTGAAATCGGTTGATTAGTTTACGCGCGATATCAAAATATCAGAAAGTAACCAAGAGATGCATTTACTTAAAAAAATTAAAAAAAAAAACCCCATTTTAGTTTTCAGATATGTTATATATATTAAATAGACCTTTCTAAAATAAAATTTTATTTTTCAAAATCGCTTGATCTTTGAAGTGTTTTTTCAGTTTTAAATTTTATTAAAAAAAAATATTTTTTTCCAGTGTACTAATGGTATGAAGATCTTTGAAATCGGTAAAGCCATTCCGTAGTAATCACACTTTAAAAGTACCTATTATCGTCATTTTTCTAATATTTTCGGATATTTCGATACCTTGCCACGCCCACAATTTTTCGAAAATGCAATTTCTAAAAATGAGGTTGTGTTTGGGTGGGTAAGATGTAACCCCATGCAAAATTTCATCAAATTCTAAGGGGGTCGGGTTCAAAATGTACGTTTTTCTCAGCCTTTGATATGAAATTCATCATATGTATTCCAAATATGAGCCAAATCGGACCACAAATACGATTTTTTGAATATTTCGATCCTTGCGCCACCTGCCGGCGATAAGTTTCATAGGTCGCTTTCTATTCATGTATGTAAATGTGTTCCAAATATGAGCCAAATAGGACGACAAACACGATTTTTTTTAATATCTCGATCCTTGCGCCATCTGCCGGCGATTTTTTTTCATAGGTCGCTTTCTATTCATGTATGTAATATGTGTTCTAAATGTGAGCTAAATCGGATCACAAATGCGATTTTTTTGAATATGTCGATCCCTGCGTCACCTGGCGTCGATTTTTTTCACAGGTCGCTTTCTATTCATGTATGTAATATGTGTTCCAAATATGAGCCAAACCGGACCACAAATGCAATTCTTTGAATATCTTGATCCTTGCGCCACCTGCCGGCGATTTTTTTCTTTAGTCTTTACTATTCATGTATGTATTACGTGTTCCAAATATGTGCCAAATCGGACTACAAATATGATTTTTTAGAATATCTCGATCCATGGGCTACCTAGCACCGATTTTTTCGTAGGTCGCTTTCAATTCATGTATGTACTGTGCGCTCCAAATATGAGCCAAACCGGAGCACAAATACAATTCTTTGTTCCTTGCGCCACCTGTCGGCGATTTTTTTCATTAGTCGCTTTCTATTCATGTATGTAAAATGTTTTTCAAGTATAAGTCAGTTCGAATCACAAATACGATTTTTTGAATATCTCGATCCTTGCGCTACTGGCATCGATTTTTTTCATAGGTCGCTTTCTATTCATGTTTGTAATATGTGTTCCAAATATGAGCCAAACCGGACTACAAATGCAATTCTTTGAATATATCGACCCTTGCGACATCTGCCGGCGTTTTTTCATCAGTCGCTTTCTATTCAAGTATGTAATATGTGTTCCGCCAACTCGGACCCCAAATACGATTTTTTGAATATCTCGATCCTTGCGCGACCTGCCGGCGATTTTTCGTGGGTCGCTTTCTATTCATGCATGTAATATGTGTTCCAAATATGAGCCAAGTCGGACCCCAAATACGATTTTTTGAATATTTCGATCCTTGCGCCACCTGCCGGCGGTTTGTTTCCTAGGTCGCTTTCTATTCATGTATGTAAATGTGTTCCAAATATGAGCCATATAGGACCACAAACACGATTTTTTTGAACATATCGATCCTTGCGCCATCTGCCGGCGATTTTTTCATAGGTCGCTTTCTATTCATGTATGTAAAATGTGTTCCAAATATAAGTCAGTTCGGATCACAAATACGATTATTTTGAATATCTCCATTCTTGCGCCACTGGCGTCGATTTTTTTTCATAGGTCGCTTTCTATTCATGCATGTAATATGTGTTCCAAATATGAGCCAAGTCGGACCCCAAATACGATTTTTTGAATATTTCGATCCTTGCGCCACCTGCCGGCGGTTTGTTTCCTAGGTCGCTTTCTATTCATGTATGTAAATGTGTTCCAAATATGAGCCAACTCGGACCCCAAATACGATTTTTTTAATATCTCGATCCTTGCACCACCTGCGGGGAATTTTTTCATAGGCCGCTTTCTATTCATGTATGTAATATGTGTTCCAAATATGAGCCAAACCGGACCACAAATGCAATTCTTTGAATATATCGATCTTTGCGCCTTCTGCCGGCGATTTTTTCATAGGTCGCTTTCTATTCATGTATATAAAATGTGTTCCAAATATAAGTCAGATCGGATCACAGATACGATTTTTTTGAATATCTCGATCCTTGCACCACCTGGCGTCGATTTTTTTCATAGGTCGTTTTCTATTCATGTATGCAATATGTGTTCCAAATATAAGCCAAATAGGACCACAAATACATTTTTTTCAATATCTCGATGCTTGCGCCATCTGCCGGCGATTTTTTCATAGGTCGCTTTCTATTCATGTACGTAAAATGTGTTCCAAATATAAGTCAGATCGGCTCACAGATACGATTTTTTGAATATTTAGATCCTTGCGACACCTGTCGGCGATTTGTTTCATAGGTCGCTTTCAATTCATGTATGTATTATGTGTTCCAAATATCAGCAAAACCGGATCACAAATACAATTTTTTTTAATATTCTTGCGCCACCTGGCGTCGATTTTTTTCATAGGTCGCTTTCAATTCATGTATCTATTATGTGTTCTGAATTTGAGCTAAATCGGGCTACAAATATGATTTTTTGAATATCTCGATCTTTGCGCCCTTGCCGGCGCTTTTTTCATAAGTCGCTTTCTATTCATGTATGTAATAGGTGTTCCAAATATGAGCAAAATCGGAGAACAAATACAATTTTTTTTAATATCTCGATCCTTGCGCCACCTGGCGTCGATTTTTTTCATAGGTCGCTTTCAATTCATCTATGTAATATATGTTCCAAATCTGAGCTAAATCGGATCACATATAAGAAATTTTTAAATATCTCAATCCTTGCGCCGCCTGGTAGCGATTTTTTTCATATGTCGCTTTCTATTCATGTATGTAATATATGTTCCAAATATGAGCTTATCGGAGCAGAAATAAGAGTTTTTTGGATATCTCGATAACTGGCGCCACCTAGCGCGGCGAGTTTTTTCATAGGTCGCTTTCAATTCATGTATGTATTATGTGTTCTGAATATGAACTAAATCGGACTACAAATACGATTTTTTGAATATCTCGATCTTTGCACCCCTGCCGGCAATTTTTTTCATAGGTCGCTTTCATTCATGTATGTAATATGTGTTCCAAATATCAGCCAAATCGGACCACAAATACGATTTTTTTAATATCTCGATCCTTGCGCCACGTGCCGGCGATTTGTTTCATAAGTCGCTTTCTATCATATCAGTAATATGTGTTCCAAATGTGAACCAAATCGAACCACAAATGCGAGTTTTTTGAATATATTGATCCTTGCACCACCTGCCGGCGATTTTTTTCCACAAGTCGCTTTCTATTCATGTATGTAATACGTGTTTCAAATATGAGCCAAATTGGACCACAAATACGATTTTTTGGAATTACTCGATCTATGCGTCACCTAGCGGAGTTTTTCTTTTTATTGCATTGCCGTCGGGTTCTGAAGAATCTTCCAAGTTTCAAGCAAGGCAGATTAGCTTTCACTAAGAAGCTTTTCATGGCAGAAACACACTCGCTTGCAAAACACTGCATGTTAATGTTGTTAATGGCCAGGAATGCATACATCTCTTGAAAAATATTCTTTCGTTGAAATTCTTGATACCTATATGACACTACTTCATTTTTGCTTGGATTCCAAGCTAAAAAAGCTGACGAAACTTTATCGGAAAGTCAAACTAAAAACAAAATTTTTATTTGTAAGAAAAAATTAAGAAAAAACAACCGATTGTAAAAAAAAACCTAACGAAATACAAACTGGCACGTTGGTTTTAAACAAATTAGGTTGTATTTTTCTTTGTTTTTTTGAATATAGCTCACACACTTACACTAGTACCGAAGCCGTATTAGGAGGTTGTGCGACAAAAAATCGAAGAAAAAATAAACGAAAATAAAATAGTGTCATATAGGTTTAAGCAAAAGTTTTATTTTTTGGTAATTTTTTATGTATGTACTAGCAGACCCGGCAGACGTCGTTCTACTCTAGCTTTGGTCTATCTGTATAGCTTTTAAGCAGTTTTTACCTCCTTCTCTCCCTTCCCCTCTCTCCCCTTTTCTTTATCTTTTTATTCACTCTTCCGTCTGCCTTTCCCTTTTTCTACGTCTCTTTCTCTCCGTCATTTTCCTCACTTGTTTTCCACTCCGTCTATACCTATATCTCCATCTGTTTCTCCTTCCCTCTTTTCTTTTCTCTCTAGTTCTTCTTACTATTCTCCATACTTGTTCCCAACCAAGTCTCAGTCCCAGTCTAAGTGTCACTCCCAGTCCCAGTTTAAGTCCCAGGCTCAGTGCCACTCGCAGTCACAGTCCCAGTAGGTCCCTGCTCCATTTTCCGAAACAATTTTCATAAATACTACTCTAATATTCCAAATTTCAGATAAATCGAACCGTGAATATAATTTGTTTGAATATATCGGTCCCTGGTCCACTTCTTGGAAAGAAACTTCACATGAACGCTATCCTATCTTTCAAGTTGGATCAAACTGCGCACGGTGTGCCAATTTGATTGACTCGGTTAAATAGTTTATTATGGATCACTTTCTATTCATATATGTATTATGTGTTTCAACTATGAGCTAAATCGGACCGCAAATAAGATTTTTTGAAATATTTCGATCCATGCGCCACCTAGCGGCGATTTTTTTCATAGGTCGCTTTCAATTCATGTATGTACTGTGCGTTCCAAACATGAGCCAAACAGGACCACGAATGCAATTCTTTGAATATCACGATCCTTGCGCCACCTGGCGACGATTTTTTCATTACTCACTTAACTTTCATGTTCCAAGTATGATTTTTTCATAGGTTGATTTCTATTCATGCATGTAATATGTGTTCCAAATATGAGCCAAATCGGACCACAAATACGATTTTTTGAATATTTCGATCCTTGCGCCACCTGCCGGCGATAAGTTTCATAGGTCGCTTTCTATTCATGTATGTAAATGTGTTCCAAATATGAGCCAAATAGGACGACAAACACGATTTTTTTTAATATCTCGATCCTTGCGCCATCTGCCGGCGATTTTTTCATAGGCCGCTTTCTATTCATATATGTAATATGTGTTCTAAATGTGAGCTAAATCGGATCACAAATACGATTTTTTTGAATATGTCGATCCTTGCGCAACCTGACGTCGATTTTTTTTCACAGGTCGCTTTCTATTCATGTATGTAATATGTGTTCCAAATATGAGCCAAACCGGACCACAAATGCAATTCTTTGAATATCTTGATCCTTGCGCCACCTGCCGGATATTTTTTTCTTTAGTCTTTACTATTCATGTAGGTATTACGTGTTCCAAATATGTGCCAAATCGGACTACAAATATGATTTTTTAGAATATCTCGATCCATGGCCTACCTAGCGCCGATTTTTTCGTAGGTCGCTTTCAATTCATGTATGTACTGTGCGCTCCAAATATGAGCCAAACCGGACCACAAATACAATTCTTTGTTCCTTGCGCCACCCGCCGGCGATTTTTTTCATTAGTCGCTTTCTATTCATGTATGTAAAATGTGTTCCAAGTATCAGTTCGAATCACAAATACGATTTTTTGAATATCTCGATCCTTGCGCTACTGGCGTCGATTGTTTTTCATAGGTCTCTATCTATTCATGTATGTAATATGTGTCCCAAATATGAGCCAAACCGGACCACAAATGCAATTCTTTGAATATATCGATCCTTGCGCCATCTACCGGCGATTTTTTTCATCAGTCGCTTTCTATTCAATTATGTAATATGTGTTCCAAATATGAGCCAACTCGGACCCCAAATACGATTTTTTGAATATCTCGATCCTTGCGCGACCTGCGGGCGATTTTTCGTAGGCCGCTTTCTATTCATGCATGTAATATGTGTTCCAAATATGAGCCAAATCGGACCACAAATACGATTTTTTGAATATTTCGATCCTTGCGCCACCTGCCGGCGATTTGTTTCCTAGGTCGCTTTCTATTCATGTATGTAAATGTGTTCCAAATATGAGCCAAATAGGACCACAAACACGATTTTTTTGAACATCTCGATCCTTGCGCCATCTGCTGGCGATTTTTTTCATAGGTCGCTTTCTATTCATGTATGTAAAATGTGTTCCAAATATAAGTCAGTTCGGATCACAAATACGATTTTCTTGAATATCTCCATCCTTGCGCCACTGGCGTCGATTTTTTTCATAGGTCGCTTTCTATTCATGTTTGTAATATGTGTTCCAAATATGAGCCAAACCGGACTACAAATGCAATTCTTTGAATATATCGATCCTTGCGCCATCTGCCGGCGATTTTTTCATCAATCGCTTTCTATTCATGTATGTAATATGTGTTCCGAATATGAGCCAACTCGGACCCGAAATACGATTTTTTTTAATATCTCGATCCTTTTCACCACCTGCGGGGAATTTTTTCATAGGTCGCTTTCTATTCATGTGTGTAATATGTGTTCCAAATATGAGCCAAACCGGACCACAAATGCAATTCTTTGAATATATCGATCTTTGCGCCATCTGCCGGCGATTTTTTCATAGGTCGCTTTCCATTCATGTATGTAAAATGTGTTCCAAATATAAGTCAGATCGGATCACAGATTCGATTTTTTTTAATATCTCGATCCTTGCACCACCTGGCGTATCTTTTTTTCATAGGTCGGTTTCTATTCATGTATGCAATATGTGTTCCAAATATGAGCCAAATAGGACCACAAATACATTTTTTGAATATCTCGATGCTTGCGCCATCTGCCGGCGATTTTTTCATAGGTCGCTTTCTATTCATGTATGTAAAATGTGTGCCAAATATAAGTCAGATCGGATCACAGATACGATTTTTTTGAATATTTCGATCCTTGCGACACCTGTCGGCGATTTGTTTCATAGGCCGCTTTCAATTCATGTATGTATTATGTGTTCCAAATATGAGCAAAACCGGATCACAAATACAATTTTTTTTAATATCTCGATCCTTGCGCCACCTGGAGTCAATTTTTTTCATAGGTCGCTTTCATGTATGTAATAGGTGTTCCAAATATGAGCAAAATCGGATCACAAATACAATTTTTTTTTAATATCTCGATCCTTGCGCCACCTGGCGTCGATTTTTTTCATAGGTCGCTTTCAATTCATGTATGTAATATATGTTCCAAATCTGAGCTAAATCGGATCACATATTAGATATTTTTAAATACCTCGATCCTTGCGCCGCCCGGCAGCGATTTTTTCATATGTCGCTTTCTATTCATGTATGTAATATATGTTCCAAATATGAGCTTATCGGAGCAGAAATAAGAGTTTTTTGGATATCTCGATAACTGGCGCCACCTAGCGCGGCGAGTTTTTTCATAGGTCGCTTTCAATTCATGTATGTATTATGTGTTCTGAATATGAGCTAAATCGGACTACAAATACGATTTTTTGAATATCTCGATCTTTGCACCCCTGCCGGCAATTTTTTTCATAGGTCGCTTTCATTCATGTTTGTAATATGTGTTCCAAATATCAGCCAAATCGGACCACAAATACGATTTTTTGAATATCTCGATCTTTGCACCCCTGCCGGAAATTTTTTTCATAGGTCGCTTTCAATTCATGTATGTATTATGTGTTCTGAATTTGAGCTAAATCGGGCTACAAATACGATTTTTTGAATATCTCGATCTTTGCACCCCTGCCGGAAATTTTTTTCCACGGGTCGCTTTCTATTCATGTATGTAATACGTGTTTCAAATATGAGCCAAATTGGACCACAAATACGATTTTTTTGAATTACTCGATCTATGCGCCACCTAGCGGAGTTTTTCTTTTTATTGCATTGCCGTCGGGTTCTGAAGTATATTCCAAGTTTCAAGCAAGGCATATTAGTTTTCACTAAGAAGCTTTTCATGGCAGAAACACACTCGCTTGCAAAACACTGCATGTTAATGTTGTTAATGGCCAGGAATGCATACATCTCTTGAAAAATATTCTTTCGTTGAAATTCTTGATACCTATATGACACTACTTCATTTTTGCTTGGATTCCAAGCTAAAAAAACTGACAAAACTTTATCGGAAAATCAAATTACAGAAACAATTTCCAACAAGAGAAAGAGATTCCAATATTATCCACAAAATAAAATCATTTGACATGTTTTTGTTTATGTTTTAAATTTTATTTTTTCATTAACATTTTTCAAAACAAGCACAATTAAAATAACACGGAAAATTTATTTCGCGCTCCGGGGGGCACTTCTTTCGGACGAAAGTTTATTTTATTTGTGTATTTATGCACAAAATTTTCAAACTAAAAACAAAATTTTGATTTGTAAGAAAAAATTAAGAAAAAACAACCGATTGTAAAAAAACCTAACGAAATACAAACTGACACGTTGGTTTTAAACAAACAAGATTGTATTTTTCTTTGTTTTTTGGAATATAGCTTACACACTTGCACTAGTACCGAAGCCGTATTAGGAGGTTGTGCGACAAAAAATTGAAGAAAAAAATAAACGAAAATAAAATAGTGTCATATAGGTTTAAGCAAAAGTTTTATTTTTTGGTATGTTTTTATGTATGTACTAGCAAGCAGACCCGGCAGACGTCATTCTACTCTAGCTTTGGTCTATCTGCATAGCTTTTAAGCAGTTTTTACCTCCTTCTCTCCCTTCCCCTCTCACCCTTTTCTTTATCTTTTTATTCACTCTTCCGTCTGCCTTTCCCTTTTTCTACATCTCTTTCTCTCCGTCATTTTCCTCACTTGTTTTCCACTCCGTCTATACCTATATCTCGATCTGTTTCTCCTTCCCTCTTTTCTTTTCTCTCGTTCTTCTTACTATTATCCATACTTGTTCCCAGCCAAGTCTCAGTCCCAGTCTCAGTGTCACTCCCAGTCCCAGTCTAAGTCCCAGGATCAGTGCCACTCGCAGTCACAGTCCCAGTAGGTCCCTGCTCCATTTCCCGAAAAAATTTTCATAAATACTAATCTAATATTCCAAATTTCAGATAAATCGAACCGTGAATAGAATTTGTTTGAATAGATCGGTCCCTGGTCCACTTCCCGGAAAGAAACTTCACATGAACGCTATTCTATCTTTCAAGTTGGATCAAACTGCGCACGGTGTGCAAATTTGATTGAAATCGGTTAAATAGTTAGACACGAAATTTATTTTAGTACATCAATCACATCAAAAAAATTTAAGTTGCATATAAATAAACTTAACAAAGAATGAATATAAAGTTTTGATTAAAAATAATAAAAAGCACATATGTATATAATTACACTAGTTTACAGCCAAAATGTACCAGAGACGCCAGAATGAAATTCCTATGTAAAATCACCCCCTGATTCCGAAAATCAATTATTTTTAATTCTATGGTAACGTTTTTGAGATATTTACGAATTACCGTTATTTAAAAAAAAACTAATTCAAGAACGAATTGAACAATTGCAAAACGGTTTGAAGCTTTTAAAAGGTAATAAAATTTGCTATAAACTGTGCATACAACACTTTTTGCTAGGCCCTGCAGATTCAAAGATAACGAACAATCATTACGGATTTTTTCAATTTTTTTTTTTTTGTAAGAATATAAAAAAATGTGTACTTTGCGAGGAAGGATCTCGAAAACATTTTATTTTTTTGCAGATTTTTTTTTCTCTCTAAGCTCTGTTTTATTACAAAAAATAAGCTTTCATTCAACAAAATCGATGAACTAATACAAAAGTTATAACCATTCAAATAAATATATCCATATAGTAAAACTTAAGTAGACTACAAGTAATAGCATATGTACATATTATTCTGTCTTAACTCTATGATCTTATTTTATAATTGTAAAAGTTATGTGTCTTGTTTTGACGCTTATTTAGATTAGAATCGGTTTCTCTTATGAGAAACCAACAGTAGTCACCCATCATAGCAACATCCCCGAATCCTTGATACCGACTTTCAATCAGTTTCATTTGCTGGTGAAACTTTTCGCCATGCTCGTCACTTTCGTCGCCAAGATTTTGCGGTAACAAAAATTTAAATGGGAGTGTAGAAAATGAATTTTTAAAGACATATTTACTCCTGAAAGAAAATAAAAAGTATATTAGATAAATACATAAGTGACACATTAGTATATAAATTTCTTAGGCTGTATTTATCTTTCAATTCAGAACAAAATTTTTGTTTACATTTTTCTCGTTCTTGTTTGTTCGGAACTGGACGATGAATTCAGATTTAGGGCTATATATTCTCATGTAAATTTAAAAAATTTCATACAAATTTTTTGTTTATCGGGTAGATAGGTTTTAAAGTTAACTGAGAAAACGGTCTTAAATATGTTGTTTTATTTACCCATTCCCGCATAGTTTTTGATTAAGTCGTTCACTATCATCTCGTAGTTAGGACCTTTGTGTTTACCTAAAAAAGAAGTAACGGCCTTTTCAAAAGAATATCACGCTGCTATCTCCACTGGTGACAATAGTTCTTTGAAATGGTTATTGGTCATCATTTTCCTTATTTGCGGTCCCACAAAATCCCTTCCTTTATTTTTGCTTCTGAAATCTATGGAGAGATTGTCTTCAAATGATGAAAAGTTTCACCCTCTTTGTCCAAAGCCTTGACAAAGTTTTTGATAAGGCCGAGCTTGATGTGGAGCGGAGGTAGAATTATTTTTTCCTTCTTTATAATCGGTTTTCAAGTTGGGATGGATAACATAAAATACTCTCCGTATTTTATGTTATCCATCCCAACTTGAAAACCGATTCGTTCTGGCCAATCCTTTATGATGTAGTGGTCTTGACGAGCTCGGCTATCCCATTTGCATAGACAGCAACAGTATTTTGTGTATCCACTTTGTAGACCACATAGCATTCCAACGACTTTAAGATCGGCACACATTTTCCAATCATGTTCTCCGTATTTGATTAATTTGCGCAATTTTTGCATTATCTCATACGTCGCCTTCGTATCTACTGCATGCGCGATCGGGATAGATGGCTTTTGGTTGCCAATATGCAATAATTTGGCCTTTGAACTTAATTTATTGCCGTCTATGAACAATCCCCACTCTTTTGAAACATATGGTTCACCAAACTGTTTGAATAGGCCAGCAATGTCTTTGCAGTAACAAACACTGTCCTCCTTCGTATAGTACTTGGAAAATTGTTCGTGACGAGTTCTATAATATGTTACCTTAACATCGGATGAAACAATTTAAATTATTACGTACGAGAGGCGTGTAGTTCGGCCTTTTCCTTTGACAATTCCAAATCCCTTATCCAATCATTGAGTTGTGCTTTTGACAAAGAGTTTCTTTCGTTTTCCGTTTGAAATCCAGTACAACATGATGCCGCGTAATCAGATACTGCTGTTGACAATGAAACTGGAGCCGGAACTTAAGTTAAATTTGATTTTGGCAATGCAGCTTCCGTTGCATTTAGTTCTGGTAATGACACTGTAGATATGCTCGCATAGGTAACTTTTTTTGGTTTTCCAACCCCAAGTACTTTTGTAGTACAAATATAGCAGTCCGTTGAATGGTAGGGAACCAACTTACCACTTCATTGGTGTAATAAATTTCATATGTCGCCTAAATAGATAGTTTCAGAATCAAATTCCTAATTTTTACAACGCAACTTTTTGTTCCGGTTTCCGAAAAAATCAATTCGACTCGACATGTGGTGCACACAGTATTCGGTGTCCATGGTTTTTAGGCTCAATTCCAAAATACTTATAGTAAGTAACTTTCAAAGGATTTGAAAACACACGTCGCATCCTTTTAACGATAAATTGACCGCAGATGAAACAGAACATATCTGAATCATTTGTACACTCAAACTCTCGCACCCTTTTATTCATATTATGTTTTTAAGTAAATGACGGGTTATAAACTGCAATTATAAACTGAACAGTGTCCGGCGAGCCTTGCAGATATTATGAAGGAACAAGATGGATGTACTATTATTTATACTTAGATCAAGTAAAAATTTAAGCCTACCTAGACAAAAAGGTTCACTAGTTCTAGAAAGAAAACACTACCTGCCTTAAAAATATACTCTTGCTTGAAATGTACCTGGGTTTGAGAAAACGAACTTACAGTTTTTTGTATCTAATAACCCTTCGAAAATCTACTTGTTAACTAACTGATATACGAATACTAACACATATGTACCAGTATGGTACTTAAGTATTAAATGGATATATTTACTAGAATGCTTATAACTTTTGCATTAGTCCATCGATTTTGTTGAATGAAAGCTTATTTTTTTGTAATAAAACAGAGCTTAGAGAGAAAAAAATCTGCAAAAAAATAAAAAGTTTCCTCGCAAAAGACAAATTTTTTTTATATCTTTACAAAAAAAATTTAAAAAATCCGTAATGATTGTTCGTTATATTTGAATCTGCAGGGCCTAGCAAAAAGTGTTGTATGAACAGTTTATATTATATTTTATTGCCTTTTAAAAGCTTCAAACCGTTTTGCAATTGCTCAATTCGTTCTTGAGATATATATGATTAAGCGGACCCAATTTTTTTTTTTTTTTTGAAAAAACGACAATTCGAAAATATCTCAAAAACGTTACCATAGAATTAAAAATATAATTAAAGAAAACAACTTTTTTAAAAATAAGCTTTTATTATTGGTTATAAAAATTAACACACGCTTTTTATTAGAACAATTAGGACTGTGATATAAACTGTAAGATTTAATAATTTCGGTGTAAAGTTTATATGTTAAAAATATATAATTATGTACAATCTGGAATTTTTTTGCCGCAGACGAAAAATCCTAATTATCGTTAAAGGTTACAATGAACTTATAAAGTGTTATATTTCTTTACAATTTATTTTTACTTTTTAGTTAATTTTATTAACCAATAATAAAAGCTTATTTTTTAAAAAGTTTTTTTTTTAATTTTATTTTACTAAAATGTGCAAGATGACCTATACATTCATTCTTTTTATTAATTCAAGTCATTCGTTTCTTTAGTTTCCCTTTTTATTTCTACTTTTCTCGTCAATTCTTTACTTATTTGGTTCTTCTTCGTTTTTTGTTTTTATTTCATTTCTTTATCTTAAATTAAGGGCGCTTTTTAATTGTCCTTTTACCGCACATTGAAAAAACAAGTAGGTATACTAAATTAATGAACGCCACCTTTTTTTTGTAGGCGACTTGAGTGGATGCAGCTGCTGGGCGTAACTGGCTCAGCGAAAAAATCTAAAGGAATTTTTGCATGCGATCGACATTTCTCCTCCCGCATGACTACTAAAGGGGCAGGTATCTTTTAAAGGACGGTACTCCGGACTTAGATTTAAGTACGAATTCATCTGCAGTGGAAGTAGGTAGGGAAAACAACGGCTGTAGTAGGATAGAGATAGGAAGTTCAGATTACCCCGCGGTATAATACCCCCTTATAGAATTAGGCGTTGAAAACTTCGTACCAATAGGTATCTCCAGAAATGTTGAAAGAGCGTCTACGTCAAATAACGATTTGACTGAATATGAGGTACTTTCTGAGGCCCTCCAACCCATTGTGTTTGAAGAACTTGCTTCTCCTTTAGTCAGTTCTGGGGGACAAACTGAGGTTTTTTTAACGGATGGCACTCCTAGGAAAATAAAGTACCAGGACGTTATTGAAACTAAGGATGAGGAATTAGAGAGGCTACGCAATCGGGTGACATTTTTAGAAAAAAAAAGTAGAAAGGCTAGAAGATAGTTCGCATTTACGGGAGAGACATCGCAGAGCTTTGCTGTGAATTACCTCCATACCTTGCTTTATGTGTGAGGAATAGTCTAAAAAGCGGACCTAGAGCTCCTACTGGTCATCGTTTCGACAGAGATATTATAACGCAGGCTCTAGCGGTAAAGTTTATTTCACCGATTGCGTATAGGTATTTGATACCAAATTTGGATTGGCCTTCTAGGAGAACCCTTGAACAACTTGTTCAATAGTGGCCACGTTCCCCTGGCTGCAATTCCAGCAGCATAAAAGCCTTGGAACTAAGAAGTCGAGTTTTTTCCGACGCCCAAAAATATGTCTCGATATGCTGCGACGAAATGGCACTGAAGATAAATTTGCAATATGAGAAAAGTACTGATATAATTGTAGGGCTAGAAGATTACGGTGACGAAAACCGTACTTCTAGAGTAACTTCGAGCGTTCTTTGTCTCTTAGTCCAAGGCATTGGTGGGGAGTCTTGGACCCATCCATTAGCTTACTTTTTTGTCCATACGGTTTGTGAAGGAGATATTTTGAGGAAGTATATATTAGAGTGCATAACTCAGCTCCAGGGTATTGGTCTTCGTCCGTACCGTTGTGACCAAGGTCTAAACTTCGTCAACTTTGCCCAGATAGTAGGAGTAACATTAGATAGACCCATCTTTGAAGTAAATGGCGAAGAAATTTTCTTTTTCCATGATTCACTTCATCTGCTAAAAAGTACACGCAACTGTTTAGAAAATGCGAAAAATAGAGTTTCTTTTAACGGCCGCCCTGTGGACTGGTTAGATATAGTTCGTCTGCATGACCAATGCTCCACTTCAAGTATAAAATGAATTCATAAACTGACTCCCGCCCACCTGAGACCAAATAGTTTTCAAAAAATTAGTGTAAAACTAGCTTCGCAGGTTTTTAGCAATTCTGTGGCAAGTGCTATGTTTGCTATATACAGCTCTGGGTTTAAAAAGTTCTAAGTCTCCATCGTTTTTCAACACGCCCGAGTTTGTCCTGTTTTTTGATAAAATGTTCAATATTTTTAATAGTTATATCGCGGGATCGAATCGGGCTCAAGGCCTAACAATAATTTTTTATCATTATTATTGTTATGATAAATTTTTTCTTAATTGAAAAAATTTTTAAATTGGAATAGAAGAAAGAAAAAATTTTAGACAACTACCAAAGCTCGTTGTATAGATCCATTTCGGGAACTGCTAAATTCCTTCATCGGCAACGTTTAGGCGCCGCTGCTATAACCATTCAGCCATCACGGTTTTGGGTATAGCTCGATTCGAACCCGCGATCTTACAAATCAGTAGGCCGATATAACAACAAAAATTGTTTAATAGTTATAGATTTGGAGCAATAGGAAACTTTTAAGAACCTTTTCAAGCAACTGCGGAACAACTTAGTTTTCTCGAAGAAGCCGAAGTTTTTATAAAGTCAATTAAAGTTTTCAGGAACGGGAGTGATATAACGAATTCATTTTCCTGGTGGGTTTTCATGGGTGGGTTAATAATATTAATAGTTTGAAGCGCTTTTGGCGTTTTTGGTCCCAAAAGGGCTTTACGCATCTCATGACTAGGAAACTCACCCAGGATGAAATAGAAAACTTCTTCGGTCAAATTCGTAAAGGGGGATATGATTCGAGAATAACTCCGCAACGTTTCACCTATCTATTTAGGCAGACCTGGAGCGTGGGATATCTTGATTGCGTTAGCAAGGGTAACTGCGAAGTGAAGCTCAATAAGCTTCAATTTAATATAAGTATCTTTTCAGGTCAAATTTATTTTATTTTATAAAAATTTCCTTTTCTAAACAATATTATATATTTTTAGCAAGTTTTAAATTGAATAAGTTATAAAGAAAATATGAACACGATATGTAGTGTTTTAGCTTGATAGTGTGTTAGCTTAATGTGAAAATGTGCCAAGTCACTTTTTTTGAAAAATTGTATTTTAATGCAGTTTTAAAACTGAATTCAAAATACATCGATAACAAAAAAAAATTTTATTTTGTGATTTTCTGGTCAATTTATTTATAGCATTTACTAATGCTTACTTAGGCTCTTTTGAGTTCTAACAAATTTGTTTAAATAGTCCAATTATGTGAGTTTTCTATATAAACGTGTTATATTATTCAAAGTGTTTTTTGCCTCTTGTTTTGTGATTTTTGTTTGTATGTAATACTGTGATAATTAATATTGAAATGTTATGCACTTATGCCTTTTCTGTTTTTTATATTAATGTATTGCCTTTTGTTATTAAAATACACAGATCACCTTTGAAAAAGCTAGAGAGACTAGCGAAACGTCGGGTTGGAATGGTGAAATAATAACAGTGCCTAAGTAAGCATTAGTAAAAAAAATTAAAATTTTTAATTTTTATGTGCTGTGGGCAATGATATGTAAATGTGCTAAGTCGTCAGTTGTTAAAAAAAAAATGTGATAAGTCAACCTGTAAATGATATCAACCTGAATTACTAGTAATTTCTTATTTTCAGTCTAAAAGTAAATGCTTTGTTGTTGTTGTATTAACGATAAAGACACTCCCCGAAGGCTTTGGGGAGTGTTACCGATGTTGATGGCCCTTTGCTGGATATAGATCCGGTACGTTCCGGTAACAAAGCACTATTAAGGTACTACTAGCTCCACTATCTCGGGAACGATTTATATGACTACATTAAACCTTCTAGCTCAGCTCGCCCTCCCCACCCCCTAGTTCCATGAGGAACTTGGGGTCGCCAGAGCCTCGGCTGTCAATGAAACAGGATTCGCCACGGTTAGGTGAGTTGAAAATTGGGTTGGAGAAGCTATATATTGTGCTGGCAACCCCTTGAAATTGGATTTACCCAATTGATACATGCCTTTGGTGTATGATAAATGCTTTGCGCTGACTATGATCTACTTCAATTCTTGCATGTCGATAACTACATGCATTCTTACAGACTAATTAAAAATAGAAAAAAGTTTAGTTTCAAGTTTAAACTTATATAAGCTGTTATTAAAACTAATAACACTACTGAACCGATTTGCTAGATTCGTTTTATGAGTTATTTCGATAAATAATCTATTATGCCGAATAACATGCAGCGGGATATATGGAATGAAAAAATTAGGTACATCAGAGCAATTCGTGCTAAAGTTTATTACATTATAGGCAAGCTTACTTACTTACTTAATTGGCGCTTAACCGTCTAAACGGTTATGGCCGTCCAACAAGGCGCGCCAGTCGCTCCTTCGCTCCGCCAACCGGCGCCAATTGGTCACACCAAGGGAGTTTAAATCGTTTTCCACCTGGTCCTTCCAACGGAGTGGGGGCCGCCCTCTACCTCTGCTTCCATAGGCGGGTTCCGATAGGAACACTTTCTTGGCCGGAGCATCATCTTTCATTCGCATAACATGGCCTAGCCAGCGCAGCCGCTGCGTTTTAATTCGCTGGACTATGTTGATGTCTGCGTATTATTATAGGCAAGCATGAGTGAGATAAAAGTTCTTCTGTTATGCAAAGCCTGAAGACCAAGCAATTTGTGACTGCAGGTATATGATGAGAGGCCGTCTGGCCAGTGAAGCATACGTAAAGCAATTTTGTAAAAATTTTTGGAACTTTCTGAATTTTATAGGAGCTAGATTCATAGAAAGGATTCCATATTACTGAGCAATATTCAATACTACTTCTGATCAAGGATACATAAAGTGCCTTCAACGTCATAGGGTCCTTAAATTCACTGGTGTTACGTCTACTGAACCCAACCATTGCAACAAAATTTGAAACAACGAAATCAATGTGACTAGAAAGAGAGTTTGGAGTAAACAATTACAACCAAGCCTTTACTCTCTTGACAGCAATTAAGAGATTTAGCATTTAGTTTGTAGATAAAGTATGTGGCAGTTGTCTTAATGGAATAAGACACAACACAGCATTTGTTTGAATTTAAAAATAAATAATAGTTTAAAAAACTAAAAAAACACGCTTTTATAGCAAACCGAACTAAAAACTAGAAAATAGTTTTCAATTAAAAAGAGTTTATATAACAGTAGTAGAAGGTCAAACAATCGTTTATAGTTCATCACCTCAAAATAAAATTATAATAAAATTAAAGTTATTAACAGAATAATTTAATTCACAGTAAAAAGCGTGGGGTGGATTTGACTACATTTTATATATTTCCTCTCAGATAATTGCCAATAGAATGATTGTAACATTCAATATCAAGAACCCCACGCTTTTTACTGTGAATTAAATTATTCTGTTAATAACTTAAATTTTATTATAATTTTATTTTGAGGTGGTTAACTATAAACGATTGTTTGACCTTCTACTACTGTTATGTAAACTCTTTTTAATTGAAAATTATTTTCTAGTTTTTAGTTCGGTTTGCTATAAAAGCGTGGTTTTTTAGTTTTTTAAACTATTATTTATTTTTAATTTTTTAGTTCAAGTAATTTTAAAAGTTTTAGTCGAGATTGATGAAACCTCGAAAAGCCAGCGGTCCATGGATGAATCCAACCCCACGGCACCGAAAAGGGCCAAAACGCAGAGGCTGGATTCGGTCTTTCGCCGAAATTGCCAAGGGTCGGCAGATCATTGGCATTATAGATGAGAGCAGCGAAGATGGCAGGATCCCGAAACAACAGTGGAAGTGGATCGAGGCCGCGCTAGCTACGGTGGCCATTAAGGTTAAGAAAGACAACGCTGGTCTATCGCCATCTTACACCGATGGAGGGCGGTTCCAGGGCAATGTCAAGCTAATTGCCTGTGACGACGCCAGGTCGGTAAACCTCTATAGGGCCGCTGTCACGCTGATAGGGGTGGTATATCCGGGCGCGCGCATCAAGGTAGTGGAGGCGCGTGATATCCCCTCACGACCAAGGGCTAGAGCCTGGGTTCCAGTGACGCCAACGGACCCAGCTGACATCCTGGAGCTGCTCCAGGAGTACAACCCGCCACAGGTTTGGAAGTCAACCCGGATAAAACCAAGCTTGTCCTCTTCACGAGGTGGTACAAAGTACAAAATCTTACACCGCCAAGAATTGGGGATACGTTCTTAGCGTTTAGTGATCAAGTCACGTATTTGGGACTCATTCTGGAAAGGAAGATATTATGGAGTGGCCATATAGTGAGCGATCCTAGAATGCAGCAGCAGAGCTGTTCACATGCAAGAGGGCAATTTGCACCTCCTGGGGATTCTCCCGTAAGGTGACCTACTGGATTTACACAGCCATTGTGCGCCCGCACTAGCCAAAAGTACCTATCTTAAAATGCTTCAAAAGGTGCAACGGAGTTCGGAGCTCTGCATTACCGGGGCTCTCTGCTCCACTCCAGATTCCGTTACGTACATATATGGATACATAGATACATAGATATATACAGGCCAAGCTAATAAAAGCGTGTTAAAAAAGGGCTCCAGTATGCTTTTTCGTAGATGTGCCATGCATCCACTTCTATCATTAATAAAGGAATGCGTCTTTCGCATTATGTGCAAGGTTTCAAATCTATGGTAATTAGGGGTGGTCATAAGTTCAATTGACCCTATGTCCGCTAACCTTATGTCACCCAACATCACATTATTGCATTGTCATCCAGCCTTGATACAGGTGTGCAAAGTTTCAATCAAACTTATGGCCATTCAAAGTGGTAATAAGGCCGATTGACCTTATGGCCGTTGACCTTATGTCACCACACCATCACATTAATGCATTGTCATCGAGCCTTGATACGATTGCAAAGGTTCAATCAAACTTATGGCCATTCAAAGTTGTAATAAGGCCAATTGACCTTATGACCGTTGACCTTTTGTCACCGCACCATCACATTAATGCAAATCTCATCGAGCTTTGATACGTGTGCAAAGTTTCAATCAAACTTATGGCCTTTCAAAGTGGTAATAGCGCCAATTGACCTTATGGCCGTTGACCGTATGTCACCACACCATCACATTAATGCATTTTCATCGAGCCTTGATACGTGTGCAAAGTTTCAATCAAACTTATGGCCATTCAAAGTGGTAATAAGGCCAATTGACCTTATGGCCGTTGACCTTATGTCATCGCACTATCACATTAATGCATTGTCATTGAGCCTTGATACGTGTGCAAAGTTTCAATCAAACTTATGGCCATTCAAAGTGGTAATAAGGCCAATTGACCTTATGTCCGTTGACGGTATGTCACCACACCACCACATTAATGCATTGTCATCGGTCCCTGATACGTATGCAAAGTTTCAAATTAATCAGACTTCTAGAAACCGGTGAAAATTAAGCTCAAAAATTCTGTTACATACAGGCCAAGCTAATAAAAGCGTGTTAATAAGTTATTGTCTGCGCACCATCCGGCAAACGAGTCCATCAGAACCGTTAGAAATAAAATAATGTAAGGCGCGATAACCTCCAAAGAGATTTCAGGCCGAGCTTCTCTTCCAATTTACGTCGTGCTCCTTTTTTTAATTTTTCCTACAAATTGGCGGGACGGGACCTACTTGTTTTATGCCGACTCCGAACGGCATCTGCGAGGCAGATGAGTTTTCACTGAGAGATTTTCATGGCAGAAATACACTCGGAGTGCTTGCCAAACACTGCCGAGGGGCGACCCCGCTTAGAAAAATTTTCTTCTAATTGAAAAACCTTATTTCTAAAATTTTGATGTTGCTTTGCCCGGGGTGTGAACCCAGAGAATTCGGTGTGGTAGGCGAAGCACGCTACCATCACACCACGGTGGCCGCCAATAGTTAGAAATAGTTTCAAAAATAAATAGTATTTTTTGTGAAATATATAGTTTTAGTGTTATATTTCAATAATTAAAGGGGAGGAGTGATGGGGAAGCATATTGAGTAAAAAGTGCTAAGTCAGGAGAAAAAATTTGTTTTGAGTGAGGAAATTGTGCTAAGTCATAAAATAGCTGCTGGGTTAGCATAGATGATTTTTATTTATCTTTTTCAAAGCTTCTACACTCAAAAGTATTGCAACTAAGGTATCCTCATTCACAGTTTTGAAAAAAAGCTTATTTCAAAAATTATTCAGTTTTTTTCGTCTCCTGTAAAATTCGTAAAAAGTGACTTAGCACATTTTCATATTAAACTAACGATATACTCCCTCTTCAAAAGAAATAAGGATGATAATATAATAGTTATTATTATTAAAAAATAATCATTGAAAATTCAGCGTTATAGTTATTTAAACTAAACAAAATGTAACTCTCTTTTTAGGTTTTGTTTGAATATTGTTAAAATTATTCTCTATAAATGCTGGTTTAATTCTGCCAATTGATATATTTTTGTAAGTGTTGCGTATTTGTATTTTAAAATATTTTGGGTACTTCTCAACGACTTCGTATGGTCCTTCATATGGAGGTTTAAATCCTGCTTTATTGTTATCAGCTCGTACAAAAACTTGTTTACATGATTTCAAATCATTTGGTACATAAATTTTATTTCAAGTTTTATGATGTGATATACCTGAATGAAAATTTTGAAAATGATGTCTAATTTTTGTAAGAAACTCGTTAAAATTAAAATTGTCTTCAGACTGTACTACTATTTAACTAGGTAAACGTAAATTTTGTCCATAAACTAATTCAGCTGCTGTAGATTTAATGTCCTCTTTAAATGTAGATCTTAAACCCAATAAAACTATAGGAAGTTCATCAGACCAATTTATAGAATTTCCCCTTGTTAAAATAGAAGCTTTCAACTTTTTATGCAAACGTTCAATCATGTCATTAGCTTGAGGATGATATGCAGTTGTTGTGACCAATTGACATCCTACAAATTTAGCTAACTCTTTAAATAATATATTGGATGCAAACTCAACACTTTGATCACTTCTAATTTGTAAAGGTACTCCAAAACGGGGAATGTATTCTTTAAAGAAAATAGAAGCAACTGATTTATCCGTTGCTTCTTTAAGAGGGTAAGCTTCTGGCCAGCGAGTATTTCTATCAATTATAGTTAAAATGTACCTGTAACCATTTGAAATCGGCAAAGGTCCAACAAACAATATCTGTATGAAGATGTTCAAATCTACCTTTTGGAATGGCTATTTTACTAATACGGGGCTTTGTTGTGTCTAAATATTTTAGATTTTTGACAACTTGTGCAAAGCTTTACCCATTCATTTAATGTTTTGCTCTAGATGACCAAAAATATTTTGATTTTATTAAATTTCGTGTAGCTCTAGTTCCAGGATGAGCTACGTTATGTAATTTAGAATTTAAAAAGCTAAAGGTTCTGTTTTACTTTCAACATGTTGTTCTAGAACACCTCATTATTTTATATATTTTTAGCAAGTTTTAAATTGAACAAGTTATAAAGAAAATATGAACACTACAGAAGCCTTTCCTGATAGTTTAGAACTTGTTTCAAATAGCGTCCTTCAGCGAGTTCGAAACGATAGGTTGGTTCAGGATACTTCGTCGTAAACTTTTCAGAGTCTACCTAGACCTTCCCTTCCCACACACCTTCATGATATTCGAATAGAAATCAACATCGATATTGATGAAACCAGCTTTCTTCATCGGAACGCGTTTGTTTACTTTTGTGGCTATTTGTATCATAAATATGCAAAACTGCATACATGTTTAACTATTTTGCCTACATTCGAAGTCACAGAAAAAGATTTTTTTTTACTAAAGAAAAACAATATAGTAACTGTCACCTCATTAAACCACCTTCTAACTTTATAAACTTCATTGAAAGCATAGAACAAATATTTTCAGAGAAATTCGACTCCACTTTCCATAGAGTGGGATTTTCTCAAATTATTTTTGATAAAATGTCAGGGGTAAGCCCATACTCTTGTTGCGAAAATTGCAATTGCGATGGTATTAAGTGTCTTTTTATTCGGATAAGAACTTATTTTTTGTTAAACGTATTTAATAAAGATGCAACGCAGCCTCAATTTAAAAATGTAAAGTTTTTTTGTATGACACATCGGTAATCGTTCTTTTTGTTTTCTTTTTTTGTGGTATCTACACATTCTGCTTTCACATATTATTTATTTTTTTCTATTTGAATTGTCAAATGTGGCTTATATTTTCTGTTCAAAATGCGGTTTCGTGTACTTTTTTTTAGCATAGGCCTGCTATCCCCACGATGGGACTGTTTCTCAAAAAAATAGTCTTAATAACTTAATTTCTTCTGAAATGAAATTTTATTTTTTAATTCTAAATTGAATTTTTTCCCAGACTTGAATTTTTGCAAAACGGGCCTTTGTCTTAGGTATTACAGTTGGGTTTTCGTCGTTATAAAATAAATCTAATATTATTTAATTTATATCCATTTTGATATTAATAAAAAAACACTTTTGCAAATGCTTGAATTTCCGCCACAAATTGATCAGCTGTTCAGAATTCTAAAATGATTTTAAGTTATTGACTATGTTCTATCAGCATTTATTAAGTATCTATTATTTTTTATGAAAGTACCTGAAGTATTTGTGCAATGTTTTGTTTCAACATGTATGTATGTGTTATTATTATTTTAGTTTATTATAACTTGTAAATATTGTATATAACTGTATATATTTTATATGAGTGAAAATAGGCCTCCAGGGGAACTGAACACCCAAAAAAGATCGGTAACGCGCCTATATTGCAACCTCATAGGCATACTTGTCAACTTTTGGCTTAACATGTGCAAATTATAAAATATTAACACTGTAAAGTCATGTACACTGTACACTGTAAATAGTGAAACAAAATAGCCATGGTTAAAAGTTGGCAAATATGCTTATAGGTGATGTGGAAAACCAACATTAAGATTTTTATAAGTTTTGTGACAGTATATATGGGGTATTCCATCCCATTTCGACCAATTTTGAACCCGACCCCTTTAGAATTGGCTGAAAGTTTTTCTCCTTTTTCTAGCTTACGAAAGACGTTTTTCAGAAGTTTTTCAAATTTTTTCATCCAACTCAAAAAAAGTTATGAATTTAAAAAAAAAAACGTTTTTGTTTTCAAAATGCTATAACTTTTTCAAAAATTGACCGTTTGGGATCTTTTTTTTTTTTAAATTTGTTTTTAAATGTACTTTTCGGAAAAAATTCAAAAAAATTTTTAAAGCTGTTTTTTGTAATTTTTCACTTTTTCGAGATTTTTCGAATTTCGCCTTTTTTTTCTCATAAAAAACTTCAATCAATTCTGCAATCATCCCCACTAACCCCGGAGTGGGCCGATAATTTTTTTTTTATTTAATGGAAACTTTAAAAACTTTAAAATTTTTTGTGTATTTTTTCCGAAAAGTACATTTAAAAACATATTTAAAAAAAAAATGATCCCAAAGGGTCAATTTTTGAAAAAGTTATAGCATTTTGAAAAAACAACGTTAGGGATCATTTTTTTTTTAAATATGTTTTTAAATGTACTTTTCGGAAAAAATAAAAAAACATTTTTTTTTATTTAATGAAAAAAAAATTTTAAATTTTTTGTGTATTTTTTCCGAAGGTACATTTAAAAACATATTAAAAAAAATGATCACAAACGGTCAATTTTTGAAAAAGTTATAGCATTTTAAAAAACACAACGTTAGGGATCATTTTTTTTTTTAATGTTTTTAAATGTACTTTTCGGAAAAAATAAAAAACAAATTTTAAGTTTTTTTTTTCAATTAAATAAAAAAAATTCTCGGCCCACTCCGGGATTAGTGGGGATGATTGCAGAATTGATTGAAGTTTTTTATGAGCAAAAAAAAAGGCAAAATTCGAAAAATCTCGAAAAACTGAAAAATTACAAAAAAAACTTTTAAAATTTTTTTGAATCTTTTCCGAAAAGTACATTTCAAAAAAAAATGTTTTAAAAAAAATTTTAAAAAGTTATAGCATTTTGAAAACAAAAACGGTGTTTTTTTTTAAATTCATACCTTTTTTTGAGTTGGATGAAAAAATTTGAAAAACTTCTGAAAAACGTCTTTCGTAAGCTAGAAAAAGAAGAAAAACTTTCAGCCAATTCTAAAGGGGTCGGGTTCAAAATTGGTCGAAATGGGATGGAATACCCCATATACATATAGGGATTAAAAATAGTTAAATAATAACATGGCGGCCACCGTGGTGTGATGGTAGCGTGCTCCGCCTATCATACCGTATGCCCTGGGTTCAACTCCCGGGCAAAGCAACATCAAAATTTTAGAAATAAGATTTTTCAATTAGAAGAAAATTTTTCTAAGCGGGGTCGCCCCTCGGCAGTGTCTGGCAAGCGCTCCGATTGTATTTCTGCCATGAAAAGCTCTCAGTGAAAACTCATCTGCCTTGCAGATGCCGTTCGGAGTCGGCATAAAACATGTAGGTCCCGTCCGGCCAATTTGTAGGGAAAAATCAAGAGGAGCACGACGCAAATTGGAAGAGAAGCTCGGCCTTAGATCTCTTCGGAGGTTATCGCGCCTTACATTTTTTTATTTTTTTATTTTTAAATAATAACTTTGTTACGCCGCTGCGCCGTCGCTTATCTTCACCAAAGGGTTTCATCTTCTTCTTTGTGCTGCCTTTCGCTTCATCGCTGTTTCATCACTATTGCTAAAGTCTACTAGTTTTCTTTCCTTTTATACATTTTCTCTCGAAACGTGGATACTTAAGAGTTGCAGGTTAAATTATTTGTTAAATTACATTGAATTTGTATAACTGAAGTTCATATATTTAATAATTTAACTGCACGTTGATAAATACAGCAATTAAGTCTTTGTGAGCAAGCATATCGTTTGTAGATAAGAACACAAGTATTTTAGCCTACTGTCGCTAAGACGATTGCTGAAAATACTGTTTTTTACTTGAACTCACAATTATAAAATACTTTGGTTCCACCTTTACGGAAAGTTCGAAGAAACCGTTACTTGCGAGAAGTTATCAAAAGTCACGTTGCTAGAGTATCGAACCTAACCTCATTTTAAATTGGGCTACGCGCTACGTTCATGTTGGTAAATGGCTGATGCAGGTGAGCAAACTACAACTTCTAGCGCGACATTAGCGCCTTCAAATAATTTTGTTGTTCCTGTTGCACCACCATTACCTGTTTCGGGTAGTACCACCGTCACGGCGGCAGCAACCGGCACATACGCCTCGACAAGCACCTTGTCACTTTCCGGTGAGCCTGCGGCAACTGAGGCACACGCGCCAGCAGCTGAATCTTCGACGGCAGTGCATGCACCTGTTATAGCGTCAACTCCACGCCAGGAAACCGGACAGCAGATTTCCTTTAACGTAATCGTTCTGGAGTTCGCCGTGTAGTTGGGCAGAAAAAGCGTACACGTGTAACGCGCAATATCAGCGCAATAAGCGAGGCGGATGAAAACGCATCACGGGCTACTATGTACCCTACTGCAGCAAATTCTACAGTAGCACCTAGTGCCAATAGTGCTTGTAACTTTAATATTTCTCGTACTAGTTTAAGTACAGGACTTGCTAGTCTTGGACTACCAACTAATACTACTTCTACACGAGTACACCAGCACAATCCGAATTTATATATAGCTCCTTATGCTTCGGCTAGTCAAAGTGTGGCACATAATAATATCTTTTCCCAAGGTGATCCATATGGTACCAGCGTTTTCTCTAGGAGTATACAAATCCCAGCTAGCGCGCCAACCACTTCGGTCTTTTCACTCGCAGCCCCACATCCTAATTATATTTTTTCTGGTAGTTTGCTCAATGGGACTAGCATGTCAAACACTTCGATTTTTTCTCTCGCGCCCCGCATTCCAATGCGCCACATTCTAATGGCATTTTCTCCGGTAGTATGCACAGTGTAGCTAGCATACCAAATACTTCGACGTTTTCACATACTGCGACACCAACGGTTACGCCTATTAATAGCATGCAGCAAGCGCAGCCCGCATATGTATTTAACACTACAGGTTGCGCGCCCAATCTACAAGGCAACAGCACCTTTAATTTCGCTGCGCCATTTACATCTTATAATTTCCCGAACAGACAAAGTTCGATGGCAGACATTACGCTTTCTACCTCCAATATCGCTGCACGTCATGTGATGAGTAAAGATTTACCTATTTTCTCGGGAAATCCAGACGATTGGTCTATATTTATAACAAATTATGTCCAGTCTACTGAAAGGTGCGGATTTACCGAACAAGAGAAATTGATACGTTTGTAGAAGTGCCTTAAAGGAGCCGCGTTAGAAGCAGTGCGGGGAAAGCTTATGATGCCTAGCACGGTGTCGTATGCGATTGAAAGCCTATGAATGCTGTATGGTCGGCCCGATATCATCCATCAATCTCTTCAGTGTAAGTTGAGACAGCAGCCAAATGTGAAGATGGAAAAACTGGAAACCTTAATAAGTTGTTCACTGGCAGTACAAAATTATCGCGCGACGATGCAGGCAATTTAGCTGGGATATTATTTAAATGATCCCATGCTCATGAACGAGCTTTTGACGAAATTACCGAATGATTTAAGACGGGATTGGGGTCGTTATAGAATAACAAGGCCTCGCGTTGACATAACGATTTTTGATGAGTGGCTTTTCAATTTAGCTCCTTGCGCGATTGAAGTCACGCCACTGAGCTGTACAGCTATACCAGCCAACACAAGCGAAGAGAAGAAGAGCGGCCAAAAAAGCAACATACCAGAATAATGGTACACGATGTCGCTGTCAGCGAGCGAGAGAAGCATAGTTGCCCAAAATGTGTTAAAAGGCATTGCTTAACGGAATGTGAAGAATTTATTGCAATGAAAAAAGGCATGCGTTGGAAGTTTATAGAGACGCAAGCATACGCTGTTTCAAAAAACATTTGATTCGTCGTTGCAGCTCTAAACAGAAATGTGGTGTGGATGGCTGTCAGCGAGCACATAATCCACTTTTACACACGCCACCATATGATCGCTCTGCTACGCTTACAGCTAAAGGAGGTAATGATGAGTCCGCACAGAACCCCATTTTATTTCATACCAGAGAAAATAAGCGGACAATATTTCGCTATATTGGCGTAACTTGCAAATGGTAAGTTTCTCAACACGTGGGCCTTTATTGGTGAAGGTTCGGCTTGTACACTTATTGAGTAAGAGTAGCCACGGAGTTAGGTATTGCTGGTCCATCGAAGAAACTGTGCTTGCAATGGGCAGGTGATATTAAACAAAATGAAATAAACTCTCAATCTGTAGCTCTGCACATTTCATCCCAGATGCCTCAGGCAAAGAAATTTTATATGAAGTATGTGCGTATCATAACTACACTGAAGCTTCCTGCACAATCATTAGACATCGATACTATTTCGACGCGAAGTCATCTAAAAAATCTACCAATTGCTACATATAATTCGCAGCGAGCACGCTTGCTTATCGACTTGGATAATTTAAAGCTCGTTATTCCACAATAAATTCGGCAAAGCGAAGATGATGAACTCGTTGCGGCTCGATGCAAAATCGGCTGGTCTGCCTATGGACGTGGCAATCCAAATAAAGAGCTATACCAACGAATATTGCACCTCTGTGTTTGCAATGGTGACAAGATTTTGGAAGAACTTGTAAAATCACAATATTCATTAGAGTATGTCGGTATCCGCGAATCTGCTTCTTTGGTTTCAAAGGAAGACGAGCGCTCGCTGCACATAATGACGGCTACGACAAAGTATCTCCCTCTGGAAAAACGATGGGAAACCGGGCTTCTATTGAAGAATGATAAAGTGGAGTTACTTGATTCTCTACCAATGGCACGCCGGCGTTTACAATGCCTTGAAGCTAAAATGACTCGCGATCCCGACTTAAACAAATTTATGATGAACACCTTTCACGAATATGAACAGAAGGGGTACATAAGAAAATTGAAGGAAAGTGAACTTTCCTTCGGGGGTAAGGCCTGGTATATCCCGATGTTTACTGTTACCAATCCTAATAAAAACAACAACAAACGTTGCTCTTAACACGGCTTTTATGAAAGGTCCTGAGTTGCTCAGATCCCTAGTAGGCGTACTGATACGTTTCCGCGAGCAGCCTATAGCATTGTCAGGCGACATACGTGAAATGTTTCACCAAGTTCGTATCAGAAAGTAAGATCAAGCTGCGCAACAGTTTCTGTGGCGCAATGGCGATTGCTCAAAGTCACCGGGAGTGTACGTTATGCAGGTCATGACATTTGGTGCAACGTGCTCTCCCTCTCTTGCTAATTATATAAAAAACAAAAACGCACTTCGTTTTCAACAAGAGAACTCTGCATCCGTAAATGCAATTCTAGAAAACACGTTCGTAGACGATTGGCTACAAAGTACCCAGCGAGAATGCGATATGATTGAGCTAGCTACTGCTGTACGACAAATCCACTCTGAAGGTGGGTTTGAGATGCGGAACTGGGTATCAAACTCAAAAAATGCTTTGATCGCTCTGACTGGCAAATGTGAGCAGGTTGATAAATACATTGAACAACCCGATCAGTGTCATGAAAAGGTTTTGGGGATGTGGTGGTCGCCGGGGCCTGATGTGTTGCGATATTTTGTGAAATTCCCAAAGGAGGTCTTCGAAACGAGCGTTATACCAACAAAACGACAAATTTTGAGGGTCGTAATGACAATATTTGATCCATTGGGTCTTTTAGGTTTTTTCATCATCTACGCAAAAATATTGATGCAAGAAATATGGCGTTCTGGTATAACGTGGGACGAGCCTTTTAGGCAAGAAGAACTGGATAAGTGGTGGCGATGGATTCGATGTTTGCATTCTGTTGAGGAAATACGCATTCCACGCTGTTATAGTGAGTTAAGTTCAGCAGAAAAAATTGAGCTTCATATTTTTGTAGATGCAAGTAAGGATGCTTACGCCGCTGCAGTTTATTCGCGCGCCATATAAAACAATAAAGTTTCCTGTAGTTTAGTTGCCTCAAAAACGCGCGTTGCCCCGTTTAAGCCTATATCCATCCCACGTTTGGAATTAGTGGCTGCCATATTAGGTCCGCGTTTAGCAAAATTGGTCGCCCACGAATTATCGGTACATTTGGTTCGGCGCGTATTTTGGTCGGATTCAAAAAATGTACTATATTAGATAAGGTCGGATGCAAGAAAATTTTACCAGTTCGTAGCAATTCGCATCGGTGAAATACTCGAGGACTCTTCCGTTCAAGAGTGGAGGTGGGTATCTTCCGCAGACAACGTCGCGGATGAAGCCACAAAATGGTAACTCATCCCGAGTTTAATAACGCGACCAGGTGGTTCATTGGACCCAACTTTCTGAGCTTGCCCGAGGAGCTGTGGCCAAAAACAGACCTAAATGTCACTAAGGACAACGAGCACGATATGATTTGTCACGTGGAAGTGAAGCAACGCACCTTTTCCTCATTAGCAGTTATCATTCCCGATCCGATGAGATTTAGCAAGTGGGAAAAACTTCGAGGCGCTCAAGGGTATGTTTTGAAATGTCTACGCATATTATGGCAGAAAGGTAGGCGATGCGCTAACGTTCTATTTTTGACAAAAGATAGCGACATGAAGAGCATGGAGCATGTTATCATACGAAGTTGCCAGGAAGAAGTATATGGACAAGAGATAAAGCAATTGCATCTCGGTGAGCCAATATCTCGTAAAAGTGCAATATACACATATTCGCCCTACTTAGAGGAATTTGAAGTGCTTAGAGTGAAAGGCAGGATTGACGAAATGAGATTTGCGGACTATGATACTCGGCGCCCGATAATTCTACCACGTCGTCATCAAGTAACCTACCTTATTGCAGATTTTTATCACAGGAAATTTCATCATCATCACAACGAAATTATGGTGAACGAAATGCGTCAGCGCTATAGTGTTCCCGGCTTGACAGCACTGGTTCGGGAAATCGCTAAGAAATGCCAAACGTGTCGTAACCGTCGTGCGCTCCCGCAACCACCAGAAATGGCCGCCTTGCCATTTGAAAGGCTTGCTACATTTTCTCAGCCATTCACAAACACTGGTATTGACTACTTTGGTCCCTTTGAAATAATCGTTGGTCGACGTCGAGAAAAGCGATGGGGAGTGCTATTCACATGCCTTACTGTTCGCGCCGTGCACTTGGAAATAGCTCCTTCTCTTTCTACGGATTCATTTTTGCTGGTTATGAAACAGTTCATTGCCCGCCGCGGTGCACCCCGATGCATTTGGTCGGACAACGGTACAAATTTTCTTGGAGCGAGTCGCATACTACAGAAGGAAATTGAGCGCTTCTCAACTGATGAGCTTACGCAACGTTATTCTGAAATCAAGTGGCATTTTATACCTCCAACCGCGCCCCATATGGGAGGCTGTTGGGAGAGAATGATCCGTTCTGCGAAATCTGTGCTAATGGACATCTTACCGACTACTGGTTTACGCGAAGAAGTGCTAAGGGCAGCTATGGCTGATGTAGAGCATTCTTAACTCACGTCCTCTAACATACGTTCCCTCGATTCACCATAAACGGAAGCGCTGACACCAAATCACCTTCTCGTAGGCAGCTCTAGCTGAATACGTGAACATGAGACAGAAACTGCAGACGGTAGTACCTTGAGCCGCAATTTTCGAATCACATGCCAAATGGAAACGATGGGTACGTGAGTATGCACCTTGCCTTACACGACGGTCGAACTGGTTTCAGAATCCTCCCGATCCATTAGAGAAAAACGATGTTGTAATTATCGTAGATGATAACGCAAAGCGAAATACCTGGAGGAAAGGAGTTGTTATTGATATAAATTGTGGAAAGGATGGAATAGCGCGCAGCGCAGTTGTCCGAACAGCCGACGGATTATTTACAAGGCCATACGTAAAGCTGGCGAAACTTAATGTATGGAAGTAAACCCCGTCCGTTGTACGCACGAAGTTTACGGAGGGAGGGATATTACGCCGCTGCGCAAAACGAAATGCAGCGCCGTCGCTTATCTTCACCAAAGGTTTTCATCTTCTTCTTTGTGCTGCCTTTCGCTGTCATCGCTGTTTCATCACTATTGCTAAAGTCTACTAGTTTTCTTTCTTTTTATACATTTTCTCTCGAAACGTGGATACTTAAGAGTTGCAGGTTAAATTATTTGTTAAACTACATTAAATTTGTATAATTGAAGTTTATATATTTAATAATTTAACTGCACGTTGATAAATACAGCAATTAAGTCTTTGTGAGCAAGCATATCGTTTGTAGATAAGAACACAAGTATTTTAGCCTACTGTCGCTGAGACGATTGCTGAAAATACTGTTTTTTACTTGAACTCACAAACTTACTACATTGTGATAGCAAGGAGTTCGTAAATGTTCTTAATTATACCATCAAAATTTAACACGCTTTTTATTAGAAAAATTAGGACTGTGATATAAACTGTAAGATTTAATAATTTAGGTGTAAAGTTTTAATGTTAAAAATATATAATTATGTACAATATGGAATTTTTTTGTCGCAGACGAAAAAGCCTAATTATCGTTAAAGGTTACAATGAACACACAAAGTGTTATATTTCCTTACAGTCAATTTATTTTTTACTTTTTAGTTAATTTTATTAACCAATAATAAAAGCTTATTTTTAAAAAAGTTTTTTTTTTCTTTAATTTTCTTTTTAACTTTTTAGTTCGTTTTATTAACAAGTAATAGAAGCTTGTTCTTAGAAAAGCTTTTTTGTTAAATTTAATTTAAATATGAATTTTTTTTAATTTTTAGTAGAGAAAATATTGCTTAAATTAGTTATGTAATCTTTACTTAGTTATTTGTAACGTTTCTCATCCTATCCATTTCTTTTAATGCATCAACATTACAAGGTTTCTTCGAAGTCAACTTTGAACAGTCAAGTTCTTCTATTCGAGTGTTAACTAACTTAAAATCATATTTGTCACTTTGCCTGTGTCGCGTTCAGTTTACAACTAATCATTGCAGGAGGTCAATTCACGTTCTATGAAGTGACAAAAAAAATTCATGCTCACTGAGAAATACATTTTTTCATTTTATCACATCACTTTTTCATATTACGCGATTCGTGTTCTTTGCAATACTTGTTGTGAAAATCTAATAACGAGCACTGTGGTGAGTAAAAAAATTATATTTTCTGTCAAAAAAAAAAAAAAAGATTAATTAATGAAAGTAGTAAATATTTTCAAGTTTCCAATACGAAAAGAAAATGCCCAATTTCTTTCTTTGAATTCTCATCTCCCTGTCGCCACTGCATCGCATTCCATCAGGTTGTGTTCTACAGTCTCATCTTCGCGATCACAGAATCGACAGAGGCTACTAGACGATATACCTAGTTTATCCACGTGGCTCTTTAGCCTGCAGTGATCTGTGAGTATGCCTATTAAAATTCTAAGGCTGCTTTTTGGGAGCTTAATCATGGCTTTATATCGCTTATCCTTCTATTCTGGACTTTCGCACCAGTGTTGTTCTCTGAGGCACGCTTCTTTTTGCCTGAACTCTTCCCCTATTGTGTGTGACACTATCGGTATGATGGGCTCGGGTCCTATTGGCTTTTCCGCCGCCGCCAACCTGGCACTCTGTGTCCAGTTACCCAGGCTAAACGGATGGTGTTATTGGCCCCTAGACTGCTTAACCGCTCTACGCACTCAAGGACTGTTGATGATTTAATCTCAACTAGAGATAGTGCCTTGAGCGCAACCTAACTGTCGCTGAGTATAGCGATTCCCTCGTTTGTATATCACCGCTGTAAATTTATCCCTGCACACCGGCTAATGGCTAAAACTTCGGCTTGGAAGATGCTCGCACATTTTCCGATTGGTAGGGACATTTTGGTTCGGGGGCCGAAGATCTCCGCTCCTATGCCTTCCGGTGTCTTCGAGCCATCGGTGTACCACATTATAGTGTGTTCCTAGTGAAGCGCTTCAATTCTGGAGGTGTCCTATATACACTTGTTCCCCAGCTCTATTTTGAAGCGCTTCTCAAACTTAATTAGCTTCCTCGTCTCATCACTGGGAAGTAGGATGAGTGGAATCTGCTCCTTCAGCTTCTCCATGTTCCGTGACTGTATCACTTTGCCTCTTCCGCATCCCTCTTTAGCTATGTTTACTAAAGTACTACTGGCTGACTGCTCAATTATTATGTGTAGAGGCGTTAACTTAAGCAGCACCTCTATTGCCGCCGTCGGCTATGTTCGCAGACACATGCGAAGCGTTGAAGCTTCGTGAGTGACTTTTGTACGGTCACCATGGTTGTCCTTGATGCCCACGCAACTGCTTCATACACTTTGATAAGTCTCACTATAGTGGTGTACATCCATCTTAGGATCTTTGGGCTGCATCCCCAGGATCTTCCTGCAATACGTCTGCACACCAATGGCGGTCTTGTTCGGGTTGATACTTAGCTCCACCTCAGTACACCATACTTTCGTTATCCTCAATGCCTCTTGAATTATGTCGCAAAGGGTGCTTTCAAATCTGCCTCTTACAATTATAACAATATCATCCGCGTAACCCTGACATCGGATTTCGTTCTCTGAGAGTCTCTGATGAAGTTCATCTACTACCAGGCTCCATAGCAGGGATGTCAGGACGCGCTCTTGTGGACATCCCTTCGTCGTCTTGAACTCTACTGTACCGTCCCCACTTGAGGGTTCGGCAATCCTCGTATGCAGTAGGGCGTTTATCCACATACAGATGGGACGTTGTGTCTCTCTTCTCTCGAGTGCTCGATTCACACTCTCGTGGCCCGTGTTGTCGAATGCCCCCCCTATGTCCAAAAATGCGCATAGCGCAACCGCTCCGCATTCGAACGCACTTTGGATTTCTGACAGCTGATACAATGCAGTTTCTTCTCCATTGCTGTTAGAGCAAAGGGTGTCAGATGCTGTAGTGACCAGCCAACTCAAACTTGCGGCTTATATTTAGTTCTTGACAAAAGGCCCCCCACCAACCTTTCCATCCATATTCGACCCATCCGTGAACAAGTAAATCGGTCCCCTTCGCCGGATGAGTCCTCTTCCCCATTCCTCTCCCGGGGATTGACTGGGGCGAAGGTTGCACAGGGAGCAGTTATCGGCATACAATAGTCCGTCCTGTCGGGGATAAAGTCTAAAGCTAAAGTGTCCAAAGTCAGAAAGCCCATAGCCCATATCAGTGGATCTCCTAGTAAATAATAAACAACTTTTTAAAGAATTTTGGCAATTAGTGCGTCTAATTTATTATTTGGTTCTTTTTGGGCATTTAGCATCTCTTTAGCCTCACTCTTATGGCTCTTCCTCTTCTCCATCTTTTTATATTCCTCCCTCTCATTCTCCTCTTTCACTCGGTCACCCCCTCTCCCTCCGCCTTTCTTCTCCTCTACCTTCCTTTTCCCTTTTCCTTCCTCGTCTCCTTTCCTTCCCCTTTTTCTTCCCCCTTCTCCTTTTCCCTTTCTTCTCCTTTACATCTCCGCCCCCCTCTACTTCTCTTCCATCTTTTTATCCCTCTCCTTCTCAGCATCTCTCGTTCGCCCTCCCGATCTCTTACTCTTCTCCATTGCCTTGTCCATATACTTTTTAATTTTCGTTTCCGTTCCTTTTTCCTTCTCCTATGCCTTCTTCCTCTCCCTATTCCTATGCTTTTTCTACCCTTACCTGTATTCTTGTACCTATTCTTATTCGTCGGATAGGGACCATTCCCAAGAAGTGGGTTTACCTCAAGGGGTATGCATCACTACTATATATATATTATACTAGCCTTTACTCGTGGCCTCGTCCGCAAGGAGAAAATAAAATATATGGACTATTCACATTAACCTGCTTATCAAGATATTTGTTTTAAAAAAATTGTCTGTCTAATATATTTAATTTTTGTAATAGAGTAAAAAAAAAACCTAAATGAGATGATAACCTGATAGGATCCCCAAATGATCGAAACTATCCAGAAAAAGCCACGAAATTACCCCGACGGTATCGCGGACGAATCCCGAAAACCATCCAGAAATGCTCCCGGAAGGGTCTGCAAATGGTCCCAGAATAGTCCCAAAAAGAGCCGAAATGACAATGACGCGAATCTAGACTGATCGATAGAACCACACAGAACTGATGCCTGAAGGGTACCCAAATGATCTCGAAGTAGTCTCGAGAAACTTCCGAAATGACACTGACGGCCTCCCGGATGGACCCCAAGAACCATCCGGGAAAGGTCCTCAATTATCCCGAAATGTCCCGAAATTACCCCGACGTGATCCCGGACGGATCCCGAAATGACCCCGACGGGATCCCAGAAGGGTCCCGAAATGACCCTGAGCGGATCCCGGAAATCATCAAAAAATTATGCCAGAAGAGTCCCAAAATGATCCCGAAATAGTCCCGAAATGCCCCTGAACGGATCCCGAATACTATCCAGAAATGATGCCAGAAGGGTCCCCAAATGATCCCGAATTAGCCCAAAAATGTTCAGAAATTACCCTGAGGGGATCCCGAAAACTATCCAGAAATGATGCCGGAAGGATACCGAGAATGTCCCGAAATAACCCCGACGTGATCTCAGATGGATGCCGAAAACTATCCAGAAATGTTGCCTGAAGGATACCGAGAATGTCACGAAATAACCACCGACGGGATCCCAGATGGATCCCGAAAACCATCCAAAAATGATCTCGGAGGAATCCCCAAATAACCTTGACATAGTCCCGAAAAAGTCCCAAAATAACCCCGATGGGATCCCGGACGGATCCGGCAAACCATCCAGACGGGATAAAAAGTATCCTATGACCGTCTCCTGGCTCTGAGCTACCTCTCGCACCAATTTTCAGCCAAATCGGTTCATCCGTTCTTGAGTTATAGTGTAACTAACACCACTTTCTTTTACATATCTGTGGACATTTGACAAAATAACCTGTTTCAAAAATGCAAACTTTTCAGGAGAGCAAAAAAACGTGTTTAGGGCCTTCCACTATAAAGATTCCTTATATATAAAGGACAAAATCGCTTAAACCTGGATACTGGTAATTAACGAAGTGTTCTTCAATCAGTTGATTTATTTTAAACCTTTTACTTTTTTAAATAAATACAAAACAAATAAGTAAGTTGTTTTGTCAAATGCATTTCCTTACAGAAAATCATCCTACCTCATACAAGCTGTTTTTTCAAATTTCATTTTTGTAAAATAGGACATGGTTTTTTTGTCTTATGTCGACACAAGTTTTTTTGACGAAAGCCAATTAAAAAAAAAAGCCACATTAAGATTTTTTTCTAGCGGCATTTATCTTTGAATTAATTTTATTAATGAATTTGTTTTAAAATAAAGAAAATATTCCATTTATTTTTAATTAAAAAATTCAAAAACATCGCGTATAATTGTAAACTACTATTTGCATATGCATATGTAAGTAGAGAAAATAATTATAATAATTATTATTAAGTATACTCTATATCATCTAGGTCCGATGTGGAGGATCCATCCTGGACCCCATAAAATGTACTGCGCAAACACACGCCGCTCTTTACACACACTTACGTTTTGCTTTAGTCCCTCGTGTCTTCTTTTTCTTTTCAATAAACTTCGTATCGTTTTAAATATAGATTTTTTATTTTTATTTAACTTTGGTTCTCTAACAACTTTTACTTCGTCTTAATTCTTTAACACATAGTTCTAACTTAGTTTCTTAACACTTTTGCTTTTAGTTTCGTTAGTGTCACTTAGATTTAGTTATGTGTTAGTTTTACACTAGGTATAATTTGTGCTTTCTTTTTATATGTTAAGCTTTCCCTTTTTTATGTGTCAGTCACGGCGGCCGGTTTCCTTCAAACTGAAAACTGCCGCTAACGCCAACCTGTAGCTCGGCAGTTTTTCTCTTCGTTGCTTAGCAACGAAATTAATGATGGCGTCAAAAATAAAATCATGGCGTCGAACAACGGCAGTTTCAACCAATCAGAAACTCTCCACATTGCTCGACTCTAACAATTTTAGTGATGCCAAGTGCATCTGATGTATGGTTGCATCTTGCACATTTCTAAAGAGGGTTGCCATCTACAATTTATTTTAATGTATTTTACTTTGGTACTACATCTTCCCCCTTTAGAAAAGAAGAATTTGGTAAGATTAGTAATTAATCTTGCCACATTCTTCTTTAGGCTTTAATATGTTGTTGTAATGTTATGAACGAAGGAGTTTGCTAGCATTAGGGTGCTCTAACCCGAGACTCATTCGTTCATCGCAGTGCAACTTCTAAAAAGATGATTAAAAATGAAAAGAAAATTTTGAGTAAAGTGAAATATATAAAAGTTAGTTTTGAAATTGAATTTAATGTTTGAAGTAAACCGTTTTTTTCCTCTTATTGTAAAATCTACCTAATTAAATGTATATTTGTTTGTTACATTTTTTTTTAGCCTTCCTTGGCGGTTTTAAAATATATTTATATGATTAATAATAGATTATTAGATTAATTAATTTTTTGTACTCGATTTTTGTGTACAATTTTTTCGTTTTCTTTACTTATCTCACAAATAGTTACATTTGGCCCATCAATATTCTTAACTATGTAGGGACCTTGGTATATATTTTTATGTTTATTCCTAGGTTCTGTTTCTACTAAAACTCTATCATTAATTTTAATTTCTAAAGGCTTAGCAGTTTTATCGTATAAATCTTTATTTCTAATCTTATGCTTATTAATCAAATTTTTTGCCATTTTATGCGATTTTTGCATTCTAAACTTAAGCTCTTTTGCGTAATTTTCTACGTTATAGATCGGATCAATTTGCTCTTTTTGCAATTCATGTGGCATTGTAGTTTTTCTGCCAAATATTAATTCAAAGGGAGTAAATTTATTATCAAAAACCGAACTACTTGTAGTATTGTGTAAAAATGTAAAGTATTTTAGATATGTATCCCAATCTGAATACGTTTCGTTTAGATATGCACGCAAGTATTCGTTAAAGACTCTATGATTTCTTTCAACAGCACCAACAGTTTCGTGGTGGTAAGCTGTTGAGAAATCATGATCAATCTTTAAAAGTTTTGTCAATTCAGAGAATAATTCGTTTTTATATTCCGTTCCTAAATCGGATCTAATAGCTTTCATTGTACCATATGTTAATATAAAGGTTTCAAAAATAGCGCAAGCAATAGTTTTTGCTGATTTATCTGGTACAGCTACTGTTACCATATTTGGATTCCGGAAGTGGACCTATTGTATCGACAATTACTATGTCAAAGGGTTTGCAGGGGTTGGAGTCAAAACAAGATTTTCCTTTGTTTTTGGTTTTACTTTATTTAAAAGGCATTTATTGCAATTTTTGACAAATTTAGCTATGTCACGAGTCATATTTTTCAATAGTATTTTGTTCTTAATTTGGAATATAATCGTTTTGTACCGCAATGACCGCCTAACAAAGGGTCCTCATGATAAATTGTCATAAGCTTTTGTTTTTGCTCTGTTTCTGTTACAGTTTCTACAGGGTCTGTTAGTATTATTTGCAATGATTTTAAAATTTTATTACCGCTGATTTTAAAATTTGTAATCGAAAATTCTTTGAAAAATATATCATTTTTTGGCCATTCTAACTGCTTAATATTGTGACTGCCGGCTGCTTTTTCAAGCCTCGAAAATAACTCATCTAAATTTGTTTTTCCGTTAGCATTCACAAAATTAAGTAAACTTAGTTTTTTATGTTTTAAATGCGCATAAATTTGTATATTGGAGATCTCATTATTCTTATTAACTTGTATAGTCGACTTTATTCGCGGTATCTTTTTTGAAAAATTGTATGAAAATTTGTCATAAACTTGTACTTTAGGCGTTTTGCAAAAAGTATCAGTAAAATTATCGCCCTTGTTTTGTAATTCCTTTTGTTTGGTTTGTGATCGCGTTTGGACTGCTAAAACATGCTTTGTAGATTCTTTTATTTCGTCTATACTAATGCGCGAAAGGGCATCAGCCACAACGTTAGATTTTCCTTTTATATATTCAATCGTAAATTTATATTCTGATAGTTCTAACCGAATTCTAGAAAGTTTAGACGAAGGGTCTTTCATGTTAAAAGGATAAACTAGTGGTCTATGATCGGATTTTACTGTGAAATTTGTACCGTAAACATATGGACGAAAATGCTTTATAGCGAAATGTATTGCTAGGAGTTCTAATTCGATAATTGCTTTTTTCTGTTCTGCTTTATTAAAAGATTTTGACGCGAAACAAATTGGTAAATCGTTATCACCGTGCTTTTGGCTTAATATAGCGCCACACCCACTCTTAGAAGCATCTACTGTAATTATAAATTCTTTTGTGAAGTCAGGGTATTGTAGTAGTTGAGGAGACATTAATGCTTGTTTCAGTTTTTCGAAAGCGTTTTCGCACGCTTCGTCCCAAACAAATTCAATTTTTTTCCTATTTAAACGATTTAAAGGCGCTGCCAGTGACGCAAAATTCGGTATAAATCGCCTGTAATAATTTGCAAAGGCGACAAATCGCCTAACCGCATCTTTGTCTTTTGGCTTAGTATACCTTTTAATTGCGTCTATTTTCGAATCATCTGGCAGCAAACCTTTTGACGTGCATTTATGGCCTAGAAAAGTTACTTCGGAACGAAGGAAATTGCATTTGTTTGGATTCAGCTTTAAATTAAACTTTCTACAGGTTTCGAAAACTTTTTCTAAATTTTTAAGGTGGTGTGTCTCGCTACAACCAATGACGATAACGTCGTCAATATACATAAAAGCCTGATTTGGTGAAATGCCTGAAAATGCTATTGACATCATACGAGAAAATGAGTTTGGTGCAATATTTAACCCGAAAGGTAAAACTTTCCAACGAAAAGCTCCTCGATCTGTACTGAAAGAAGTTACGTCTCTAGATTTAGGGTGAAGGGGTATTTGGTGAAAACCAGAAAAAAGATCTAAAGTTGAAAAGTATTTGGCTCTGCCAAGATTGTCGAGTATGTCATCAACGCGTGCTAGTGGAAATTTGTCGGCTATAAGCTTTTTATTGACTGCTCTGAAATCTACGCACATACGATACGACTTTTTGCCCGTTGGATCTTTTTTCGGTACCAAAATTAAAGGACTGTTATAATTTGAAAAACTAGGTTCGATTAAATCATTCTGTAATAGGTTTTCGACTTGTTTATTTATTTCTTCGCGTTGTGTGTATGGCAAACGGTAATTTTTAATATAGACAGGGGTTTTGTCAGTTAATCTAAGTTTTTGTTCGTAGAAATTATTAAGCGTCATTAAGTCGGTTTTTAATGCAAAAATATCAGAATATTTCAAACATAAATCAAGTAACTTCTTTTTAGCGTAAGAAGGCATTTGTTTTGCTAAAATTGGTTTAAGCTCTTTTGAGCTACGTTTTGAGTCGATAGGTGTATCATTTATGCGATAGACATTGAAGTTTTTAATGTCTTCAGTTTGAATATTGAAATCTCTTACATACTTGACCTCGTTGGTGGTGTTGATAACTTTTATTATTGGGTTTTTGGTATCAACGATACATTTTGCTGTGAAAACACCGTTACTAAGTTCCTGAGAATCAACAAAAACTGGACTTGTCGAATTTTCCAAACTAAAAACACGAAAAACTTCGCATCTTGGTGGAATTACAAGAGTATTTGTTGAAGTGCTATGCAAAATTGAAACATTTACCTTTTCTGTCCCTTGTCCGAATGTACTTGTGTCATTAGCATAATTGATTATGCATTTGTTCGTTTTTAGAAAGTCTTTCCCTATTATACCGTCCGAAGGAATATTAAAGTTGTCATTGACAACGTGAAGAGTCAGAGGAAAAAATGTATTTGATGCGATTATACTTGTATTAACTGTTCCTAGTGTTGTTACCGTGTCTGTTGTTACGCCTGTTATATTTATTACGTTACTATTGTCTACTTCTACATCGTTTGCCAAACTGGAAATTTTTATTAGTGAAATGTCTGCCTGTGAATCTACTAGAAAAGAACATATTTTATGTGAATCGCTACAAGCGACTTCGACGAAATCGGAAAAATTTAAATTTAGACAATATATTGACTGAGAAGTATTTAGTCGAATTGCTCCTGCTCCCTCAGTGTTCGCGCCTGAGGGGCTTCGGCATTTAAAGAACGAACATTGGCTGAATTTCTAGAATTTGAACCCTGATTATTGGAATTTCTGTTATTTCCGGACCGATTATTATTGTTATGGTTGGAATTGCTATTGCCTCTATTGTAATTGCGATTATTGCCTCTGTTATAATTGTTATTTCGGAAATTTGTATTATTGTGTTGCCTATTTGCGTTATTGTTAAATCGAAAATTACTATTATTGTTGTATCTGAAATTACTGTTGCCTCTATAATTCCCACGGAAATTATTATATCTTATTGGACGTGACCGAAACGCTAACACTTGCCGCTCTTTAACTTCCTGATCTCGCTCTATAATCATTTTTGCTACTACGTCCTTTGAGTCTTTGAAGGTTGTTGACGCAAGGATTGATTTCACCATATCTGACCTACTATTTAATCTACAAACGCTAATGGTTTGTTCAACTGCCATCTCATGGGCTTTTGCCTTCGTCATACCTTCAATGATTAGGCATCGCTCTAACGAGTCAGAAAGCTCTTCTACCTGCTTTGAAAATTCTGAAAAGTTCTTATTGGTTACTCTTAAGGCTGCAATTTTTCCCGCGACAACTTTCGAGTTGTCTGGCCTAATTTCACTACATAGCGCTTCTTTAATTTGGTTGACAGATTCTATATGCGTTGGTAGGGCTTCGCGAGCTTTGCCTTCGAGCTTGGATTTTAAAAATGCAATAAAAGTAGAAGTTAAGTTTTCGTTAGAGAATACTTCCATTAATTCAACTTTATTTATAAAAGAGCCAAGTGCTAACGGGTCTCCACTGTAGTTGTCTCGCATAATCGAGGCGCAAGTATTAATAAACGATTTTTTCTCCTCGATTGTGGCCATGGTTGTAACGTTAAGAACCGGAGTTAGAATAGAAAAACTAGAATTTGGAATTGCGGGTTGATCAGCAAATCCTAAAAAATCTGCACTCAGGGATAATTTATAATTATTTTCACTTGTTAAGGTATCAGTTGACGATGCACTTGAAGATGAATCAGAATCTGAATTATTGGAATCTATATCTTGCTCTGAGTTTTCGGAATCTAAATTTTGCTCTGAATTTTTGAAACTTGAACTCGGATGGGAATCTTTAGAAACAACCTTCCCGCTTCTTAGGTCCATACGCGTTGAAACGAATAGACAAAATATTACAATTTTTGTTGCAAGATATGTGGAATTTGTTTATGAAGATTGAATAGAAATTGAATTTAAAGAAATTAAATTGGAACGGGTTGAGTTGAGCTCAAAAGAATATTATGAAAGTATTCTTAAAGGGAATTTATGAAAATATTTTAAGGGAAATTTGTGAAAGTATGTAGTTTTGAAAGCTTTTAGATTTTAGTTATAATTATACAATTGGTTAGCGAATACCTATAGCAAAAAAAATTTAGTTAGTGAATTTTATTGAAATACTAAAGTTAGTGATTAGTTAATGAAAAGAAAGATTAAAGAAATACTTTACGCTTTTGTTGTCCGCAAATCCAAATCCAATGATTGGAATTAGCTGAAAATTTTTCATGTAAAACGGGAATGGGAATTGGGATTCACATGCAATTTAAAAGATGTTGATTGTTTACGAATATATTTATTGAAATGTACGAATTTTTAATTGTACAGAATGTGAAAAAAAAAATTTTTGAATCAGAAATGTATGGCAAAGTTATAATTTTATTTGAATTTAAATGCAAAGATTATAGAATGGCAAATATTTTTGTACAGGCTTTAAACGGACGCACCGCTTTTATCAAAATTGTTTTTGTTTTTAGTTTTATAGAAACGGGCGCACCGCATCTTTCCAAAATTGTATTATAAATGTCCTCGGATGCACCGGGGTTTAAAAAAAAAAAATTTATGTCATATTTTTACGCGGACGCACCGCTTACGAAAAGAAAAAAAATTTGTTTGTATTTTTGTGTTGATGGAGCCCAATGTAGGGCAGAGTGGGATTAAACTAATGAAAACTTTTATGAAAATTTATTGAACCACCATTGTTTGAATAACGAAAAGATCGAATGGATTAAAATTTTTTTTTCTTCAGTTTTTGTCCGACCCCTGTTCTACAGTGCCTACCTATGGTTTTACCCATATATGTATGTATGAGTATGTGAGTTTTAATAAATTTTTTTTTTTTTTTTTTTTTTTTTTTTTTTTTTTGTAGGCAATTTAATTTTGACTATAATGCAAAATATTTTTATAATAATTTTGAAAATGAATGAAATATATTTTAACTTCGATATAAAAAGTGAAAAATGTAATTTTTAAATGTATTTATTAAATATGACAATATGTATCAAAAGTTTTATTTCGCCATACCAATGCTGCTTGCTTGATTTACCGCTGTATGTTCTGCTGCTGCGCTTCCTTTTCTGCTGCTTCTGCTTGGTGTTCTGCTGCTGATGGCGTCGCTTGTTTTCCGCTATTTAATGGTGTACGGTGGTTTGCCGTTACAAAGGTGGCGTGGCTAAAGTTTCCGTTTTTACCACTAGTTTTTTTTTTTCGGTACAGTTCGGTTTTGCTATCATAGTTTCAAAATTTCATTTCCAGTTTCTTTCTAATTTCTTTTATTACTTCTGCTGCGGTTTAGTTTTTGTTTTATTATAATGCCGAAATTTTCTTATTATTTCCATTTTATTAAGTTTTTGTGTTATATCTATTTATATTTTCTTTAAATGTCTTTCACCTAAATTTTTCCACTAGCCACTGCCATAAGCCACCGCCACTGCCATGTACCATTTTTGGTAATTTCGAAAAGAATTTTTAAATGTGTTAATATTTATTTTTTTTGTTGATTTTCTGATTTTAAAATTTTTTTTGTAGATTTTTCTTAGTTTTACAGATTTATGTAATGGTTTTAAATTTTGAAATTTTTTTGTATCTTCTTTAAAAAAATTTTTGTAAATGTTTTTTTTTTTTTAATTTCTGTATTTTTTCCCGTAGATTTTTAATGATTTTAAATTTTTTGTAGATTTTAAATATAATTTTTTTTTTTTTTTTTGTAGAATTTTTCAAATTTTTATATTTTTTTTTGTAATAGTTTTTTTAATGTTTTATATTTTTTTTTGTAAGAATTTTTTTTAAATTTTTGTAGTTTTTTTGAAGATTTTTAATGTTTTTAAAATTTTTTTTGTAGGGTTTTTGTATATTTTGTATTTTTTTTGTAATTTTTGAAATTTTTATATTTTTTTTTGTAATATTTTTGTATGTATATGTATTTTTGTTAATTATTCAATCATTTTTTTTTTTGAATTTTATGTGGGTTTTTTCGCAATTAATTGCTGTTACACCCACGCCTGTTGGGAGGCTTTCCTAATGCCCACTCGCCGCATTTACAGGGCTTCGGCCCACGGTCGCCATGTGGAGGATCCATCCTGGACCCCATAAAATGTACTGCGCAAACACACGCCGCTCTTTACACACACTTACGTTTTGCTTTAGTCCCTCGTGTCTTCTTTTTCTTTTCAATAAACTTCGTATCGTTTTAAATATAGATTTTTTTATTTTTATTTAACTTTGGATCTCTAACAACTTTTACTTCGTCTTAATTCTTTAACACATAGTTCTAACTTAGTTTCTTAACACTTTTGCTTTTAGTTTCGTTAGTGTCACTTAGATTTAGTTATGTGTTAGTTTTACACTAGGTATAATTTGTGCTTTCAGCTTTCCCTTTTTTATGTGTCAGTCACGGCGGCCGGTTTCCTTCAAACTGAAAACTGCCGCTAACGCCAACCTGTAGCTCGGCAGTTTTTCTCTTCGTTGCTTAGCAACGAAATTAATGATGGCGTCAAAAATAAAATCATGGCGTCGAACAACGGCAGTTTCAACCAATCAGAAACTCTCCACATTGCTCGACTCTAACAATTTTAGTGATGCCAAGTGCATCTGATGTATGGTTGCATCTTGCACATTTCTAAAGAGGGTTGCCATCTACAATTTATTTTAATGTATTTTACTTTGGTACTACATCTTCCCCCTTTAGAAAAGAAGAATTTGGTAAGATTAGTAATTAATCTTGCCACATTCTCCTTTAGGCTTTAATATGTTGTTGTAATGTTATGAACGAAGGAGTTTGCTAGCATTAGGGTGCTCTAACCCGAGACTCATTCGTTCATCGCAGTGCAACTTCTAAAAAGATGATTAAAAATGAAAAGAAAATTTTGAGTAAAGTGAAATATATAAAAGTTAGTTTTGAAATTGAATTTAATGTTTGAAGTAAACCGTTTTTTTCCTCTTATTGTAAAATCTACCTAATTAAATGTATATTTGTTTGTTACATTTTTTTTTAGCCTTCCTTGGCGGTTTTAAAATATATTTATATGATTAATAATAGATTATTAGATTAATTAATTTTTTGTACTCGATTTTTGTGTACAATTTTATCGTTTTCTTTACTTATCTCACAAATAGTTACATTTGGCCCATCAATATTCTTAACTATGTAGGGACCTTGGTATATATTTTTATGTTTATTCCTAGGTTCTGTTTCTACTAAAACTCTATCATTAATTTTAATTTCTAAAGGCTTAGCAGTTTTATCGTATAAATCTTTATTTCTAATCTTATGCTTATTAATCAAATTTTTTGCCATTTTATGCGATTTTTGCATTCTAAACTTAAGCTCTTTTGCGTAATTTTCTACGTTATAGATCGGATCAATTTGCTCTTTTTGCAATTCATGTGGCATTGTAGTTTTTCTGCCAAATATTAATTCAAAGGGAGTAAATTTATTATCAAAAACCGAACTACTTGTAGTATTGTGTAAAAATGTAAAGTATTTTAGATATGTATCCCAATCTGAATACGTTTCGTTTAGATATGCACGCAAGTATTCGTTAAAGACTCTATGATTTCTTTCAACAGCACCAACAGTTTCGTGGTGGTAAGCTGTTGAGAAATCATGATCAATCTTTAAAAGTTTTGTCAATTCAGAGAATAATTCGTTTTTATATTCCGTTCCTAAATCGGATCTAATAGCTTTCATTGTACCATATGTTAATATAAAGGTTTCAAAAATAGCGCAAGCAATAGTTTTTGCTGATTTATCTGGTACAGCTACTGTTACCATATTTGGATTCCGGAAGTGGACCTATTGTATCGACAATTACTATGTCAAAGGGTTTGCAGGGGTTGGAGTCAAAACAAGATTTTCCTTTGTTTTTGGTTTTACTTTATTTAAAAGGCATTTATTGCAATTTTTGACAAATTTAGCTATGTCATGAGTCATATTTTTTCAATAGTATTTTGTTCTTAATTTGGAATATAATCGTTTTGTACCGCAATGACCGCCTAACAAAGGGTCCTCATGATAAATTGCCATAAGTTTTTGTTTTTGCTCTGTTTCTGTTACAGTTTCTACAGGGTCTGTTAGTATTATTTGCAATGATTTTAAAATTTTATTACCGCTGATTTTAAAATTTGTAATCGAAAATTCTTTGAAAAATATATCATTTTTTGGCCATTCTAACTGCTTAATATTGTGACTGCCGGCTGCTTTTTCAAGCCTCGAAAATAACTCATCTAAATTTGTTTTTCCGTTAGCATTCACAAAATTAAGTAAACTTAGTTTTTTATGTTTTAAATGCGCATAAATTTGTATATTGGAGATCTCATTATTCTTATTAACTTGTATAGTCGACTTTATTCGCGGTATCTTTTTTGAAAAATTGTATGAAAATTTGTCATAAACTTGTACTTTAGGCGTTTTGCAAAAAGTATCAGTAAAATTATCGCCCTTGTTTTGTAATTCCTTTTGTTTGGTTTGTGATCGCGTTTGGACTGCTAAAACATGCTTTGTAGATTCTTTTATTTCGTCTATACTAATGCGCGAAAGGGCATCAGCCACAACGTTAGATTTTCCTTTTATATATTCAATCGTAAATTTATATTCTGATAGTTCTAACCGAATTCTAGAAAGTTTAGACGAAGGGTCTTTCATGTTAAAAAGATAAACTAGTGGTCTATGATCGGATTTTACTGTGAAATTTGTACCGTAAACATATGGACGAAAATGCTTTATAGCGAAATGTATTGCTAGGAGTTCTAATTCGATAATTGCTTTTTTCTGTTCTGCTTTATTAAAAGATTTTGACGCGAAACAAATTGGTAAATCGTTATCACCGTGCTTTTGGCTTAATATAGCGCCACACCCACTCTTAGAAGCATCTACTGTAATTATAAATTCTTTTGTGAAGTCAGGGTATTGTAGTAGTTGAGGAGACATTAATGCTTGTTTTAGTTTTTCGAAAGCGTTTTCGCACGCTTCGTCCCAAACAAATTCAATTTTTTTCCTATTTAAACGATTTAAAGGCGCTGCCAGTGACGCAAAATTCGGTATAAATCGCCTGTAATAATTTGCAAAGGCGACAAATCGCCTAACCGCATCTTTGTCTTTTGGCTTAGTATACCTTTTAATTTCGTCTATTTTCGAATCATCTGGCAGCAAACCTTTTGACGTGCATTTATGGCCTAGAAAAGTTACTTCGGAACGAAGGAAATTGCATTTGTTTGGATTCAGCTTTAAATTAAACTTTCTACAGGTTTCGAAAACTTTTTCTAAATTTTTAAGGTGGTGTGTCTCGCTACAACCAATGACGATAACGTCGTCAATATACATAAAAGCCTGATTTGGTGAAATGCCTGAAAATGCTATTGACATCATACGAGAAAATGAGTTTGGTGCAATATTTAACCCGAAAGGTAAAACTTTCCAACGAAAAGCTCCTCGATCTGTACTGAAAGAAGTTACGTCTCTAGATTTAGGGTGAAGGGGTATTTGGTGAAAACCAGAAAAAAGATCTAAAGTTGAAAAGTATTTGGCTCTGCCAAGATTGTCGAGTATGTCATCAACGCGTGCTAGTGGAAGTTTGTCGGCTATAAGCTTTTTATTGACTGCTCTGAAATCTACGCACATACGATACGACTTTTTGCCCGTTGGATCATTTTTCGGTACCAAAATTAAAGGACTGTTATAATTTGAAAAACTAGGTTCGATTAAATCATTCTGTAATAGGTTTTCGACTTGTTTATTTATTTCTTCGCGTTGTGTGTATGGCAAACGGTAATTTTTAATATAGACAGGGGTTTTGTCAGTTAATCTAAGTTTTTGTTCGTAGAAATTATTAAGCGTCATTAAGTCGGTTTTTAATGCAAAAATATCAGAATATTTCAAACATAAATCAAGTAACTTCTTTTTAGCGTAAGAAGGCATTTGTTTTGCTAAAATTGGTTTAAGCTCTTTTGAGCTACGTTTTGAGTCGATAGGTGTATCATTTATGCGATAGACATTGAAGTTTTTAATGTCTTCAGTTTGAATATTGAAATCTCTTACATACTTGACCTCGTTGGTGATGTTGATAACTTTTATTATTGGGTTTTTGGTATCAACGATACATTTTGCTGTGAAAACACCGTTACTAAGTTCCTGAGAATCAACAAAAACTGGACTTGTCGAATTTTCCAAACTAAAAACACGAAAAACTTTGCATCTTGGTGGAATTACAAGAGTATTTGTTGAAGTGCTATGCAAAATTGAAACATTTACCTTTTCTGTCCCTTGTCCGAATGTAATTGTGTCATTAGCATAATTGATTATGCATTTGTTCGTTTTTAGAAAGTCTTTCCCTATTATACCGTCCGAAGGAATATTAAAGTTGTCATTGACAACGTGAAGAGTCAGAGGAAAAAATGTATTTGATGCGATTATACTTGTATTAACTGTTCCTAGTGTTGTTACCGTGTCTGTTGTTACGCCTGTTATATTTATTACGTTACTATTGTCTACTTCTACATCGTTTGCCAAACTGGAAATTTTTATTAGTGAAATGTCTGCCTGTGAATCTACTAGAAAAGAACATATTTTATGTGAATCGCTACAAGCGACTTCGACGAAATCGGAAAAATTTAAATTTAGACAATATATTGACTGAGAAGTATTTAGTCGAATTGCTCCTGCTCCCTCAGTGTTCGCGCCTGAGGGGCTTCGGCATTTAAAGAACGAACATTGGCTGAATTTCTAGAATTTGAACCCTGATTATTGGAATTTCTGTTATTTCCGGACCGATTATTATTGTTATGGTTGGAATTGCTATTGCCTCTATTGTAATTGCGATTATTGCCTCTGTTATAATTGTTATTTCGGAAATTTGTATTATTGTGTTGCCTATTTGCGTTATTGTTAAATCGAAAATTACTATTATTGTTGTATCTGAAATTACTGTTGCCTCTATAATTCCCACGGAAATTATTATATCTTATTGGACGTGACCGAAACGCTAACACTTGCCGCTCTTTAACTTCCTGATCTCGCTCTATAATCATTTTTGCTACTACGTCCTTTGAGTCTTTGAAGGTTGTTGACGCAAGGATTGATTTCACCATATCTGACCTACTATTTAATCTACAAACGCTAATGGTTTGTTCAACTGCCATCTCATGGGCTTTTGCCTTCGTCATACCTTCAATGATTAGGCATCGCTCTAACGAGTCAGAAAGCTCTTCTACCTGCTTTGAAAATTCTGAAAAGTTCTTATTGGTTACTCTTAAGGCTGCAATTTTTCCCGCGACAACTTTCGAGTTGTCTGGCCTAATTTCACTACATAGCGCTTCTTTAATTTGGTTGACAGATTCTATATGCGTTGGTAGGGCTTCGCGAGCTTTGCCTTCGAGCTTGGATTTTAAAAATGCAATAAAAGTAGAAGTTAAGTTTTCGTTAGAGAATACTTCCATTAATTCAACTTTATTTATAAAAGAGCCAAGTGCTAACGGGTCTCCACTGTAGTTGTCTCGCATAATCGAGGCGCAAGTATTAATAAACGATTTTTTCTCCTCGATTGTGGCCATGGTTGTAACGTTAAGAACCGGAGTTAGAATAGAAAAACTAGAATTTGGAATTGCGGGTTGATCAGCAAATCCTAAAAAATCTGCACTCAGGGATAATTTATAATTATTTTCACTTGTTAAGGTATCAGTTGACGATGCACTTGAAGATGAATCAGAATCTGAATTATTGGAATCTATATCTTGCTCTGAGTTTTCGGAATCTAAATTTTGCTCTGAATTTTTGAAACTTGAACTCGGATGGGAATCTTTAGAAACAACCTTCCCGCTTCTTAGGTCCATACGCGTTGAAACGAATAGACAAAATATTACAATTTTTGTTGCAAGATATGTGGAATTTGTTTATGAAGATTGAATAGAAATTGAATTTAAAGAAATTAAATTGGAACGGGTTGAGTTGAGCTCAAAAGAATATTATGAAAGTATTCTTAAAGGGAATTTATGAAAATATTTTAAGAGAAATTTGTGAAAGTATGTAGTTTTGAAAGCTTTTAGATTTTAGTTATAATTATACAATTGGTTAGCGAATACCTATAGCAAAAAAACTTTAGTTAGTGAATTTTATTGAAATACTAAAGTTAGTGATTAGTTAATGAAAAGAAAGATTAAAGAAATACTTTACGCTTTTGTTGTCCGCAAATCCAAATCCAATGATTGGAATTAGCTGAAAATTTTTCATGTAAAACGGGAATGGGAATTGGGATTCACATGCAATTTAAAAGATGTTGATTGTTTACGAATATATTTATTGAAATGTACGAATTTTTAATTGTACAGAATGTGAAAAAAAAAATTTTGAATCAGAAATGTATGGCAAAGTTATAATTTTATTTGAATTTAAATGCAAAGATTATAGAATGGCAAATATTTTTGTACAGGCTTTAAACGGACGCACCGCTTTTATCAAAATTGTTTTGTTTTTAGTTTTATAGATACGGGCGCACCGCATCTTTCCAAAATTGTATTATAAATGTCCTCGGATGCACCGGGGTTTAAAAAAAAAAATTTATGTCATATTTTTACGCGGACGCACCGCTTACGAAAAGAAAAAAAATTTGTTTGTATTTTTGTGTTGATGGAGCCCACTGTAGGGCAGAGTGGGATTAAACTAATGAAAACTTTTATGAAAATTTATTGAACCACCATTGTTTGAATAACGAAAATATCGAATGGATTAAAAATTTTTTTTCTTCAGTTTTTGTCCGACCCTGTTCTACAGTGCCTACCTATGGTTTTACCCATATATGTATGTATGAGTATGTGAGCTTTAATAAATTTTTTTTTTTTTTTTTTTTTTTTTTGTAGGCAATTTAATTTTGACTATAATGCAAAATATTTTTATAATAATTTTGAAAATGAATGAAATATATTTTAACTTCGATATAAAAAGTGAAAAATGTAATTTTTAAATGTATTTATTAAATATGACAATATGTATCAAAAGTTTTATTTCGCCATACCAATGCTGCTTGCTTGATTTACCGCTGTATGTTCTGCTGCTGCGCTTCCTTTTCTGCTGCTTCTGCTTGGTGTTCTGCTGCTGATGGCGTCGCTTGTTTTCCGCTATTTAATGGTGTACGGTGGTTTGCCGTTACAAAGGTGGCGTGGCTAAAGTTCCGTTTTACCACTAGTTTTTTTTTTCGGTACAGTTCGGTTTTGCTATCATAGTTCAAAATTTCATTTCCAGTTTCTTTCTAATTTCTTTTATTACTTCTGCTGCGGTTTAGTTTTTGTTTTATTATAATGCCGAAATTTTCTTATTATTTCCGTTTTATTAAGTTTTTGTGTTATATCTATTTATATTTTCTTTAAATGTCTTTCACCTAAATTTTTCCACTAGCCACTGCCATAAGCCACCGCCACTGCCATGTACCATTTTTGGTAATTTCGAAAAGAATTTTTAAATGTGTTAATATTTATTTTTTTTGTTGATTTTCTGATTTTAAAATTTTTTTGTAGATTTTTCTTAGTTTTACAGATTTATGTAATGGTTTTAAATTTTGAAATTTTTTTGAATCTTCTTTAAAAAAATTTTTGTAAATGTTTTTTTTTTTTTAATTTCTGTATTTTTCCCGTAGATTTTTAATGATTTTAAATTTTTTGTAGATTTTAAATATAATTTTTTTTTTTTTTTTTTGTAGAATTTTTCAAATTTTTATATTTTTTTTTGTAATAGTTTTTTAATGTTTTATATTTTTTTTGTAAGAATTTTTTTTAAATTTTTGTAGTTTTTTTGAAGATTTTTAATGTTTTTAAAATTTTTTTGTAGGGTTTTTGTATATTTTGTATTTTTTTTGTAATTTTTGAAATTTTTATATTTTTTTTTGTAATATTTTTGTATGTATATGTATTTTTGTTAATTATTCAATCATTTTTTTTTTGAATTTTATGTGGGTTTTTCGCATTAATTGCTGTTACACCCACGCCTGTTGGGAGGCTTTCCTAATGCCCACTCGCCGCATTTACAGGGCTTCGGCCCACGGTCGCCATGTGGAGGATCCATCCTGGACCCCATAAAATGTACTGCGCAAACACACGCCGCTCTTTACACACACTTACGTTTTGCTTTAGTCCCTCGTGTCTTCTTTTTCTTTTCAATAAACTTCGTATCGTTTTAAATATAAATTTTTTATTTTTATTTAACTTTGGTTCTCTAACAACTTTTACTTCGTCTTAATTCTTTAACACATAGTTCTAACTTAGTTTCTTAACACTTTTGCTTTTAGTTTCGTTAGTGTCACTTAGATTTAGTTATGTGTTAGTTTTACACTAGGTATAATTTGTGCTTTCTTTTTATATGTTAAGCTTTCCCTTTTTTATGTGTCAGTCACGGCGGCCGGTTTCCTTCAAACTGAAAACTGCCGCTAACGCCAACCTGTAGCTCGGCAGTTTTTCTCTTCGTTGCTTAGCAACGAAATTAATGATGGCGTCAAAAATAAAATCATGGCGTCGAACAACGGCAGTTTCAACCAATCAGAAACTCTCCACATTGCTCGACTCTAACAATTTTAGTGATGCCAAGTGCATCTGATGTATGGTTGCATCTTGCACATTTCTAAAGAGGGTTGCCATCTACAATTTATTTTAATGTATTTTACTTTGGCACTACACCGAATCAGCTTCGACTTCGCATTCACCTTCTGCTGGTAAATGTCTATAAAAATTATGAAAATCGGTGTTGATCAGGGGCAGCATATCCAATAAATCTTTCTTTTTGTTTTTTGTTATAGTCAACAAAGATGTATAGCTCGTCGGCAATATAGGAATCGACTTTCCTGGACGACGTGGGTTGATGTTTAACTCATTAAATTCCACTTCTGGTTTCAAAGACGTCTTATATTGTAAAACTCCAGGCTTTTGTTTCTCATAGCGCATCCAGCGAACGTTTTTCCACTCAAACTTGTCACCTGAAATTGACGAGATTAAATAAATAGACTATATATATACATATAAATAAGTAACATTATATGTTTAATAATGAAAAATTTGAAATTTATAAGTTACGATTTGAAAATTACCTTTTGCGTTTGTCGTTCTCCAAGTGTAGTTCATTTTAAGGAGGGCACTGAAGTCAAAAAACTCTTCCTGCTTCATTTCATGTACGACGTATTTACTACTTGTAGCAGCTATAAGGTTGGCCCAGTCGTGCGGATGCTGAATGGATCCTGACATATTTTTCTTTTTCCTTTCAATCTGTGCATGAACGGAATCACATTCAAGATGCGTGTGTCCCACAACTAGGAATTTATGGTCTATAACCGCTATACTAGGATGTTTCTCGATAACTTGTTCAAACATGGCTGAAATATAAGAGTTACGATTCTGCCCCGGACATGAGTCGCTGTACATAATAACATGACTAATAGATTCTGGCAGGCTCATCAAACATTTAAAAATGCAGGAGCCAATATCATTTGCTCCACGTTTTGCAATTACTTCGTGCCATATGTAACAGTTTGCTTTTTTCGTTTCTCCGTCGTGCACTGTCAAATTGAAAGTCCATAATGGACGTTTATAAAAAAACATTGAAGCATGTAGGTACGGAGTTGGCAAACATTGTTGTAAGTCAAACGAAAACATTTTTACATTCCCATGGTTAATGGCTATCTCTTTGTCGGTTTTTTTGCAGTTATATGCAAAATCTGCCTCATCGTGATGTCCTTTTTGTTCCATTAATAGTTGTTTCTTTTCATTTTCCTCCGTCGTGTTTTCTACACGGGATTTTAGAATTTCACATTTATTGCAAAGATCAACTTGAGGCTTCTTAAACTGTATATTTAATTGTCGAAATATTTCTTGATATTTTGTTTCTGAAACCGGTTCAGAATACTTTCCTTTATACAATCTATATAAGTGAGCAAGGTTTAGGCCACGCTGGAAGTATAGCTGACTAGTGTGGCGACGACTGTAATGGCTTTGGTACTTAGGTATACTGTGTATATGTGCAAGTACTTCATTATATTTTTCGATTGACAACTTATGATGAGAATGCTTGCCTCGATGGTCGTTTGCGATATCTCCACCAAAATGGCCTTTGATCTTTTGACGACATACAGTTTTAATACTTTGATCCGTTTCACCAAATATTTTTAAAAAAACACTTTTTGCATACTCGAGTTTTCTGTCCATTAATTTCAAAGCGATAAAAATAAACAAACTGTCGATTTCTTGGATTTGAGGTGTAGTGCCATAGTAAATTGCATTAAAATAAAGTGCAGATGGCAACCCTCTTTAGAAATGTGCAAGATGCAACCATACATCAGATGCACTTAGCATCACTAAAATTGTTAGAGTCGAGCAACTCGGAGAGTTTCTGATTGGTTGAAACTGCCGTTGATCGACGGCATGATTTATTTCGACGCCATAATTAATTTCGTTGCTAAGCAACGTAAGGAAAAATATGCCAAGCCGCAGAGTTGCGTTAGCGGCAGTTTTCAGTTTGAAGAAAGCCGGCAAACGCATCACTCGCGAAAAATAATTGACTCGCAACCTAAACCTAGTGGTACATTAAACAGTTGTTAAATGATAAAAATTCAAGTGCCATGAGAATCAAAAGATTTTAGAACGAAAATTAAAAGAAACTAAGGTAGAACGTAAAGGATTAAAAACTAGTCTATGGCATCACACTAACTAAAAAGAACTAAGTTAATTAACTAAAAAGTATACTACAACTTGTGCAAACGGAAAATAAGAAAGATCAAATTTAAAATAAAGAAACTGAACTTAAAATTAAAAGTAGTTTTCTTCACTAGTGGCAGTGTGTGTACCGGAACGTTCCTGCAGGATCCCAAATATGAGTCCTTTATATGGCGACCGTGGGCCGAAGCCCTGTAAATGCGGCGAGTGGCCGAAAGGAGGCAAGCCTCCCAAAATTCAAATTTAAAATTTGAAATTAAAAAAAAAAATTTTTATAATTAACAAAAACCCATACATACAAAGTTACAAAATCAAAAATTTACCAAAAAAAATTTACAAAAAAGTATAAAACATTAAAAAATATTACAAAAAAAATACAAAACATTTAAAAAAAAATTCTTACAAAAAAAAAAAAAAAAATTAAATACCATTACAAAAAATTTTCAAAATTTGGAAAAAGATACAAAAAAAATACAAAATATACAAAAACCCTACAAAAAAATTTAAAAACATCAAAATCTACAAAAATTTAAAAGCCATTTACAAAAAATACAAGTTTGAATATTCTACAAAGATATAAAATCAAAAACAGCACAAGTTCAAAATCAAAACAATAATCCAAAATTTAAAATCAGAAAATCAACAAAAAATATTAACACATTTAAAAATTCGCAAAAAGAAAACAATTTTTTTATGAAATCAACAAAAATGATACATGGCGGTGGCGGTGGTTTTTGGCATTGGCTAGTGAGTGAAAATGATAAATCCTTATATGGATTGAAATAAGAACATTTAGGAGAAAAAATGTACACGCATAATATAAAAACTTAATAAAAAACGGAAATAATAAAAAAATTTCGGAATTAATAATAAAACAAAAACTAAACGGAAGCAGAAATAATATAATTAGAAAAACTAAAAACCAAACCTTTTGAATAAACTGTACTAAATTCAGTATAAAAACTGCACTAGCCACGCCACTTTAATAACGGCACAAGCCACGCCACCAGCATAACGGCAAACCACCGTACATCAAAAATAGCGGAAAAGTAAGCAACGCCATCCAACGGCAGCAGCAGAAGCAGCAGCAGCAAACAAAAGCAGCAGCAGAACAGCAGCACCAACAGCTGAACATCAGGCACAGCAAGAACAGCAGGTACAGCAAGCAATAAAGCGAGCCCAGCATCAGTTGGTATGATGTGCAAAATTTTTATATCTACATTATTATTAAATACTATTTTTCAATTTTTTCATATAACTATTTTTAAATTTTCAACTATTTTTCGAAACTTATTATAAAACCTACAAACATATTTTAATTAATTGAATTATGTCAAAAAAAATGTTTTTCTTAATTTTCATTTTTCGATGTCCACCTACCATACTCATTAAAATGTAAACACATTTTATTTCACGTCATTTTCGCAATTTTTCAAAAATACTTACCATACGTATTACAAAAAAAATTTTTTTTCATTATCAAAAAATTTAATATACATACATATAATACATAAATAAATTGAATTTCACATACTTTAGGTATATGAGTAAGATTTTGGGTAGGCACTGTAGGACAGGGCCGGACAAAAACAGGAAAAAAATGTTTTTTAATTTTTCATTAATTGCTTCTAGTTTTAGTCTCTGCCCTACAGTGGGCTCCATCAACACAAAAATACAAAAATTATTTTTTTCACTTTTCGTAAGCGGTGCGTCCGCGTAAAAATATGACATAAATTTTTTTTAAACCCCGGTGCGTCCGAGGACATTTATAATACAATTTTGGAAAGATGCGGTGCGCCCGTATCTATAAAAATAAAAACAAGACAATTTTGATAAAAGCGGTGCGTCCGTTTAAAGCCTGTACAAAAATATTTGCCATTCTATAATCTTTGCATTTAAATTCAAATAAAATTATAACTTTGCCATACATTTCTGATTCAAAATTTTTTTTTTCACATTCTGTACAATTAAAAATTCTTACATTTCAATAAACATATTCGTAAACAATATCCAACATCTTTTAAATTGCATGTGAATTCCAATTACAACTACCTTTTTGCATGAAAATTTTTCAGCTAATTCCAATCATTGGGTTTGGATTTGCGGACAACAAAAGCGTAAAGTAAATATTTTTTAATCTTTCTTTTCACTAACTAACCACTAACTTTAGTATTTCAATAAAATTCACTAACTAAAGTTTTTTTGCTATAAATATTCGTTAACCAATTGTATAATTATAACTAAAACCTAAAAGCTTTCAAAAATACACACTTTCACAAATTTCTTTTAAAATGTTTTCATAAATTCCCTTTAAGAATACTTTCATAATTTTCTTTTGAGCTCAACTCAACCCGTTCCAATTTAATTTCCTTTAAATTCAATTTCTATTCAATCTTCATAAACAAATTCCACATATCTTGCAAAAAAAATTTTAATATTTTGTCTATTCGTTTCAACGCGTATGGACCTAAGAAGCGGTAAGGTTGTTTCTAAAGAATCCCATCCGAGTTCAAGTTCCAAAAATTCAGAGCAAAATTTAGATTCCGAAAACTCAGAGCAAGATATAGATTCCAATAATTCAGATTCTGATTCATCTTCAAGTGCATCGTCAATTGATACCTTAACAAGTGAACATAATTATAAATTATCCCTGAGTTCAGACTTTTTAGGATTTCTGATCAACCTGTAATTCCAAATTCTAGTTTTTCTATTCTAACTCCGGTTCTTAACGTTACAACGACGGCCACAATCGAGGAGAAAAAATCGTTTATTAATACTTGTGCCTCGATTATGCGAGACAACTACAGTGGAGACCCGTTAGCACTTGGATCATTTATAAATAAAGTTGAATTAATGGAAGTATTCTCTAACGAAAATTTAACTCCTACTTTTATTGCATTTTTAAAATCCAAGCTCGAAGGCAAAGCTCGCGAAGGCCTACCAACGCATATAGAATCTGTCAACCAAATTAAAGCAGCGCTATGTAGTAAAATTAGGCCAGACAACTCGAAAGTTGTCGCGGGAAAAATCGCAGCCTTAAGAGTAACCAATAACAACTTTTCAGAATTTTCAAAGCAGGTAGAAGAGCTTTCTGACTCGTTAGAGCGATGTCTAATCATTGAAGGTATGACGAAGGCAAAAGCCCATGAGATGGCAGTTGAACAAACCATTAGCGTTTGTAGATTAAATAGTAGGTCAGATATGGTGAAATCAATCCTTGCGTCAACAACCTTCAAAGACTCAAAGGACGTATAAATAAATATACAGAGGCAATAATCGCAATTACAATAGAGGCAATAGCAATTCCAACCATAACAATAATAATCGGTCCGGAAATAACAGAAATTCCAATAATCAGGGTTCAAATTCTAGAAATTCAGCCAATGTTCGTTCTTTAAATGCCGAAGCCCCTCAGGCGCGAACACTGAGGGAGCAGGAGCAATTCGACTAAATACTTCTCAGTCAATATATTGTCTAAATTTAAATTTTTCCGATTTCGTCGAAGTCGCTTGTAGCGATTCACATAAAATATGTTCTTTTCTAGTAGATTCACAGGCAGACATTTCATTAATAAAAATTTCCAGTTTGGCAAACGATGTAGAAGTAGACGATAGTAACGTAGTAAATATAACAGGCGTAACATCAGACACGGTAACGACACTAGGAACAGTTAATACAAGTATAATCGCATCAAATAAATTTTTTCCTCTGACTCTTCATGTTGTCAATGACAACTTTAATATTCCTTCGGACGGTATAATAGGGAAAGATTTTCTAAAAACGAACAAATGCATAATCAATTATGCTAATGACACAATTACATTCGGACAAGGGACAGAAAAGGTAAATATTTCAATTTTGCATAGCACTTCAACAAATACACTTGTAATTCCACCAAGATGCGAAGTTTTTCGTGTTTTTAATTTGAAAAATTCGACAAGTTCAGTTTTTGTTGATTCTCAGGAACTTTGTAACGGTGTTTTCACAGCAAAATGTATCGTTGATCAAAAAATCCAATAATAAAAGTTATCAACACCACCGACGAGGTCAAGTACGTAAAAGATTTCAATATTCAAACTGAAGACATTAAAAACTTCAATGTCTATCGAATAAATGATACACCTATCGATTCAAAACGTATAGAAGAGCTTAAATCAATTTTGGCAAAACAAATGCCTTCTTACGCTAAAAAGAAATTACTTGATTTATGTTTGAAATATTCTGATATTTTTGCGTTAAAAACCGACTTAATGACGCTTAATAATTTCTACGAACAAAGCTTAGATTAACTGACAAAACCCCTGTCTATATTAAAAATTACCGTTTGCCATACACACAACGCGAAGAAATCAATAAACAAGTCGAAAACCTATTACAGAATGATTTAATCGAACCTAGTTTTTCAAATTATAACAGTCCTTTAATTTTGGTACCGAAAAAAGATCCAGCAGGCAAAAAGTCGTATCGTATGTGCGTAGATATCAGAGCAGTCAATAAAAAGCTCATAGCCGACAAATTTCCACTAGCACACGTTGATGACATACTCGATAATCTTGGCAGAGCCAAATACTTTTCAACTTTAGATCTTTTTTCTGGTTTTCACCAAATACCCCTTCACCATAATCTAGAGACGTAACTTCTTGCAGTACAGATCGAGGAGCTTTTCGTTGGAAAGTTTTACCTTTTCTCGTATGATGTCGATAGCATTTTCAGGCATTTCGCCAAATCAGGCTTTTATGTATATTGACGACGTTGTCGTCGTTGGTTGTAGTGAGACACACCACCTTAAAAATTTAGAAAAAGTTTTCGAAACCTGTAGAAAGTTTAATTTAAAGCTGAATCCAAACAAGTGCAATTTCCTTCGTTCCGAAGTAACTTTTCTAGGCCATAAATGCACGTCAAAAGGTGCGGTTAGGCGATTTGTCGCATTTGCAAATTATTACAGGCGATTTATACCGAATTTTGCGTCACTGGCAGCGCCTTTAAATCGTTTAAATAGAAAAAAAGTTGAATTTGTTTGGGACGAAGCGTGCGAAAACGCTTTCGAAAAACTAAAACTAGCATTAATGTCTCCTCAACTACTACAATACCCTGACTTCACAAAAGAATTTATAATCACAGTAGATGCTTCTAAGAGTGGGTGTGGTGCTATATTAAGCCAAAAGAATGGTGATAACGATTTACCAATTTGTTTCGCGTCAAAATCTTTTAATAAAGCAGAACAGAAAAAAGCAATTATCGAATTAGAACTTCTAGCAATACATTTCGCTATAAAGCATTTTCGTCCATATGTTTACGGTACAAACTTCACAGTAAAATCCGATCATAGACCACTAGTTTATCTTTTTAACATGAAAGACCCTTCGTCTAAACTTTCTAGAATTCGATTAGAACTGTCAGAATATAAATTTACGATTGAATATAAAAGGAAAATCTAACGTTGTGGCTGATGCCCTTTCACGCATTAGTATAGACGAAATAAAAGAATCTACAAAGCATGTTTTAGCAGTCCAAACGCGATCACAAACCAAACAAAAGGAATTACAAAATAAAGGCGATAATTTTACTGATACTTTTTGCGAAACGCCTAAAGTACAAGTTTATGTTTATGTTTTTTTTAAGCATGCATTTGACAAAAGAACTTCAATCGAAACAAGTTGTTTTGTCAAATTAAAATTGTTGAAGTTACTCAAACGATAAACAGAGACAAGTTTTTTTGAAAAATTTCCGTTATGATTTTTACGTTGGAAATTCCAACTTAATCGAGACAAGCTCTTTTGTCACACGTAATTGTGAAAAACTACAAAAGAAGTTATTTTGATGACCGTTATAACTTTTGAACTAACGGTCCTAGGAATATGGCTGTAAGACAGAAACATGCGCCTTGAAATTTCATAGATATGATAAAAATCTTGGAGAATTGTCTTATTTCGAGAGAAGTTGTTTTGTCAAATGTCCACAGATATATAGATTTTTCATGCGCAAATTTAACGGTGAAAAAATATTCGTTAAATGAAAAAAATTTGATAATAAATATCACTTTTTTTTCAAACTGAATCGCATATCAGATGAAGTGGTGAAAAATGCTTTCACTTCACAACTTCATAGAACGTGAATTGACCTCCAGATCTCTGCTCTGTTCCATCGCCTACACGGTTGCCACACCATGTTTCATTTGGGACCACAATTCACGGAAAAAGGACCAAATCTCAAAAAAAGGACCAAATTTTTGTTTTATTTTATTGGTATATAATCAGGTCGTATTCGTTGTAAAATAGAAAACTTTAGGATGTTTCCATGGTTTCCTATATAAAATTTTACTGGACATAATAAATACTTTGCATTAGTATAGGCGAAATAAAAGGATCTACAAAGCATGTTTTAGCAGTCCAAACGCGATCACAAACCAAACAAAGGGAATTACAAAATAAAGGCGATAATTTTACTGATACTTTTTGGGAAACGCCTAAAGTACAAGTTTATGTTTATGTTTTTTTTAAGCATGCATTTGACAAAAGAACTTCAATCGAAAAAAGTTGTTTTGTCAAATTAAAATTGTTGAAGTTACTCAAACGATAAACAGAGACAAGTTTTTTTGAAAAATTTCCGTTATGATTTTTACGTTGGAAATTCCAACTTAATCGAGACAAGCTCTTTTGTCACACGTAATTGTGAAAAACTACAAAAGAAGTTATTTTGATGACCGTTATAACTTTTGAACTAACGGTCCTAGGAATATGGCTGTAAGACAGAAATATGCGCCTTGAAATTTCATAGATATGATAAAAATCTTGGAGAATTGTCTTATTTCGAGAGAAGTTGTTTTGTCAAATGTCAACAGATATATAGATTTTTCATGCGCAAATTTAACGGTGAAAAAATATTCGTTAAATGAAAAAAATTTGATAATAAATATCACTTTTTTTTCAAACTGAATCGCATATCAGATGAAGTGGTGAAAAATGCTTTCACTTCACAACTTCATAGAACGTGAATTGACCTCCAGATCTCTGCTCTGTTCCATCGCCTACACGGTTGCCACACCATGTTTTCATTTGGGACCACAATTCACGGAAAAAGGACCAAATCTCAAAAAAAGGACCAAATTTTTGTTTTATTTTATTGGTATATAATCAGGTCGTATTCGTTGTAAAATAGAAAACTTTAGGATGTTTCCATGGTTTCCTATATAAAATTTTACTGGACATAATAAATACTTTGCATTAGTATAGACGAAATAAAAGAATCTACAAAGCATGTTTTAGCAGTCCAAACGCGATCACAAACCAAACAAAAGGAATTGCAAAATAAAGGCGATAATTTTACTGATACTTTTTGCGAAACGCCTAAAGTACAAGTTTATAACAAATTTTCATACAATTTTTCAAAAAAGATACCGCGAATAACGTCGACTATACAATTTAATAAAAATAATGAGATCTCTAATATACAAATTTATGCGCATTTAAAACATAAAAAACTAAATTTACTTAATTTTGTGAATGCTAACGAAAAAACAAATTTAGATGAGTTATTTTCGCGGCTTGAAAAAGCAGCCGGCAGTCACAATATTAAGCAGTTAGAATGGCCAAAAAATGATATATTTTTCAAAGAATTTTCAATTACAAATTTTAAAATCAGCGGTAATAAAATTTTAAAATCATTACAAATAATATTAACAGACCCTGTAGAAACTGTAACAGAAACAGAGCAAAAAAAAACTTATGACAATTTATCATGAGGACCCTTTGTTAGGCGGTCATTGCGGTATAAAACGATTATATTCCAAATTAAGGACAAAATACTATTGGAAAAATATGACTCGTGACATAGCTAAGTTTGTCAAAAATTGCAAAAAATGCCTTTTGAATAAAGTAAAACCAAAAACAAAGGAAAATCTCGTGTTGACTTCAACACCCTGCAAACCCTTTGACATAGTAATTGTCGATACAATAGGTACACTTCCGGAATCCAAATATGGTAACAGGTTCGCTGTTACTATGATTTGTGACTTTTCTAAATACCTGGTAACAGTAGCTGTACCAGATAAATCAGCAAAAACTATTGCTTGCGCTATTTTTGAAACCTTCATATTAACATATGGTACAATGAAAGCTATTAGATCCGATTTAGGAACGGAATATAAAAACGAATTATTCTCTGAATTAACAAAACTTTTAAAGATTGATCATGATTTCTCAACAGCTTACCACCACGAAACTGTTGGTACTGTTGAAATAAATCATAGAGTCTTTAACGAATACTTGCGTGCATACCTAAACGACACGTATTCAGATTGGGATACATATTTAAAATACTTTACATTTTTACACAATAGAAATAAACATAAAAATATATTTTAAGGTCCCTACATAGTAAAGAATATTGATGGGCCAAATGTAACAATTTGTGAGATAAATAAGAAAAACGAAAAAATTGTACACAAAAATCGAGTATTAAAAATTAATTAATTTAATAGCCTATTACTAATCATCTTTAGATATAAAAATATTTTAAAAATCCGCCAATGAAGGCAAAAAAATGTAACAAATAAATATACATTTAACTAGGTAGATTTTACAATAAGAAGGAAAAAAAACACCGGTTTACTTCAAACATTAAAACAAATATTTCAAACTAACTTTTATATATTTCAATTTATTAAAAATTTTCTTTTCATTTTTAATCATCTTTTTAGAAGTTGCACTGTGATGAACGAATGAGTCCCGGGTTAGAACACCCTAATGCTAGCAAACTCCTTCGTTCATAACATTACAACAACATATTAAAGCCTAAAGAAGAATGTGGCAAGATTAATTACTAATCTCACCAAATTCTTCTTTTCTAAAGGGGGATGATGTAGTGCCATAGTAAATTGCATTAAAATAAATTTCAGATGGCAACCCTCTTTAGAAATGTGCAAGATGCAACCATACATCAGATGCACTTGGCATCACTAAAATTGTTAGAGTCGAGCAACTCGGAGAGTTTCTGATTGGTTGAAACTGCCGTTGATCGACGCTATGATTTATTTCGACGACATAATTAATTTTGTTGCTAAGCAACATAAGGAAAAATATGCCAAGCCGCAGAGTTGCGTTAGCGGCAGTTTTCAGTTTGAAGAAAGCCGGCAAACGCATCACTCGCGAAAAATAATTGACTCGCAACCTAAACCTAGTGGTACATTAAACAGTTGCTAAATGATAAAAATTCAAGTGCCATGAGAATCAAAAGATTTTGGAACGAAAATTAAAAGAAGCTAAGGTAGAACGTAAAGGATTAAAAACTAGTCTAGTGCATCACAGTAACTAAAAAGAACTAAGTTAATTAACTAAAAAGTATACTACAACTTGTGCAAACGGAAAACAAGAAAGATCAAATTTAAAATAAAGAAACTGAACTTAAAATTAAAAGTAGTTTTCTTCACTAGTGACAGTGTGTGTAGCGGAACGTTCCTGCAGTATCCCAAATATGGGTCCTTTATAGAGGCTTTTTTAAGCGTTTCAGTTTTTTTGGGCTCTATGTGTATCATACGAGCAAGATATTAGCGTCGCTTGTTATAATCCCCGAGTTTCCAGTAGACTTTGAATATTTTTTCCTGTTGGTCCACGGTGATTTTTGTATTACACATTTTAAAGCAATCGAATAATTTTTCAGTTTTCTTTGCTGGAATTGTCTTGTTCTTCCATGTAACATATTCCTTTCCCAAATTTTTGTTTAGTTTATTAGTTTTCTTAAAATTTGTTGACTTCGAGTTATTCAGAAGTAGTTCCTCATTAAATTGTGGTGAAACTGTATCGCTAAGGTTTGACTCAATTACACCTTCCATCATTCTGATACTTTCTGATGTAGTATTATGACTAGATATGCTCGAAGGTACATAATCTGAATCGCTGTAATCAGTTTCTTGAAATATATCTTCTTCTGAGTGGTCGCTTTCAATGCTCCTAAATTGGGAAGTATTTAGATGCTGTCGCAACACAGAAATGTTATTAGTATCGAATAGCACATTATAGGATTAAGCTGTTTCATTTGGGAGTTCATCCAATACTTCACCATCCACGAAGCTAAACAGATGAACTATTTTTTTATTTTGCACAATTTTACTTTATTGGAGGTCACTTTTATTTTTTGGGCTAAAGCCACTAATTTTTAACCTCTACCCATTTTTTTCAATAAAACTTGTTTTATTTTCGAAAAGCAACTTAAATTTGCTTATTTTACTTTTATAAGTTTAGCTAAAGCACTTCTCTGCAAATAAGATTTCACTTTTTACACTGTTTTTCGCAATAAATAACCTGTATTGATGCAAGATGTTCTGTCACAATTTCATTTGGCAACTGAATGATTGACAAATCAGCTTGTTCAAATTAAGAAGGCAGTTTTTTAAGCATGCATTTGACAAAAGAACTTCAATCGAAACAAGTTGTTTTGTCAAACTAAAACTGTTGAAGTTACTCAAACGATAAACAGAGACAAGTTTTTTTGAAAAATTTCCGTTATGATTTTTACGTTGAAAATTCCAACTTAATCGAGACAAGCTCTTTTGTCACACGTAATTGTGAAAAACTACAAAAGAAGTTATTTTGATGACCGTTATAACTTTTGAACTAACGGTCCTAGGAATATGGCTGTAAGACAGAAATATGCGCCTTGAAATTTCATATATATAATAAAAATCTTGGAGAATTGTCTTATTTCGAGAGAAGTTGTTTTGTCAAATATCCACAGATATATAGATTTTTCATGCGCAAATTTAACGGTGAAAAAATATTCGTTAAATGAAAAAAATTTGATAATAAATATCACTTTTTTTTCAAACTGAATCGCATATCAGATGAAGTGGTGAAAATGCTTTCACTTCACAACTTCATAGAACGTGAATTGACCTCCAGATCTCTGATCTGTTCCATCGCCAACACGGTTGCCACACCATGTTTTCATTTGGGACCACAATTCACGGAAAAAGGACCAAATCTCAAAAAAAGAACCAAATTTTTGTTTTATTTTATTGGTATATAATCAGGTCGTATTCGTTGTAAAATAGAAAACTTTAGGATGTTTCCATGGTTTCCTATATAAAATTTTACTGGACATAATAAATACTTTGCTTAAGTTCAAGGAACAAACAAAAATAAAATGTCGTTCATGGTATTATATTTTCACATTTCTAGAATAGGTGTATGTCGTTCACCTACCTAACGTTGTGAACCTAGATTTGCTCACAAAGCTTTTAGTTCCAGCATTATGTTGTTGGTTGCAATGAAATAAAATGTATAGCGCAGTTAAGTTGTAGTAAGGAAGGGTTCAAAAATTTGTGTTCTGGTCGAACTATGTGGAAAACTCATTAGAGCATAAATGAAACTAAGCAATTTTGTTAATTCTATTTCTATAGATGCTAACTTTTCTCTTAGCGTTTAAACTTTATATCATAGCCTAGATTCAATACGTGAGAGTTTTGATACCTGGCATCAGGGGTTAATGCTAGCACCTACGGGGATAATTTTACACAAAATATTTCTTCCGAAATCAACACTCTTTTGCATTTTCTTCAAAAGCTGAATATAAAAATATAATTTTTTAATCGCATTCGTTGTACATTTATCGCCTTCAAGAAGTATGTCTGCCTTCCAGTCAAAATATTTCTTGTGCTGAGTGAAAAAGATTTAAATATCGACGTGCCTGCACAAACTCTCAATATCTCTCGGTAGGCATGCATTAAGTAAGTGGCACTTAATACAAAATATATTAGTTTCATTCTTTTAATTAGTTTTCAATTCATTAAACTTCACACTTCATCAGTTGCAAGTGCTTTTGAAATACATACTTTTAGCTCTACTAGTGACAAAAATCTCTCACTAAGTGTTTAATAACCGATCGAAATATCTAGTCATTATTATTATAAACATTAAACAAGAGTTTGTTTCATAAGTCGGCTGTTTCATCAACAATTATCGACAATGTGTTTGCCAACCCTTTTCTTTTTAATGCCTCGCCTAAATTATTTCCTAGTTGAAATTTCACTGTTCTCGTACATTTTTATTGACTGAGCAATTTTTCGTGGTGAGAAAGAAAAGTACCAAAATCGGGGCAACTGCCTAAAAAGGACCAAAATTGAAGAAAATGGACCAGTGGACCAAATGGGGTTGGAAGGGACGATTTTTGGTTCAAATGGACCTAAAGTGGCAACCGTGATCGCCAAAAATCTGTAAAACAAAATCAAGTACGCAGAAAAGTATGCAACATTGAGGAATAACAGCCTAACTTCTACGTTTGTTGCATACACAAACAAAGCGAAGTTACCTGCGTTCTTGACGACTTAGGCTGTTATTCCCTTGTGAGTACAAATCTTTAACGATAACTCTGTTACCGATTAATTTATCGAATTCTCGCAAAGTAATATTGCATTGTCATCGGAGTTATACATGTGTGCAAAATTTCAGCTCAATCGGACACCGTGAAGTGTATCAAATTTAACTTGCAAGATTTCATTACATACAACAGCCAAGTGAAACTAAATAAAAGCTTATAGTAACCTTGATTTTCGGAATCAGGGGGTGATTTTACATAGGAATTTCATAATGTGGTCTCTGTTGCAGAAAAAAAAAATTGGAATTTGTGATCCAGTGTTATTACTAGTGTGATAGAAATAATTCCAGACCAAAGTTTGAAGAATGAAGGCTTGAGATATGTAAATTAGGGTAAGTTAAGAGTTTAGGAAACATAATACTGCTTGTTTGATACATCCTGCCTTACGAATTGCTTTTGTCTTGGAAGGAAGTGGGTGCCATAGACGGATTGTACTGACAAAGAACATTTTAGAGGATGTCGAGTATTTAAAAGCCGGTATCAACAGGTTCAAAGTTAGAGTGGACTGACACAAGGTTAGCTTATTAAATAGGTTATCCCCCTTACCTACTTAATAAGCTAACCTGAGAATGCAGAAGTTTGTGTAAGAAACATAGATTTCTCATTTCTATGAAATTGCAAACGTCACTCCCGAGTATTTGCACGGCATACGAAGATATGTGATCGTACTTTCTTTTAGAAAAAACAAATCGGGTGGCATTATTTATGGCCAGCTGAAGTTTGTTAAGCGATACCGAATCAAGGTAATAAGTTCACTGTAAGAAACTTGAGGTACTATAAGAGTTTTGACCAGCTTCAGTTTAGTGTCTCGTGGTAGTAAGTAGGCAGTTTGTAAAGATTGCGAAGAGTGTTATATATTTTACCCACCACAAAGCTGATGTGGTCAGCACAAGTAAGACTAGAATTAATTCCGAAGGCTAGATTGGTAACCACATCGTGGAAACCTATTTTATCATCATTTAGCGAAATTTGCATCATTCTCAGTTACCACAGTGAAATCAAAAGTACTTGAAGTAGGCCGACTTTTTACCCCGGCTACAGTTATTGTAAAATGATCGGTATCATCTTCATAAATAATAGCATTAGTTTCACTATCATTTGATTGGCCGCGTAAAAAGAATGAGTTCATAACATTGTGGTCAATGCTGCACTCAAGACGATCGTTTTTGGATACTCCTAAGAAACGAGGATTTTTCCAAATCATTCTAGGAGGTAAATTAGTATCAAACTTATACTATTTTCACACAGACGGCTTATTGAATAATAAAGGCAGTTTTCTACATTAAGACGCTTATTGAGCTCAATCTTCCCTACAAAATTCGAATCTATTATTATTTCATTAGTAGCTAATCGAATGCCTAATGAAGTCAAAAGCACAATGCAACTCTGTTGGCAGCGTTCCGCTTCCGTTTCCGATTCTTAGTTTTATACAAGGTGGCCGCATCGAACAGCTGATTATAACCTTTTTTATTTGATTTGATACATCAACTACCGGCGCAGTTCGATTTTGACATTTGTCCATCGAATTTACAAGTACATGGAATTTTTTTTGTTTGTAGGTACGTCACCATGCTCCCACCTTGTATCGTGAGATCATTCAGTTTCTGTGTGAAAACAGTATTAGCATTCAAATAAGCTACCTTAGTATCGCGGATGCAAAGATTAACCCGATTTCGTAAAACCCGGTAAGCTTCCCAAAGGTTTGCATTGTGAGATCGCTTCCACTCCCTGTACGCTCTCCCACGCTCTTTTATTAAATTTAAAATTTCTGCTGTAAACCACAGCTTCTAATGGCTTTGGACTTTTATGGTTTTTAGGGTAACATGTGCATCAAAGAGGTAATTAACAATATTATAAAAATATTGCAATTTTTCATCTAACGTAGAAAAATACACACATCCACTCCAATCAAGATGATAGGCCTTTTCATTTAGAACTTCTAAGTTAACACCGTTGTAGTAATTAAATGTTAATTCTAAGCCAGTTTCTTTAGTGTTAAATTTCAAGTCATACGATAATACCTGCATTTCATGGTCAGAAATGCTCCATGGGAAGTTGATCAAAATGATTTAAGAAATTGACATTATTAGCACATACCAGGCCTGGCAGGCTAGGTTTACTGTTGGGAGCAAAACGGGTCGCGAATTGAATTATAGTTTGTAAATCACACGACTCAAAGCTGTCTATGATGGATTTACTACGAGAGTTACTACTAAGAATGTCTATATTGAAATCGCCGCAAATAATAACATGGTCATAACTTACAGAATACTCAAGTCAACTTCTGAAATAAGTAAGTTAGATCGTTGGACCTGTTAGGGTAGTAGACACAGGCAACGAAAAACTTTGTCCGAGTGTCGCTTATTTCAATAAAAATGCTTTCCACTTCACTTACAGGCTCTGGTTGATACACTATTCTAGGATTTAAAATACCTTTCCAATATGTAGCAACTCCTCCACCGCGCACATTGCCTTTTCTGTCGTTTCTCAATAATACATAATTACCCATTTTATAGAAGTGATCATCAACGCTGGACCTGAACCAGGTCTTAGTAATACAAATTAAATCAATAACGTTATCGTCAAATATATATGAAAGATAATCTAACTTCGCAGCCGTGAGACTACGAGAATTTAAATGGCACATATTTAAGGTTTTGCGTCTTTTGAATATTTGGCCCAAAATACACCTCACATGCCCACTGTCAGCACAATCATTGGTCAAATCACCAATTGATATAACAAACGAGCAAAATGTGCTCAACAAAGCAGTATGAAAAATTAGAGCGCAAGAGTAAGGTGAGAGTGATAAATAAAGAAAAAGAAACAATATAAACTGACAATAGACTAAAAACTAAGGAGTGAAACATTGCATTAGCATACTGTATTAAATATACATAAATATTGCATCACAACATATTGAAACGAATTTGCTGCAAATCCTCGTATTTTCCCTTTTGCTAGGTTCGTATCGCTAAAATGTTGAATAAATAACTCCAATATTGAATAATGGAAAAATGGCCTTTATTAAAATACTTCACAATAACACTCAAAATGTGCAACGAATAGCTTAATAACCAAACTGATAGCTTAAATGAAACTGATTTTCAAAATAATACTGCTATTGCTCGCTAGATATCGTCTTAGTCGTAACTGCTTGACAACTCAAATCAAACTGAATTCCAGCACCTCTACATCTGCGGTGTTTTATACTCTCTGGTTTCCTCGTTCGCATCTTCTAGAATCTACTAGCATTGTCCATGAGCTCTCAAACTTCTCAGCTATAACTAAAATTGCACGATTTTATACATCTTCTAGGCGCTTCCAGAATCTACTAGTCCAGTATCTCTCAAACCTCTCAGCTGTAACTACAATTGCACAATTTTATAGTTTTTCTCATTGCATACTTATAGGAGTATCTCAGATATATGCATGTGTTAGTGCATTGACTCTCCCCTGCTCGTATACGTACATGGTACATATATGTAGACACAGTTATTGTTTCGTTTATGTAGAAGCATAATGATTGAATTATTGATGTGCATTCACGTCACTGCTTAGCATCGGCTTAGAGACGGCAGCACTCCTTAGTTTTGCTAATATTCGTAACACTGCCCTCCACCTAAGTCTGATCGTCCCGATCAGACAAATCTCTCGATCTAAACGCTGCTAGCATCGTCAAATGTACCACTCTTCTATTTCGTGATTTCCCAGTGGTTTGTATGCGGTAGATAGTATCACTGATCTTCTTCACAACTTTGTACGGGCCTTCTCAACTGCACCGAAATTTGGCTGGGACACCTTTCCGCCGGTGAGGGTTCTTTAACAGTACCAATTCTCCCTCCAAGAAAACTTCCGAATTTTTGTTCTCGTTGTACCTGCATTTCATCTTACTACTCATTATTCTTAATCGTTCCCTCGCACTCTGTTGTTTAGCCAATGAACTTCTTCGCAGAGCTTGCACTTGACAGATTGACTTTGCATCATCATTATCGTCTTGATGTTTCACAACAGTAGTGCGCGCTGGCTTAAAACCACCCTTGCATTCTTTCTGAAAAATTCTTTCAGTCGTTTTAGTGCGTCCATTAGGGTTTGTCGATGCCGGTCTTTTTCTCGCAGGTACTTTTAATTTCTCTTTATTTGGCCCATTCGATCCATCAACCTTTCCTTTTGACTTTCGTGGCATTTGTCGAGCCTTCTCCACCATTACTCGATTACTACTGAACCCCTTCTCCAACTTGAAGCTAAGTGGTATATCCTGGTTCTCATAACGCATCACCCTTCTCTGCATATCGATCTTGATATCATGGTCAACCAAGAAGTCCACTCCCAATATGACTTCTTCAACGATCTTCGCCACAACGAATTTGTGTAGAACCGTGACCTTTCCAATCAAGACTTCACATATCACTTCTCCCTGAACTTGGGTATACTCGCCAGTGACTGTACGCAACCTTGCTCCAGGTAACGGTTTTACTCTCCTTTTGACCAAGTCAGATCGGATCAAGGAATGAGATGCGCCCGTATCTACAGTCAGTACACGTTCTTTGCCATCCACATTCCCTCTGACGGTAAGACTGCTCGATTTTCTACCAATTTGAGACACAGATATCACAGGACATTCAATAGCTGGGTCAAGTTTTCGTTCTTTACAACTGTCACGCTCTTGCTCATCTCCTCCAGCTTTGCGTTTACGGCCACCCACATTGTTGGAAATATTAGGACCAAGATCGCAATGACGTGCAATGTGACCGGGCTTTCCCCATTTGAAGCATTTGATAACTCTTCCAGTCCGCTTTTGCGATCCTTTCAGCGCCTTCAATATTGCGTCTACCCACTCTGGCCTTTCTACTTCCACATGGCGTGCTTTGAAAACTGGCTTACACAGAAGCGACGCTGTTTCCTGAATCAGAGCATGCGATACTGTTTCTGCGAATGTAGGTTTTGGGTTTGCATATGTCGCTCGCTTCGTTTCTACGTCCCGTCTGCCATTCATAAAACTCTATTTTTACCCTCTCGGTGTACTCCACGGGTGCGTCCGCATTTGCCAAATGTGCCAACCTTTCAACATCCGAGGCAAACTCCTGCAAAGTCTCATTCCCTCTTTGGTGACGGTTTTGCAACTCAATGTGGAATATCTGTTTCCTATGCTCGCTTCCATAACGTCGTTCTACAGCAGCCATCAATGCTTCATAATTGTTCCGCTCTCCTTCGGGAATCGTCTGTAGGATTTCCGCTGCTGGCCCCTTCAATGCCACGAACAGTGCAGCAACTTTATCTTCCGCATTCCAGTTGTTCACTGCTGCGGTCTTCTCAAACTGTAGCTTGAAGACCGGGAAAGGAACAGAACCGTCAAAAGATGGAGTTTTTACCTTAGTATTACTCGCTGAAGCAGCCGGCCGATTAAGTTGCAATTCCTGTATACGACCTCTCAACGCATCCACCTCTGCCTCGAATTTTTCTTCAAACTGCGTTATTTTCTCGTCCATACGCGCTTCGAGTTTTGATGATATACGCGCCTCTTGTTCTTTCAGTTGTGTTTCCATCTTTGATGTAATCTGTGTCCACATTTCTGAAATACGTGTCTCATGTGATTCCAGCTGGGATGCCATATATGTCTTCCGCTCTTCCAATTGTGATGTTATACGAGTTTCCTGCGATTCCAGCTGGGATATCATATAAGTCTTCTGTTCTTCCATCTTCGATGTTATTCGTGTCTCTTGGGATTCCATCTGTGATGACAGTTGAGATGTTATATCTGTCTTTTGCGATTCCAGTTGAGAAGCCACTGTCGATGTTTGGGCAGATATTGCAGCCAAAATCATGTTCAAGTCTGTGCTCGTAACTGTCTGCGTAACTGTCTCTTCCATTTTTGTTGTTTCCTCGCCTTCAAGATGAAAGTCATACTCTTCCACGTCAATTCCTTCTAATTCTATTGCCTCTCGTAGTCGTGCCTGAAGTTCGAGTTTAATGCCGCTTGTATTCAATCTACGGCTCTCCAACTCCTTCTTTAGTTGCTGGATCTTCAATTCACTGAACTTTGCCATGTCCTTGTTGTCCTCTGGAATTTATTCAACAATTCCTCTTCTGACACCAATTGTTACGAATTTGCTGCAAATCCTCTTATTTGCCCTCTTGCTAGGTTCGTATCGCTAAACTGTTGAATAAATAACTCCAATATTGAATAAGGGAAAAATGGCCTTTATTAAAATACTTCACAATAACACTCAAACTGTGCAACGAATAGCTTAATAACCAAACTGATAGCTTAAATGAAACTGACTTTCAAAATAACACTGCTATTGCTTGACAACTCAAATCAAACTGAATTCCAGCGCCTCTACATCTGCGGCCTTTTATACTCTCTGGTTTCCTCGTTCGCATCTTCTAGAATCTACTAGCATTGTCCATGAGCTCTCAAACTTCTCAGCTATAACTAAAATTGCACGATTTTATACATCTTCTAGGCGCTTCCAGAATCTACTAGTCCAGTAGCTCTCAAACTTCTCAGCTGTAACTACAATTGCACAATTTTATAGTTTTTCTCATTGCATACTTATAGGAGTATCTCAGATATATGCATGCGTTAGTGCATTGACTCTCCGCTGCTCGTATACGTACATGGTACATATATGTAGACGCAGTTATTGTTTCGTTTATGTAGATACATAATGATTGAATTATTGATGTGCATTCACGTCACTGCTTAGCATCGGCTTAGAGACGGCAGCACTCTTTAGTTTTGCTAATATTCGTAACAATATGTACTTTCATAATTTCTCTTCTACTGCAATTCAATCAGCGCTTTCATGTCATTAATTTTAACTGCTTCACATTGTTGGTGAGTACGCGCATACACAGCTCCACGCATTGAAAAAACAGACGTAAGCCGCTTCTGGGGTGGCTTTCCGTATTTCGATATCGATCAAGAACGAGTATAAAATAATCGTTTTCGCTTTCCGTAACAAAAATTGTCGACGCGTCGTATCGAACGTTCGATACAAACTGTTCGATACCAAATTATGTATCGAATTGCCTTTTTGAAAGTTATAATTTTATGCTTTGGAGATTATTTAGAGAATTATTTTTTCTTCTGAGATTAAGAAACAAACGATATTTATAAAAGAAAATATTTTTGGTGGCTCCAAAAAACTTTTTAAACACCTTTTGAAATCTGCAAACGAAAGAGATCATACCAAGATACGGGAACTAAAATGGCATCATCGAGCGTTCGATATCGACTTGACGTATCGAATCAACGGGTGTCGACTATCGAATTACGGAAAGCCACCCCTGTTTTTTTAGTTGAAGCTCATGCTGTAAAATCTCATGGTTGTTCCTCGTTAGACATTCGCGCACAAAAATTTTTCCGCTTTTGTTGTTCCCAATATCCGTAAGTCATTGGCCTTTTGCTAGTTTTACAAAACGCTGCAATTGCGCTTAGAAGTGAAGAGCGGTCAGAGAGAGTTTACCTTAACAATAGGCAAACCACCATTTTTGCTCTTACGTATGCGAAAGCCAGAGCGTATTGACGGCACACTTAGCTTAACAGTGCGACATATGTTTGTGAATACTTCACCTAATTTTCATCTGCAGACTGTGTAACTCCACTTACCAACACGTCCGAAAGCACAGCATTGTTTTGACATTCATTTATCTGCGTCTTAAGCGAATTTACCTCCAATCCAAGCTGCTTGCATTCAGTTTCCGCTGATTCGACCCGGGTTTCCATTCTAGTGTAGATTGTTTTCAGATATGTGATCTCTGCCGTCAGCTCACCAACTCTTCGAAGAACTCTCTGCTCAGACTCTCTTACAAGTTCCGCAAACTGCTCCATCATGCTCTCTCATCTCACTAGAACTTGGCGGTGGGCTGTCCATTTTCGAAGCCTTCACAAATGTAGGAATGTGAAGAGGAGAAGCAGAAGACGCTTGGCGTGTTGTTATCTTTGCTTTTGGTGGTGGCATATTTATGTAATAATAGCAACGAATTCAGATAAATAGTTTTATTTTGCTTTAAACAAATATAATAGCAGCGAAACTTTGCAAACGGATCTCACGCACTGATAGAAAATAGATGTATAAGGATTTTCCGTGTGTTTATGCGAAACTATAATGACGATAATTTTAAATTAATGCGATTTATTGCAGCGAAGACGGAATACACGTCTACTCTCTTTGCATACTTATTATACATATATTAAGATCAGATGTACATGTATGTAATGTTTGTGTACTAAGAAGATTTAATCTGTCTTTTTCTCCAAAGAATGATATACATGCATATGTTTGTATGCAGCTCATAGACTCCGAAACCACCCTGCTGATTTAATTCAAATTTGCAGAATAGCTTTGTAGCAACCCGGGAAGTGGTAACTGATGTTCGGAATCAGTCTTTACCGGAAAATGCTATGGCAAATTTAAACTGAACTTTGTTGACTATCTTTTTTCAGTCCTTTTATTATTTTATTGCAAATAATTATTTGCATGCAATTAAAAACAATTTTTTAATGATGACAAATAAGTATAACTTCTCACGCGCGTATATAGTACAAGCATTTATTAGCATCGACAAGAATGATTAGCTACCATTCCAATGAACTGTGGATACAAGAAAGGTACACGGCAATTAGTTTTATTAAGCACATAACTTGAGAGATCAGGACTTTATGATTGAAAATAATTAAATATTTTAAAATATTTTGTACAAAAATGCCTACCCTATTAAACTAATAAAACATGGCTGGCACCAAGAACAGCCAACAAAACTAACTTTGTAACAAAAAGCATAAATTTGAGGAACGAAAATGATAAGAAAACTAACGGGCAACAAATCAATGGAAAATTGTATGCGGAGCAAAAAAATAATATTAGCACACAAACCAAACCAAACAAAATATTTACAAAAACAAAACACAAAATCAGGCATGCAACCTGACGTACTCTATGAAATAAAATGCAACGGAAAGGAGGGAGAAATGTGCGACAAAATTTATATTGGGACAACGAAGTGATCATTAGGCGTCCGAATTAGTGAACACAAATCAAATGCAAGAAATATGAAAACAACTACTGCTATTGCTAAGCACCTAATCAGCAAAAGCCATGCAGCGGATTTCGATAATGCAAGAATTTTGGACGTCGAGAGGAGAGGGAGAACACGATTAACACTTAAAGGGCTACGCATACAATAAAACATAGCGAGGCCAGTAAATTTTAAAGAAGAACATGTGAACACGGTTACCACACCATGTTTTCATTTGGGACCAAAATTCATCTAAAAAAGGGACCAAATCTCAGAAAAAAGGACCAAATTTTTGTTTTATTTGATTATGATACAAGTACATTATTCATTTATAAAGTTACCGCTTTCAAAAAGTATTCCTGCCTTACTTACAGTTAAAATATTTCTTATGCCAAGGTACTTAGTTTTCAAGTATTCGGCGTGCCTTAACACCACAATACTCCTGGAACACAACAATACTCCTGCAATTTTTACATAGGATTTCTTTGTAAAAAATTTTGAAAGTGTTACCAAACATAAAACCAATCAATTTTTCCCAAATTATTAAATAAATTATAAAATTAAAAATTGCTTCGAATAAATGTTTTCATACATTTAAAGCAATACGGGCAATCCCCGATTAGCTCATATAAAACCAGTCAGTTTCATTATTTTACTTAGTTTTCAATTCAAATTTTAACTCGACGGCCGTCGTAATGGCTCCATCAGTGGAAAAGCCCTGCAAAATTTCTGAGAGGCACACGTGCATTTGAGAAAAATTTTCTTAGCTCAAATAGTGAAAAAAATCTATTACGAAAAGTGTTTGATAACCGATCGAAATATCTGGACACTAAAACAAGAATTTTTTCTGTTAAGTCCGTGTAATGTGTTTGCCCTTACATCCATCACTTTTCTTATTAATGCCTCGCCTCAAATATCTCCCATGAAATGTCATTGGTTTGCTACATTTTATTGACTGAGCAATTTTTTGGTAAGATTTCCATATACATAAGTAAATTGAAAATTATATGTGGGTTAATGAAAGTATGCCAAATGTTGTGGGCAGAGTTGTGAATTTTAACCTCAGTGAAAAAGGAAGAAAAGCACCGAAATCGTGGCTACTGCCTAAAAAGCCGTGCATGTGAATAACACACAGGTGCATACACAACTGCGACCATATGTAATGGACGATTTGATGGACGCAGTCACAAGTTTTAAATGTGCAAAATGTTGTTTTTATATGTATACATCCCAATTCTAAATATTCCGTCGGAACTTTTTACTCGCAGATTTTTTTATTCCCGCGGAAAGATTCCTCCAATTGTTTTCTCCTAGGGAGAACAATAATTGGGGAATAGGAATTTCAGATTTTCGAAGTCAGCTGTTTTGTCAATTGAAATTTCGTTGGGCATTTCTTATTTTGTTTAAAAAATTGAAAAGTTTAATTATTGTTGCGAATTTGTTTCAAATTACGAAATAAAGTATAAACAATGCACAGTATTGCATTTCATATGGTATTCACTGAAATGAGTAATGAATTGGTGTCACAGCAGCATCAACAGAGGAGCATAAGAAGAAGAAGAAGGCGGGATAACACAAATCCGCTGGAGTTCTGCTTCCATTCAGCAAAGCAATTTTCTTGCGGCCAAGTCGAATTGAATATCGTCATATGCAAATCTTTTTAAGCCTTCTTAAAAAATCCTTGCGCAATTTCTGGATGGTTGCATCAAATATACCAAGAGCTCTTCCGTTGCTTTTGATATACTTTTCGACTTAAAATAAAGAATATTGTTGTAGAATATACATATTTTAGCACAAATTTGTACTAATAAGTGTTCTTTCTTAAAAAATCCAATTTACTTTAACTAATTTGATGCATTCCCTTTAATTTAACAAGTGAAAAACACTCCTAAGAAATGGCAGAGGGAGAGTTCTCTGTCACTCACATTCATAATACCAACTTTTCTCACATAACCGGTTTCCGCTTTTTCGAACATAGTTCAGAATAAGAGGAAAGGGAGAAGTGAAAAAACTCACAAGTGTTCTTTCTTAAATGAACCAATTTACTTTAACTATTTTGATCCATGGCGGGCGCCGTGGTGTGATGGTAGCGTGCTCCGCCTACCACACCGTATGCTCTGGGTTCACACCCCGGGCAAAGCAACATCAAGATTTTAGAAATAAGGTTTTTCAATTAGAAGAAAATTTGTCTAAGCTGGTCGCCCCTCGGCAGTGTTTGGCAAGCGCTCCGAGTGTATTTCTGCCATGAAAAGCTCTCAGTGAAAACTCATCTGCCTTGCAGATGCCGTTCGGAGTCGGCATAAAACATGTAGGTCCCGTCCGGCAAATTTGTAGGGAAAATCAAGAGGAGCACGACGCAAATTGGAAGAGAAGCTGGGCCTTAGATCTCTTTGGAGGTTATCGCGCCTTACGTTTATATATTTTTTTATTTTGATGCATTCCCTTTGATTTAACAAGTGAAAAAAACTCCTAAGAAATGGGAGAGAACTCTCCCTCTTACTCCGCTTTTTCGAACATTGTTCAGAATAAGAGGAAAGGGAGAAGTGAAAAAACTCACAAGGAATTTTTATTTAGAATACGAGGAATAGGAGAAGGAAAAAAACTCGCAAAATTTTTTTGTTTAGAATTGAACTGATAGAGTATTAAATGTTAAAATGTTAAATTTTACTAAATGTTGTGTATTAGGAAGGAAAATGTGATGCTAAATGTGATTAAATCATAATTAATGTGAATTAAGTGTTAACAACTCTTGTGTGATGATTTAAAATGCCAATATTATTTTTTGTTTTTTTTTTCGTCTTATTTTTTACAAAAATAAATTAGAATCCCTGATGAAGATGTATAAAAATCATTGAAACGCGTAGAGGAATAGAAGAAAACTGTAGTTCCTAAAAGCAAAATCGTCAAAATTAAACTTTATTATAAAATATTTAAAAACTTAAAGTAGAAAATACAAAGTATAAAAACAAATAAATAATAATCTTTAGATCAAACCTTTATGGAATATATAGTTCCATTAATGCTGCAATTAATTAACAGGTGTCCCAGCTCACATCCCTGTTATATAGTTTACAATTGGTGCAATCAATTTTTGATTTCTTGGAATAATATTGTAAGCATGTTTTATACACGTTAGCTTAAATGCAATGAAACTAAATTACTTACCAGCTTTCAATCCAGTTTGAGTGTAGCATAAACGAATTATAAAACAAAAACAAGGGAATGATTAGATGTATACGGTATATTAAAATTCGTATATGTTTTTAGTCTAAAATTACATTTAGAAATTTGTTATAATGTGGTTTAACCATACTTCACTTTATCTTAACGAACATAAAAATTGATATTTCCCACCCTCGAAAAACTAAGTCTCCACAAACTGAGAAACTTAAGCTCTAGTGTTGATATCCAACATCATTCTCAACTTTAGAGAAATTTTGCGAAATTTATAGTTCTCAGCTTGATATCCAAACAATTTATTTATTTTCTTACTTTCAATTTGATACATTTTATTTAAAAGTCTAGCCGAATCCGAAGTTAGTACCCTTCTTAAGCTCAAAAGAGCTGTTGTTGTTGTTGTTGTATCAGTGCTTCGCCCCATCCAATAGGCGCGACCGATCACAAATTGTCATCAATATCCTCTAACTGTAGTCCAAGGAAACTTGCAGTTTCAACAGGGGTGAACCATAGTGAGAGGGGTGTTAGAGGCGTTGGTTCCACATTACAATTGAAGAGATGTCATGTGGGGACACATTGCAAGCAGGACATAGATTTTGTATGTCGGGTTTGATTCTGAATAGATAAGAGTTTAAGCTGTTACAGAACCCAGATCGAAGTTGAGCTAGAGTAACGCGCGTTTCTTTAGGGAGAGTGCGTTCCTCTTCTGCGAGTTCTGGGTATTTTTCTTTAAGAACTGGATTCGCCGGGTATTTTCTGGCAAATAGGTCCGACGCCTGTATGTGGATATCACTGAGGACTTTCTTTTGTTTTTTTGCTTCGTACGGATGTGTTCACAAGTCTTGTATTTCATCATAATGCTTACGGGGATGACCCCTTAAGCCCCTGGGAGGTGTGTCCTCATCAATCAATTGTCTGTTGGGATGCCCAGGTTTCTGGTTATTCAACAGGAACTGTTTGTTCAGCGTTTCATTTCTCTCCCTGATGGGGAGTACTCTCGCCTCATTGTGTAGGTGGTGTTCTGGGGACATAAGAAGACAGCCCGTAGCGGTTCTGAGGGCAGTGTTTTGGCATGCCTGTATTTTCTTCCAGTGAGAAACCTTAAGGCTTGGCGACCATATTGGGGGCGTGTAGCATGCAATAAGCCGGCCAATTCCTTTTTAAGTGGTAATGAGCATTTCTTTATCTTAACCCCAAGTGCTGCCGCAAGAGATTTTTGGATTTTATTACGGCTCTGGCTTTTCGGTTAAATTGCGATTGTATGCTCTCCAAGATGTAGATCCTGATCGAAGGTCACACCCAAGATTTTTCTGTGTAGGACAGTCGGTAGCGTATGCCATCGATGTGGATGTCCAATATGGTCGACATTTGCCGTGTTCGCGTTGTAAATAAGGACGCCGATGGTTTCATCGGTGACAATGTCAGGTTTCACGAGGCGAAAAATCTGGAGAGATCACGGAGATAGCTGTTTATTTTATTACAAAGCTCATCGAAGTGTGGGCCTGGGCCTGTGGCCACTATTGTGGAGTCATCGGCATAGGAAACGATAGTGCCTCCTTCTGGTGGTGAAGGTAGCTTCGATATGTAGAAGTTAAACAGAAGTGGGGATTGGACACCACCATGTAGTACCACTTGTTTAATTCTTCTAGGTTTAGATGTTATGTTCCTGGATTGGACCTATGCTTGCCGACCAGACAGATAAATTGCGGTCCACCTCTGGAGACTTGGAGGAAGGGAGTACACTTCCAAGTCTTGCAGGAACGTGCCGTGGTCGACCGTATCAAAAGCGGTCTAGCGCACCGAGTACCGTACACTGGTGGGGTTTTTGATTTAATCCGCAATTTATTTGTGTCTTAACAGCGTTTAGCGTGGTGGTAGTGCTATGTAGTTTTCGAAAGCCATGCTGATGATTGGCAATACGCACATTTGCAGTGAAATAGGGAAGCAGAATGGCTTCAAGTGTTTTGACTAATCGATAGGAGAGATATCGGACGATAGGAATCTCCTATGTTAGCTGGTTTCCTAGGCTTTAATAGCAGAACCACCCTGTCCATTTTCCATTTTTCGGGGATGACCAAAGTGGACAGGGCAGGTTGAAGACATGCGCTAGATAATTAAATCCCAATTTGCCTATGTTTTTAAGCATGGCTATGCCGTCCGGGACTACTGCTTTAGATGGTTTAGCATTAACGATGGCATCGTCAATATCTTTGGCGGTGATGGTAATTGGGGACGCGCTGTGTTTATGCTTGTGTGCCTGTCTGTTGGCCCGCCGTCTGGCTTTGTCAACCGTAGAATGTATTATATATTGTCGGCAGAAAGCGCTCGCGTATTTTTCCGCATCCGACAGCACTTCGTTGCCAAATGCGATAGAAATTTTGTCATTGTGCCTAGTCGGGTTCGATAGGGACTTTACGGTGGACCATAGCTTACCTAAACCGGTAGAGAGAATACAATTCCTTAAGTGTTCCTCCCATTTCGCCCGCTTGTGTTCATCCACTAGCTATCTGATGGGTTGGTTTATATGCCTTATTTGGGGTCGCCGGGGTTGTCCTATCTTATAAGGTCACGTTCTCTCCCTAGAGTAGCGGCCTCCGCTGGAAAATGTGGCCGCATTTCCGGGATTCTTCCGTAGGGAATAAAACATGCCCAAGCAGATTCAATGAGCTTGCACAATGTAAGCACGCTTCCCTTGACGTTCATCAGTCGGAATATGGAGGGCAGCAAAGCGATTGTTTGTATAAGTTTTGTAATCTTCACAGTTACGCCCATTTTAAAATTTTCTTTTATCTTGGTATTTTGTTGCACCATATCATTACTGGAGTAGAATGTTGATATAATTTACTTTTATACTGTAAAGATATTAAATTTTTTGTTAAAATTTTACTATAACAATTTTTTTTTAAAGTGGAGCACGCCCACTCATCCGATTTCGCTAATTTTTATTTAGCACACATATAATAATAGGAGTAACGTGCCTACCAGATTTCATCATGATATCTTCAACGACTGCCAAATTACAGCTTGCAAAACTTTTAAATTACCTTCTTTTAAAAGTGGGCGGTGCCACGCCCATTGTCAAACATTTTTAATTTTCTATTTTGCGTCATAAGGCAACGCACCTACCAAGTTTCATCGCTTTATCCGTCTTTGCTAATGAATTATCGCACTTTTTCGGTTTTTCGAAATTTTCGATATCGAAAAAGTGGGCGTGGTTGTAGTCCGATTTCGTTCATTTTAAATAGCGATCTGAGATGAGCGCCCAGGAACCTAGAAAACAAATTTCATCAAGATACCTCAAAATTTACTCAAGTTATCGTGTTTACAGACGGACGGACGGACATGGCTAAATGAATTTCTTTTTTCACCCAGATCATTTTGATATATAGAAGTCTATATCTATCTCGATTAGTTTATGCCGTTACGGATTACCGTTATGCGAACAAAGTTAATATACTCTGTAAGCTCTACTCAGCTGAGTATAAAAAAATTCAAATTATTGTTTGGGTAGATACATGAGGGGATCAAGAGGCTATCGCTAGTGCAACGAAATTGTTTGGGTAGATACATGAGGGGATAAAAAGGCTACCGCGAGTGCAACGAAATTGTTTGGGTAGATACATGAGGGGATCAAAAGGCTATGGCGATTGTAAAGAAATCGGCCTACCATTAAGGGTCATGAAGCTTGAATAAATAAATTTTGTTAACTATGAAATATTTATTAATTTATTTTCACATTCTTTAAAAGAAAACAGAACAAGTCAATTATTGGCATCAATAAAGTTATTAAAATAAGTATTATTATGGAAAAATCTATAACTTTTCTCAGGGGCAAAATATAAAAATTGCCTTTTAGGTAAAACTAGCAGACCCGCAGACGTTGTTCTGCCTTAAATTTTTTGTATATCTGCATACATTTTAATAAGCTTTTTCCGTCTAACTCTCCCTCGCCCCTCTACACTTTTTCTTAATCTTCCTCCCTCCGTATTTTTCGCTTCATCTATCTCCATATTCGTCTCATTCTATCTCTTTCTCTTTCTCAGTCTCCTTCTCTCTTTTCTCTTCTCTCAAGTTTTTCTCATTCTTCTTCATATCTTATTGCCAGTCCCAGAGGGTGGTATGTATTTTGTTCCAGTCCCACTCCGAGCCTCAGTCTCAGTCCCAGTCCTAATGACAGTACCAGTCCGTCTCTGGTCTACTTCCCGGAAAAAAGCATCGGAAATACTAATATAGGCAAATTTATATACCAAATTCAGGCAAATCGTATAGGATGTATGTAAATAGGTATGTAGGTATTATTAATTCATGTTTTTATTTCAGCTTCGCATGCATATTTATCAGTTTTGCCAGGTTGATGCGACTAAATCGAATATCACAATGAAAATTACTTAAAAGCTCTCAGCAACAACTTTCATTTGATATACAAAATACACACACATTCTAGGGGTGCCCGGGTCCACGTTTTGGCCTATATCTCAAGACCCTAGTCACCAATAGGTATGAAAACTACCCTGTACTAAAGCACTCATCAACAGCTTTCATTTGATATCCATATTGTATAAACACATTCTAGGGGTGCCCGGGTCCACATTTTGGCCTATATCTCGGGACCCTAGTCACCAATAGGTATGAAAACTACCGCGTACTAAAGCACTCATCAGCAGCTTTCATTTGATATCCATATTGTATGAACACATTCTAGGGGCGCCCGGGTCCACTTTTTGTCCTATTTCTCGAGACCCTAGTCACCAATATGTATCTTGGTCCACTTCCCGGAAGAAAAATTATCCGAAATTTTATTCTAGATATAACGCTACCTACATACCAAATTTCAGGCAAATCGAGCCATATATACGACAGTTTAGAATAAATCGGTCCCTGGTACACTTCCCGAAAAAAAAACTTTTCACAAACACTCTCCGGGTTCCTATTAAGTTATCCTAAAAATTCCATGGCAATCTTTCTATCCGTTCTCGAGTTATGGAGTGACAATCAAAATTTACACTTCTTTTTATATATATAGAAGAATAAACCGCTGAAGCGAATGGCGTCGTGTGGTACTCAGTTTCTTAATTCAACTTACACCAAAAGTTGCCATCCCCATCCCGGTCTAAACTGAAAAATTCAGTTTTTTTCGAAAATGTTCATTCAACTTTATTATTAAATCCTATTTACATAGATAGCGGGTATATTTCTAGAACTTAGATACACGCGCAAGTGAACAGTTTAATGCGGTTTTCCAAAAAGTATACTTTTTCGAAATCGAATCTTATTTACACAAGTTTATTCCAATTAAGTGGAGCATGTCACTTTCATATTTGAAATAAGGTGATGATAAAATTATAAAGAATTATTGCTATAAAAATGTCCAATATAATGATAATGAAGAACGAGGAAAATTCTAGTCCATACGTCTTAATCGGTCATTTTTCTTATTTCAATTCGTATATCTATGGGGAAAATAGGCAATAAAATTTAAATTCTATTTTGTATACAGTAGCATTAAGAGAAATAGACTCGATAAAGACCTCATGCGCAAGGTTCTCAGGTAATCAAAGTTAAGTCCACACTTCCCCAACTCTTTGACATATCTATCACATTGTAATTTTTGTTTGATATTAGACGCATTAAAAAAATTTCATGCGAGAATGCAAGGAGTTTTTAAAATGGCATGAAAATATTTCCTGGAATATTAAAAGAAATGAGGTTTTGAGCCAGAAAATTTGCTTGGGGGTAGCTTCAATGAAAAGATCTGAAGTAGCTCTAATACCGAAAACTATTAGAAAGTCAACTTCCAAAATGAATACGACTAAAAATGTAGAGTGCGCTTGCACTACAAAAGAAAACCACTTTAAATTCGATTCAGAGCGTGAGTCGTTTTAAACGAAAAAATAGTTGAAGCGAAAAGTGGGTGCAGGATTGAAATAGTTAAGGCCAACGTTACTTTTGCAATTGATCGTTGTGGAATAAGTAGTCGAAAAGCAATGATGGTAAAGTCTGCTACGCCTGATGCCGCAGGTCACGATATTACCAATTACAATCTGTCAGCATCGAAAATAAGAAAGCGTTGACAGAGGAAGCGTCGATAGAGGAATGTTATAAGTAAAGTAAAATCTATATAGTTACATTATAATCTTATGTACGCTTACACTTACTTATATTACTTAGACTTACTTACTTTAATCTTACTCTTAATTTAAGCTAAGTATTACTCTCATATTTATTTTATCTATTAAGCTTACTCATATTTGAGACTCTCTTTCATTACACCCACTATTTACATACGTACTCACATTTAACATCAACACGTACATACCTATGTAACACAGAACATACATTACTTCTGTTACTTTCTCTTTCTTAATAATTGCATTGTAAAGTTAAACTAAATAAAAGAAGTTCCGCCGATGTGTACCGTACAAAAGTAATTGTCTTTATTGTAGAAATGCCTTACTATTTATACAAAATTTCCTAGTCTGCACATACGTAATTACACTAATACTTACAAGCTAAAGGTATCTACATTCTTGATACATATATTCTGTGTCAGCATATTATTTAACCTAATTTTAGATATTGGTTATTACGTATATATAAATATTTTGGCAGGCACATTGACAAACTGTTGCTGACGTTGGGTCATGCTGTTAGCGAGTTGGTCAATGCGTTAGTCAAATAGGGTTGACGAACGTTAACAGATATGAGCATTGTATGTTGGCATGGCTGTATGATGTTAGACTCATGCCGGGGTCAATATAATTTATTAGCGTCGCTATGACTGCGTTTGGTCGATTTGAATATGCATTTGTATATGCATAAGACTGCATTATTTGTACAAGCGTATTCTGGATATGCATAGGAATGAGTTGCGGGTAAAGCGTATTCTGGTAATACTACACCATCCGCCTTAAGAAGAGTCATATATAATTGGAGACAATTGTATATGGCTATTCCAGAGACCTAATGACCCACTTGACTTTTGCTTGAGTTAAAAAAAAATTATGAATTGCTTTTTTATTCTATTATAATTTATTGCATAGTGGTAACTTGATATTGATAGTAATTGGTTTGTTTATATCTGTTTACATTTGCCTCACATTTGTTTTTTAATATGCTGACTTTTGTTATTTCCATTTTTTGTTTTTGTATGCTATTTTGTTCTTTTTTCTTTCTTTCTTTGGCATGTTTGTATATTTATTATTATGAGTATGTTTCGTATCAAGTGTTACCTATTGAAATTCGTTTTACTCAATTGACTTTTAAGTGTGTCGACTATAGGTTTACGCCGAGCACTTTATCGGCGGCGGCGGCATAGGCTCTGTTATATAACGGCGGCGGCGGCGTGGGCGGCGCGCCGGCGTACGCCGGTGTTCTTACTTTTCTTGAATTTTCCATTTAAAAAAATAAGATTTAGGAAAGGTTTTGTTTGTATGTATTCAAGAACATCAACGTTTTGGCCATTTCGGAAAGATCCTGGGTTTGTGCCTCAAAATCTCGCAGATCGTTCAAAAAAATTTCAGGAGAAGCTCCTTGCGGAGGGATTGTCCGTCGTTCACTTACTCCAGAGAGGCTTCGAAATTAACCCCGGTCTTGGGGAACATTTTTTTTAAATATATATAGTGATAACGTAAAACAGTAGACCAAGCAAGAAAAATAAAAAATTAGTAAAAATCCGTTTTGTGATAAGAAACTACTATGTATATTAGTATTATATATTTCATTACAGTCAATATTTACTCTGTACATGATGCAATTGTTGAAAAATGTAGAATGTTTGATGATGAATTCAGACTGAATTCGAAATATTGAGTGAAAATAAATTAAAACAAAAACATATTTATATTGGGTTCCGATCAATTTGTAAACTTTTTTGTGTATTTTTAAGCTCGTTCGATCTAAATGGGTTGAGTGCAAATAAAACGAGTTATTTCACCTTACGGCCCAACGTTTCGCCAACTTTCCTTGGCATCTTCAGGGGCGGATCTATATTTTTAACAATAAAACATACCAAACAACAACAGTTAATGATTTAAAATAATCTCTAGAAGAACATAGTTTCATACACCAATAAATTGAAAACATTCAAAACATATTTATTTGTTTTATTTAAAACCGGCCTTGAGCTCAATAAAATTTTAAAATATTGTTGAAAAAAAAATCATAAAACAAGACAATGTGGTCCTATTTTCGGAAAATTTTATTTATTTAGCTTCTAGCCTCACAGCCTCAATTTCAAACTACAATGAAATTCTGCACACTTTTTCAACCAATTCCTCCCCCTAGAACCGCGCATGCCTCACACCATATGCCAGCGCGGGAGCTATAGGACTGCGACTTCGGACTCATACCTTCGTTGATGTCACTTTCCTAGACGCTATAGGTATGGCTCCGAAGACTTTCTAACGGATGTTTTTGTAGCGCTATGCTGCCTGGATATACCAGAGAAAGGCCTTGAAACGTTAGGTAGTGACTATTCGGCCAAGGATGTCGCCCTCGAAATCATAAGCAGTTTAAGTGGATGTCATTGCGTAACTCATGGGTAAGAATCGTATAATTGTCGGCGCATCTACATAATTAAAATTTTACAAGGACCCTGGATAAAATTTTTAAAATGTAGACCAAAGTTTGCAGACGTTTGTGTTCACAACATTGATTTCAATAGTCTTCGTTAAATCAAAACGATATTTAAGAATGGAAGTCGACCGATTTGAAGTTGAAAGATGCTAACTGCTGTTTTCCGGCCTTTTGATATAAGAGCTCATTATGGATGACAGCATAGCTTCAGTTTTCAGACTAGTTCGACTGTTCACTACGTCAGGGTAGTAGCACACACGTTCATCGACTGTCTTGGGAAAGCTTTTGCTTCGCCACTTTGAGTGTTCTTCTTGCGAGACAAAGCCTCGCCTGGTAAATATATGTGCCTACGTATTCACATTTGTAAAAGGAGCCGTAACGTGTAGGTGATATTTAAACTTGGTATGTATCAATGTGATTCACTCCAAGGAACTAGTTTTTGATAGGGCCGCCAACTTTAGGAAATGCTAAACCGGGAGACTTTGGTATTGAAGAATGAAGTGTGAAAATCAAAGTTAACATTTCAGACGCTATTGTATAGTTTCGCAAATAAACAACAGATGTTTGAATGTAAGCCTAAGTGATTTTTCAAACCCTTCTCATACGTAAATATATCCTCAACTTAAGTATGAGGTAAGAATCAGGATTAAGGATAAAGGATTTCGCATCACTGATTTCGTTTATTCTTTCAGCCAATCGCAATATATACTTTTTAAAAAATCGGCACTTTTTTTGGATAATTTTCTTTTTTTAACAACTTTTTACAATTTGAAAACATGTGCGCATCGGGTCATTTTATTTGAATTAATTGTTCATTATTAATTTTTTGAAAAAAAAATATGGAAAGTGAGCATATAAATTTATTATATAACTTTTCTTTTAGTGTTTTGTTTTAATAACTTGGTGAATTGCGTGATGCAAAATCCGTCTTAAGCTGACATCGAAAGCACCCGTTTTTTAAAATAACTTTTAAACAGTTAGAAAGAGTTAAATTTCGAAATTATTTTCTTATAACTGGCAGTGATGCGCATCCGTTGATACCACTTTAGCTCATTTCCGACCAATTTTCGACATGAACAATAAATGGCCTAAACAGTCTTAAACGAGTAGAAAATATAGTAACGCGTGGACGTCGCCGCCGCCGAATGTCAAAAATATCGGCGTACCAAAAACGACGAAAATCGGCGGCGGCGGCGTTTATCGGCGGCGTATATCTCTAGTGTCGACCCACTTAAAATCCGCTTGTGTTTACAAATTATTATTTAACATTTATGAATTAATGGTAACTTGATGCCAAAATGAATTTGTATGTTTATGTGTTCTTTGTTTTTGTTTGTTTACATTTTCTTTACTTATGTATCTATTGTTCTGATTTTTGTTTGGCGAGTAAAGTGGAATGCTTATGTTGAAACAGTGTTTTTTTTTTTTTTGTACATTATATTTATATTTATTTATTTAATCAACAAACAAGGTGTTTATAGACTGTTAATATACAAAACTTCAAGTTTACACAGCTTATATAAAAAGTATAGTTAACTTTATGACAAGTATCTGATTATCAGGTTCTTAAATGTAAATTTACTACAACTAAAATCAAACGCCAAGGAATAGGAATAAGCATTAAATTGAGAAAGTGTCCTCCTAAGGGGACCATTCATTGCATAAACCGTTCTAGCAACACATAAAACAAATCGTTACCACGAAGGATACGACAGGGTACATTGAAACGAATTTTCATGAGGAGGTAAGAACAGTCAATTGAGCCCGAAACGATATCAAAGACAACGCACATTGACAACGGAGTTCGCCTGGAGTCTAGTGACATAAGATTTATCAATAAACAGCGAGAGTGATATGATGGTACAGGGTCTACAAAGTTCATCGACCGCAATGCAAAGCGCATAAAATCTCTCTGAACAGACTCCAACCTCTTGATATAAACTGCATGAAAAGGTCTCCAAACAAATACCGCATACTCCAACCTCGATCTAATTAAGACGTGTACAATAGTTTGGGAGTATAAGGATCTGAAAATGATGAGCAGTTACGTCGGATAAAAGCCAACATCGCGTACGCTTTAGAAACTATATAGCTTATATGAGTGGTAAAAGTCAGCTTGGTATCAAAATACACACCCAAATCTTTAACTTCAGTTGACTTTTTTAACAACAAGTATAGATGAGGGTGTGTATGCAGCAATGCTTTGTGTATATATATTTAAATGTGTTATGAATAAATAAGTTAATGTATACATATATGTTTAATTAAGTTCAAAAAAAGTTACGGTTATTGTGCAGTTTAGGGGCCCCACTCTAAAACTTAACTTTTTTTACCCGTTCAAAAGATATTAACGAAAAACCGAAAAAAGACACGCGGGTACTTCCGAAACCGGGGGTGGGATCCATAGTATTTTTGCGCACAACACCTTTCTACGTTGCCGGCCTTCGGTCGCACTTATAAAAAATAACCCTGGGATACGCCATGCGAAGTCCGGGTGTGTGGTATAACCGTGGCTACCGCCACGCTGATGCACAATTTTTTTGTGGGTACTACACAACACCAACTACATGAAAATCGCCAACTTCAACTGCAAATATCTCCGGACAGAGATACAATTTTTCTTTTCCGCCTTCGGTATATTGTTCTCGAGATTAATACGCGTCTTTTGATACCTCACTCGAAAATCTTCGCCCAACTTTAGGGTGGGCCCCTAAACTGCACTACTACCAACGTTACACATTTCGGAAGATCCAGGAAATTGAAAGAGTACAGACACAAATTGTAAATATGATCTTTTCAAGTTTAATAAATGTAATTAGTTTCTTACAAAAGATGTTTTTCATAATTAGTCCATACATATATTGTTGTAGCAGTGCCACACACAAAGATGACCACACATATCTTTAGTGTAAGCAAAGATTATAGAAAATAATGATGGTGCAGGCGCAAACTTCGGTGGAAAGCAGCGGAGCGTAACAAAGTTCTAGTAGGTCACTTTCACCACACCAAAAACTTTAACACAATTTTTAATATAATTTAAGCACAGAAATACACTGATTGGAGTTTTAGATAGTAAAAGTTAAAATTCTGAACACATTAGCTGAATAAAACGTGTACAAATAATTGTTAAATAATAAATACAGACAGTGGTAGTTTAACAAATTCTGCTGTGGTAAGTGGTGAATGTGACCTACTAGAATTTTGTGAAGCTTGCTTCACACGATTTTTCGTCCCTGCAACATCTTTATTTTCGATAATATTTGGTGTAAGTGGCATCATCGATATTCGTGCTCAGAATTTCTGCGTATGTATGTATGAATTTACAATGTTCGCGAACGAGAGTGAGAAAGAATAACATTAGGTAAAACGAACTAAAGGAACAAATGAACTAAAAGAACAAATAGAACCGAAATCGAAGATCTAGTTCACTTGTTCAGTTGAGAGACCCGGTCAATTGAACAAGTTCAGAACGATACGACCCAACTCTAATGATGGAGCTTGAGTTTTATCAATATTTCGAACTACCAACATGTGATAATAGAGCGGCCTTTAACTACTCGCGATGTAATTTTGATGAGTTAAACATCTTGTTTGATTTGAATTGGGACCGTCTTTTTGGAAATGCAGATGTAACGGGTTGTTATGATATTTTTAAGTCAACAATTTAAGACATCTGTGTGAATAGCGGAGGAAGCAAGGCAGTTATCCGCAAGGTATAAAGAAAAATGCAAGCTAATTAAGAAGTCTGCTAGAAAAGACAAGAGGGAATGGGCGGAAACATTAGCAAGTCGAGCTGAAGCGGCAGCCAGATTAAATAATATGAGGGAACTCTATGAGATTAGTAGGGAACTCACCGGAAATTACAGGAGTGGTCAAAAACCAGTAAAAGACTTAAACGGAAATCTTACTACTGAAAGCGAACAACAAATGAGTGTATGGGTGGAACACTTCAAGAAAGTATTAAATAATCCTGTAGGTGAAGCGGCCTTAAATTTCAACACTATTGCTGCAAACTACAACAACCAACCCCACTTCAATGGAGTAAACAGCGCGCCCCTACGAAAAATGAAATAATTTCAGCAATCAAGTCCTTAAAAAAGGGCAAGGCCCCAGGAACTGATGACATATATGCTGAATACCGCATAGCAGATCCAGATACCGCAGCTGAAACCTTACTTCCAATCTTCCGTCAGGTATGGGAAGAAGAATCCTACCCTCGTTAGTGGAATGAAGGCATACTTGTAAAAGTCGCAAAAAAGGGAGATACTTCTGATTGTAACAACTACAGAGGTATCACCTTACTCCCGATTCCTAGCAAAGTGTTCTCCACGATCTTACAGTCCCGAATTCAAGAAGCGGTGCACGGAACTCTAAGAGAAAATCAGTTTGGCTTTAGACAAAACCGATCCTGTGTTGATCTAATAAATACCGTCCAAATCATTGTTGAACAATGCTGCGAATACAGAACATCAGCTTATTTACTTTTTATCGACTTTAAAAAGGCTTTTGATATATATTTGGGAAATACTACGAAAACGAGGGATGCCCAATAAAATAATTAACATTATAAAGGCAATGTATGCCGAATTTAAGTGCCGGGTCAGTCACGATGGGTGCCTCTCAGAACCCTTCGAAATTAAAAGCGGGGTGCGACAGGGATGCATACTCTCGCCGCTCTTGTTGGCATTAGACGAGATTATGAGGAACGCAGAAAATGGTAGACACGGTGTACAGTGGACACCTTTCACTCAGCTAGGGGATTTAGAATATGCAGACGATGTCTGTCTGCTAAGTCACAGAAGTACTGACCTTCAACACAATTTAGAAGCTGTCAACACACATGGAAAGGAGGCCGGACTAAGCATCAATACAGCGAAAACCAAAGTCATAAGATGCGGCTATAGTATTTCATAAAGGCCATTGATGCTTACGGTTGACGAAAATGAAATCGAAGCTGTAGAGTCCGTTGTTTATCTTGGTAGTATTGTCTCAAATAAGAACGGTGCAGATGAGGACGTTCAGTCTCGCATAAACAAAGCAATAATGTCTTTTGGGCAACTGGCAAACGTGTGGAGGTCCAGTCAAATATCTTTAAAAACGAAGCTTCGACTGTTTAATTCGAATGTTAAATCAGTACTGTTTTATGCTTGCGAGACGTGGAAAAGCTCAACTTTAATTCAGAAACGTCTACAAGTTTTTATTAATAAATGTCTGCGCCGAATCCTGAAAATTCGATAGCCGGAAAGAATTTCAAATGACGACTTATGGTCTAGAACAAATCAACATAATGCTGCCACAGAAATACCCAAGCGTAATTGCGCCTGCAACATCTTTATTTTCGATAATCTTTGCTAACACTAAAGATATGTGTGGTCATCTTTGTGTGTGGCACTGCTACAACAATATATGTATGGACTAATTATGAAGAACATCTTTTGTAAGAAACTAATTACATTTATTAAACTTGAAAAGATCATATTTACAATTTGTGTCTGTACTCTTTCAATTTCCTGGATCTTCCGAAATGTGTAAGTTTGGTAGTAGTGCAGTTTAGGGGCCCCACCCTAAAGTTGGGCGAAGATGTTCGAGTGAGGTATAAAAAGACTTGTATTAATCTCGAAAACAATATACCGAAGGCGGAAAAGAAAAATTTTATCTCTGTCCGGAGATATTTGCAGTTGAAGTTGGCGATTTTCATGTGGTTGGTGTTGTGTAGTACCCACAAAAAAATTGTGCATCACCGTGGCGGTAGCCACGGTTATACCACACACCCGGACTTGGCATGGCGTAGCCCAGGGTTATTTTTTATAAGCGCGACCGATGATACCTCACTCAAAAAAAAAAAAAAGGCCCAATTTTAGGGTGGGTCCCCTAAACTGCACAATAACCGTAACTTTTTTTGAAGTTAATTAAACATATATGTATATATTAGCTTATTTATTCACAACACATTTAAATATATCTACACAAAGCATTGCTGCATACACACCCTCATCTATACTTGTTGGCTTTTTTCGCGGTTGCAAGCAGCAGTGAACAAATTTGCTTGAAAACAAAAAAGAACATATGAACAAAAATAACAACTTGTTCGTTCATCAGAAAAAGAACTAAAGAATGGAATCTCTGAAATGAACGAAAAAGCACAACTCTATCCATCATCAGTGGGCTATGATGCTGATTTGGAGGGGAGATGTAACTAGCTGCTTTCGAGAGCTTATGGTTAACAGTGTAGCTTACAAATATTAGATCTAAGACCCTGTCTAGTAAGTTTAAAAAGCTATTAATTTGTACTAGTTATATACATTGAAAGTTATCAATAAGGTATGACCCCGAGACAGTAGTAACATTCGATGGAGTTAGAACGGCATTACCATCCAAGGAGCTCCATGAAATATTACCCATATTAAAATCCCCCAGGATACAAAGTTGATTGTTTCCAATTGTATCATGCACAGTCAATATATTATCCACATGTGCCTAATATAGGGCATCAGAACTACTCGACGGAATATAAGACACACAAATGTACTGGAAACGCCTTGCAATTCAATGCATAGTTGATGCAGTAAAGAGTCAGTATTATGTAAATGAAGCAATGAAGCTCGAAGGTGTTTGCGTGCAGCATTGAGTACACCACCACCTCTACTAAGACCAGTTTTAGCATAGTATCTATCCTTGCGAAATACATCAAAAAGAGCCGGATTGAAAAACTCCGCATCAAAAAAATTCTCATTTAGCCAAGTTTCAGTAAGAACGAAACAATCATAGTCTAGCTGTGAGGACAGTGTGTAGACACACTCGGTTTTGGTTCTGATACCGGAAGTATTTTGATAGTAAATACAAACTTTACGACTACCAGTGACGTAGGAGCTATTTATTCTTTCGGCTGGGACTGAACGGCTTTTTGCAAAAAATCAAAAGGACGAACAGCAACGTTTGATGGCCACATATTAGAGGTCATCAGCTTGTTAAAATACATTTGAGGAACACCAAGTTTAAAATTTACGAATTTAATATTGTTAGGATCATTACCTTTTCTAATTAAATTAGAGCAAAAAATCGAATTACTATCCATATCCGCATCTTTAGCAACATAAGCGATTATATCATCAGACGTAACATTAGGCAGGAACGATGATAGGTGTAGCCATTTGCGTTGAATCTTTACGCAAAGCTCGGTATCATTGTTGGAGCCAATTATGCGACGCCTGTGTTGAGGATTCTTTTTGGCACGTTTTTTCGCTATAGTAGACCACTGCGCACCATCAGCTAATGATTCTTCGGGAACTGAAATAATACTCTCCAAACCAGTTTCGGCACCAGGCGTAGTTAATAAATCAGTAGAAAGAGAATTAGAAGTAGGGTTAACGGCCGCATGCATAATAGATTTTGTATTAAACGAGACAGTAGTAACAGCTTCATTATAAACAGAACCAGTCAAACCACTAATTGTAGCAGGCGCAGCAGAAACAGCAACAGCATCAGCACTAGCAGAAATAGCATCAGCAACGTCATTAGAGTTATCAGCTGAACCAGTCAAACACGTATTATCAGCAGGCGCTTTAGTAAGAGCGGCAGCAGCAACAAAAGCATTAGTACCAAAAGCAGTAGAACCAGTATTATTTCCAGGCGACACTGCAATCGAAGTTACAGTGTGAGCAGCAACAACAGCACCTTTAGAATGCTCAGGTGGAGCAGGTGAAGGCTTTTACACTTTGGTCGAGTGCGCAACAACACTAACACCCGCCTTAGCTTTTTTGTATGAACGTAGGACCCGCTTATTCGAATCGAGACCATTGTTTACAGACTCGACAATCTCATTAAACATTTTTGATTTTGTCCAATTCCGAAATCGCGTTAATAAGTTTATCTTTTAAGCCGCAGAGGGCCAAACAGTTAGCGCAAGACGACATAACAATTAAAAAGCAAAATTAGCACGGAGCTTAAAAAACACAACCGCACTGCTCAACTGATTATCTTAGAAGAATTTTGTGAGTTACTAGCAAATGTTTTATATTGGTTTAATCCTATTCTTATGGACTATTATTTCCTTATCTTTATTGTTCCTATCACTATTTTCTACTCTATGTGGTATTAATGTGAAATTGTTATTTTTATCAATTTTCTTTACCTTATACTGTCCCTTGTTATACCTTTAATGAAAATGAAATGGTATATTAATTTCGTCACGAAACCGAAAATTGTAAGTCCTTAAAGGAAAATAGATAGACCCACCATTAAGTATACCGAAATAATCAGGTTGAAGAGCTGAGTTGATTTAGCCATGTCCGTCTGTCCGTCTGTCTGTTTGTATGCAAACTAGTCCCTCAATTTTTGAGATATCTTGATACAATTTGGTGAGCGGGTGTATTTGGGTGTCCGATTAGACATTTTTCGGAACCGACCGGATCGGACCACTATAGCATATATCCTCCATACAACCGATTTTTCAGAAAAAGAGGATTTTTGTAATATCTTACCCAATTTAACAGATTGAAGCTTCAAACTTCACCATATACTTTCGTATATTACACATATTGTTGCCTGAAAAAATTTATGAGATCGGTCGTATATATAGTATATATCCCCCACAACCGATTGTTCAGATAAGGAACTTTTCGTAATTACTGCCCTATTTTAAGAGCTAGAAGCTTCAAATTTCAACGAATGCTTACGTATATAACATATTTTTTTTTGTCTGAAAAAATCATAAAGATCGGTGGTATATATAGTATATATATGGTGGTATATATAGTATATATATAGTATATATATATAGTATATATATATATACATTCGCAAATTTTAGCCCCATTTTAACAGCTAGAAGCTTCAAATTTCACCGAATATTTACGTATATAGCATATATTGTTGTCTGAAAAAATCATAGAGATCGGTTGTATATATAGTATATATCTCATACAACCGATTGTTCAGATAAGAAACTTTTCGCAATTTCTACCCCATTTTCACAGCTATAAGCTTCAAATTTCACCGATTGCTTACGTATATAGCATATATTGTTGTCTGAAAAAATCATAGAGATCGGTTGTATATATAGTATATATCTCATACAACCGATTGTTCAGATAAGAAACTTTTCGCAATTTCTACCCCATTTTAACAGCTATAAGCTTCAAATTTCACTGATTGCTTACGTATATAGCATATATTGTTGTCTGAAAAAATCATAGAGTTCGGTTGTATATATAGTATATATCTCACACAACCGATTGTTCAGATAAGAAACTTTTCGCAATTTCTACCCCATTTTAACAGTTATAAGCTTCAAATTTCACCGATTGCTTACGTATATAGTATGTATTGTTGTGTCAAAAAATCATAGAGATCGGTGATATATATAATATATATATGATGGTATATATAGTATATATATATAGTATATATATATTTTTTATACGATTTCGGCCCCATTTTAACAGCTAGAAGCTTCAAATTTCACCAATTGCTTACGTGTATAGCATATATTGATGTCTGAAAAAATCATTGAGATCGGTGGTATACATAGTATATATCTCATACAACCGATTGTTCAGATAAGAAACTTTGCGCAATTTCTGCCCCGTTTTAACAGTTAGAAGCTTCAAATTTCACAAAATGCTTACGTATATAGCATATATTGATGTCTGAAAAAATCATAGAGATCGGTGGTATATATATTATATACTTCATATAAACTGTCATTTTGACCCCTTTTTTACGGCTAGAAGCTTCAAAATTCATCAAATTTCATCAAATAGTTACGTTTACGTCATATATTTTTCAAATACGTGATTCGTAGTCATAGTTTTCACATGCAGACCACAAAAAACGTGAAGCTTTGCATCCTCACACAGATTACCTACCTATTTTTTATTTTATATTTATCTTAAAAATCGTTTAGATATGTTCAAATTTCACCAAATGCTTACGTGTATAGCATATATTGTTGTCTGAGAAAATCATAGATACCGGTGGTATATATAGTATATATCCCATACAACGATTGTTCAGATAAGAAACTTTGCGCAATTTCTTCCCCATTTTAACAGTTATAAGCTTCAAATTTCACCGATTGCTTACGTATATAGTATGTATTGTTGTGTCAAAAAATCATAGAGATCGGTGATATATATAATATATATATGATGGTATATATAGTATATATATATAGTATATATATATTTTTTTTTACGATTTCGGCCCCATTTTAACAGCTAGAAGCTTCAAATTTCACCAACTGCTTACGTGTATACCATATATTGATGTCTGAAAAAATCATTGAGATCGGTGGTATACATAGTATATCTCATACAACCGATTGTTCAGATAAGAAACTTTGCGCAATTTCTGCCCCGTTTTAACAGTTAGAAGCTTCAAATTGCACAAAATGCTTACGTATATAGCATATATTGTTGTCTGAAAAAATCATAGAGATCGGTGGTATATATATTATATACTTCATATAAACTGTCATTTAAAAGTGGGCGGTGCTACGCCCATTGTCAAACATTTTTTTAATTTTCTATTTTGCGTCATAAGGCAACGCACCTACCAAGTTTCATCGCTTTATCCGTCTTTGCTAATAAATTATCGCACTTTTTCGGTTTTTCGAAATTTTCGATATCGAAAAAGTGGGCGTGGTTGTAGTCCGATTTCGTTCATTTTAAATAGCGATCTGAGATGAGCGCCCAGGAACCTAGAAAACAAATTTCATCAAGATACCTCAAAATTTACTCAAGTTATCGTGTTTACAGACGGACGGACGGACATGGCTAAATGAATTTCTTTTTTCACCCAGATCATTTTGATATATAGAAGTCTATATCTATCTCGATTAGTTTATGCCGTTACGGATTACCGTTATGCGAACAAAGTTAATATACTCTGTGAGCTCTACTCAGCTGAGTATAAAAAAATTCAAATTATTGTTTGGGTAGATACATGAGGGGATCAAGAGGCTATCGCTAGTGCAACGAAATTGTTTGGGTAGATACATGAGGGGATAAAAAGGCTACCGCGAGTGCAACGAAATTGTTTGGGTAGATACATGAGGGGATCAAAAGGCTATGGCGATTGTAAAGAAATCGGCCTACCATTAAGGGTCATGAAGCTTGAATAAATAAATTTTGTTAACTATGAAATATTTATTAATTTATTTTCACATTCTTTAAAAGAAAACAGAACAAGTCAATTATTGGCATCAATAAAGTTATTAAAATAAGTATTATTATGGAAAAATCTATAACTTTTCTCAGGGGCAAAATATAAAAATTGCCTTTTAGGTAAAACTAGCAGACCCGCAGACGTTGTTCTGCCTTAAATTTTTTGTATATCTGCATACATTTTAATAAGCTTTTTCCGTCTAACTCTCCCTCGCCCCTCTACACTTTTTCTTAATCTTCCTCCCTCCGTATTTTTCGCTTCATCTATCTCCATATTCGTCTCATTCTATCTCTTTCTCTTTCTCAGTCTCCTTCTCTCTTTTCTCTTCTCTCAAGTTTTTCTCATTCTTCTTCATATCTTATTGCCAGTCCCAGAGGGTGGTATGTATTTTGTTCCAGTCCCACTCCGAGCCTCAGTCTCAGTCCCAGTCCTAATGCCAGTACCAGTCCGTCTCTGGTCTACTTCCCGGAAAAAAGCATCGGAAATACTAATATAGGCAAATTTATATACCAAATTCAGGCAAATCGTATAGGATGTATGTAAATAGGTATGTAGGTATTATTAATTCATGTTTTTATTTCAGCTTCGCATGCATATTTATCAGTTTTGCCAGGTTGATGCGACTAAATCGAATATCACAATGAAAATTACTTAAAAGCTCTCAGCAACAACTTTTATTTGATATACAAAATACACACACATTCTAGGGGTGCCCGGGTCCACGTTTTGGCCTATATCTCAAGACCCTAGTCACCAATAGGTATGAAAACTACCCTGTACTAAAGCACTCATCAACAGCTTTCATTTGATATCCATATTGTATAAACACATTCTAGGGGTGCCCGGGTCCACATTTTGGCCTATATCTCGGGACCCTAGTCACCAATAGGTATGAAAACTACCGCGTACTAAAGCACTCATCAGCAGCTTTCATTTGATATCCATATTGTATGAACACATTCTAGGGGCGCCCGGGTCCACTTTTTGTCCTATTTCTCGAGACCCTAGTCACCAATATGTATCTTGGTCCACTTCCCGGAAGAAAAATTATCCGAAATTTTATTCTAGATATAACGCTACCTACATACCAAATTTCAGGCAAATCGAGCCATATATACGACAGTTTAGAATAAATCGGTCCCTGGTACACTTCCCGAAAAAAAAAACTTTTCACAAACACTCTCCGGGTTCCTATTAAGTTATCCTAAAAATTCCATGGCAATCTTTCTATCCGTTCTCGAGTTATGGAGTGACAATCAAAATTTACACTTCTTTTTATATATATAGAAGAATAAACCGCTGAAGCGAATGGCGTCGTGTGGTACTCAGTTTCTTAATTCAACTTACACCAAAAGTTGCCATCCCCATCCCGGTCTAAACTGAAAAATTCAGTTTTTTTTCGAAAATGTTCATTCAACTTTATTATTAAATCCTATTTACATAGATAGCGGGTATATTTCTAGAACTTAGATACACGCGCAAGTGAACAGTTTAATGCGGTTTTCCAAAAAGTATACTTTTTCGAAATCGAATCTTATTTACACAAGTTTATTCCAATTAAGTGGAGCATGTCACTTTCATATTTGAAATAAGGTGATGATAAAATTATAAAGAATTATTGCTATAAAAATGTCCAATATAATGATAATGAAGAACGAGGAAAATTCTAGTCCATACGTCTTAATCGGTCATTTTTCTTATTTCAATTCGTATATCTATGGGGAAAATAGGCAATCAAATTTAAATTATATTTTGTATACAGTAGCATTAAGAGAAATAGACTCGATAAAGACCTCATGCGCAAGGTTCTCAGGTAATCAAAGTTAAGTCCACACTTCCCCAACTCTTTGACATATCTATCACATTGTAATTTTTGTTTGATATTAGACGCATTAAAAAATTTCATGCAAGAATGCAAGGAGTTTTTAAAATGGCATGAAAATATTTCCTGGAATATTAAAAGAAATGAGGTTTTGAGCCAGAAAATTTGCTTGGGGGTAGCTTCAATGAAAAGATCTGAAGTAGCTCTAATACCGAAAACTATTAGAAAGTCAACTTCCAAAATGAATACGACTAAAAATGTAGAGTGCGCTTGCACTACAAAAGAAAACCACTTTAAATTCGATTCAGAGCGTGAGTCGTTTTAAACGAAAAAATAGTTGAAGCGAAAAGTGGGTGCAGGATTGAAATAGTTAAGGCCAACGTTACTTTTGCAATTGATCGTTGTGGAATAAGTAGTCGAAAAGCAATGATGGTAAAGTCTGCTACGCCTGATGCCGCAGGTCACGATATTACCAATTACAATCTGTCAGCATCGAAAATAAGAAAGCGTTGACAGAGGAAGCGTCGATAGAGGAATGTTATAAGTAAAGTAAAATCTATATAGTTACATTATAATCTTATGTACGCTTACACTTACTTATATTACTTAGACTTACTTACTTTAATCTTACTCTTAATTTAAGCTAAGTATTACTCTCATATTTATTTTATCTATTAAGCTTACTCATATTTGAGACTCTCTTTCATTACACCCACTATTTACATACGTACTCACATTTAACATCAACACGTACATACCTATGTAACACAGAACATACATTACTTCTGTTACTTTCTCTTTCTTAATAATTGCATTGTAAAGTTAAACTAAATAAAAGAAGTTCCGCCGATGTGTACCGTACAAAAGTAATTGTCTTTATTGTAGAAATGCCTTACTATTTATACAAAATTTCCTAGTCTGCACATACGTAATTACACTAATACTTACAAGCTAAAGGTATCTACATTCTTGATACATATATTCTGTGTCAGCATATTATTTAACCTAATTTTAGATATTGGTTATTACGTATATATAAATATTTTGGCAGGCACATTGACAAACTGTTGCTGACGTTGGGTCATGCTGTTAGCGAGTTGGTCAATGCGTCAGTCAAATAGGGTTGACGAACGTTAACAGATATGAGCATTGTATGTTGGCATGGCTGTATGATGTTAGACTCATGCCGGGGTCAATATAATTTATTAGCGTCGCTATGACTGCGTTTGGTCGATTTGAATATGCATTTGTATATGCATAAGACTGCATTATTTGTACAAGCGTATTCTGGATATGCATAGGAATGAGTTGCGGGTAAAGCGTATTCTGGTAATACTACACCATCCGCCTTAAGAAGAGTCATATATAATTGGAGACAATTGTATATGGCTATTCCAGAGACCTAATGACCCACTTGACTTTTGCTTGAGTTAAAAAAAAATTATGAATTGCTTTTTTATTCTATTATAATTTATTGCATAGTGGTAACTTGATATTGATAGTAATTGGTTTGTTTATATCTGTTTACATTTGCCTCACATTTGTTTTTTAATATGCTGACTTTTGTTATTTCCATTTTTTGTTTTTGTATGCTATTTTGTTCTTTTTTCTTTCTTTCTTTGGCATGTTTGTATATTTATTATTATGAGTATGTTTCGTATCAAGTGTTACCTATTGAAATTCGTTTTACTCAATTGACTTTTAAGTGTGTCGACTATAGGTTTACGCCGAGCACTTTATCGGCGGCGGCGGCATAGGCTCTGTTATATAACGGCGGCGGCGGCGTGGGCGGCGCGCCGGCGTACGCCGGTGTTCTTACTTTTCTTGAATTTTCCATTTAAAAAAATAAGATTTAGGAAAGGTTTTGTTTGTATGTATTCAAGAACATCAACGTTTTGGCCATTTCGGAAAGATCCTGGGTTTGTGCCTCAAAATCTCGCAGATCGTTCAAAAAAATTTCAGGAGTAGCTCCTTGCGGAGGGATTGTCCGTCGTTCACTTACTCCAGAGAGGCTTCGAAATTAACCCCGGTCTTGGGGAACATTTTTTTTAAATATATATAGTGATAACGTAAAACAGTAGACCAAGCAAGAAAAATAAAAAATTAGTAAAAATCCGTTTTGTGATAAGAAACTACTATGTATATTAGTATTATATATTTCATTACAGTCAATATTTACTCTGTACATGATTCAATTGTTGAAAAATGTAGAATGTTTTTGGCCGTTAATATAAAATATTTTAAAATTTTATTGAGCTCAAGGCCGGTTTTAAATAAAACAAATAAATATATTTTTGTTTTAATTTATTTTGACTCAATATTTCGAATTCAGTCAGAATTCATCATCAGGAGCTAAAAATATTATTACAGTAATACTATAATAATATTTTTAGCTCCTGATGATGAATTCAGACTGAATTCGAAATATTGAGTGAAAATAAATTAAAACAAAAACATATTTATATTGGGTTCCGATCGATTTGTAAACTTTTTTGTGTATTTTTAAGCTCGTTCGATCTAAATGGGTTGAGTGCAAATAAAACGAGTTATTTCACCTTACGGCCCAACGTTTCGCCAACTTTCCTTGGCATCTTCAGGGGCGGATCTATATTTTTAACAATAAAACATACCAAACAACAACAGTTAATGATTTAAAATAATCTCTAGAAGAACATAGTTTCATACACCAATAAATTGAAAACATTCAAAACATATTTATTTGTTTTATTTAAAACCGGCCTTGAGCTCAATAAAATTTTAAAATATTGTTGAAAAAAAAAATCATAAAACAAGACAATGTGGTCCTATTTTCGGAAAATTTTATTTATTTAGCTTCTAGCCTCACAGCCTCAATTTCAAACTACAATGAAATTCTGCACACTTTTTCAACCAATTCCTCCCCCTGGAACCGCGCATGCCTCACACCATATGCCAGCGCGGGAGCTATAGGACTGCGACTTCGGACTCATACCTTCGTTGATGTCACTTTCCTAGACGCTATAGGTATGGCTCCGAAGACTTTCTAACGGATGTTTTTGTAGCGCTATGCTGCCTGGATATACCAGAGAAAGGCCTTGAAACGTTAGGTAGTGACTATTCGGCCAAGGATGTCGCCCTCGAAATCATAAGCAGTTTAAGTGGATGTCATTGCGTAACTCATGGGTAAGAATCGTATAATTGTCGGCGCATCTACATAATTAAAATTTTACAAGGACCCTGGATAAAATTTTTAAAATGTAGACCAAAGTTTGCAGACGTTTGCGTTCACAACATTGATTTCAATAGTCTTCGTTAAATCAAAACGATATTTAAGAATGGAAGTCGACCGATTTGAAGTTGAAAGATGCTAACTGCTGTTTTCCGGCCTTTTGATATAAGAGCTCATTATGGATGACAGCATAGCTTCAGTTTTCAGACTAGTTCGACTGTTCACTACGTCAGGGTAGTAGCACACACGTTCATCGACTGTCTTGGGAAAGCTTTTGCTTCGCCACTTTGAGTGTTCTTCTTGCGAGACAAAGCCTCGCCTGGTAAATATATGTGCCTACGTATTCACATTTGTAAAAGGAGCCGTAACGTGTAGGTGATATTTAAACTTGGTATGTATCAATGTGATTCACTCCAAGGAACTAGTTTTTGATAGGGCCGCCAACTTTAGGAAATGCTAAACCGGGAGACTTTGGTATTGAAGAATGAAGTGTGAAAATCAAAGTTAACATTTCAGACGCTATTGTATAGTTTCGCAAATAAACAACAGATGTTTGAATGTAAGCCTAAGTGATTTTTCAAACCCTTCTCATACGTAAATATATCCTCAACTTAAGTATGAGGTAAGAATCAGGATTAAGGATAAAGGATTTCGCATCACTGATTTCGTTTATTCTTTCAGCCAATCGCAATATATACTTTTTAAAAAATCGGCACTTTTTTTGGATAATTTTCTTTTTTTAACAACTTTTTACAATTTGAAAACATGAGCGCATCGGGTCATTTTATTTGAATTAATTGTTCATTATTAATTTTTTGAAAAAAAAATATGGAAAGTGAGCATATAAATTTATTATATAACTTTTCTTTTAGTGTTTTGTTTTAATAACTTGGTGAATTGCGTGATGCAAAATCCGTCTTAAGCTGACATCGAAAGCACCCGTTTTTTAAAATAACTTTTAAACAGTTAGAAAGAGTTAAATTTCGAAATTATTTTCTTATAACTGGCAGTGATGCGCATCCGTTGATACCACTTTAGCTCATTTCCGACCAATTTTCGACATGAACAATAAATGGCCTAAACAGTCTTAAACGAGTAGAAAATATAGTAACGCGTGGACGTCGCCGCCGCCGAATGTCAAAAATATCGGCGTGCCAAAAACGACGAAAATCGGCGGCGGCGGCGTTTATCGGCGGCGTATATCTCTAGTGTCGACCCACTTAAAATCCGCTTGTGTTTACAAATTATTATTTAACATTTATGAATTAATGGTAACTTGATGCCAAAATGAATTTGTATGTTTATGTGTTCTTTGTTTTTGTTTGTTTACATTTTCTTTACTTATGTATCTATTGTTCTGATTTTTGTTTGGCGAGTAAAGTGGAATGCTTATGTTGAAACAGTGTTTTTTTTTTTTTTTGTACATTATATTTATATTTATTTATTTAATCAACAAACAAGGTGTTTATAGACTGTTAATATACAAAACTTCAAGTTTACACAGCTTATATAAAAAGTATAGTTAACTTTATGACAAGTATCTGATTATCAGGTTCTTAAATGTAAATTTACTACAACTAAAATCAAACGCCAAGGAATAGGAATAAGCATTAAATTGAGAAAGTGTCCTCCTAAGGGGACCATTCATTGCATAAACCGTTCTAGCAACACATAAAACAAATCGTTACCACGAAGGATACGACAGGGTACATTGAAACGAATTTTCATGAGGAGGTAAGAACAGTCAATTGAGCCCGAAACGATATCAAAGACAACGCACATTGACAACGGAGTTCGCCTTGAGTCTAGTGACATAAGATTTATCAATAAACAGCGAGAGTGATATGATGGTACAGGGTCTACAAAGTTCATCGACCGCAATGCAAAGCGCATAAAATCTCTCTGAACAGACTCCAACCCCTTGATATAAACTGCATGAAAAGGTCTCCAAACAAATACCGCATACTCCAACCTCGATCTAATTAAGACGTGTACAATAGTTTGGGAGTATAAGGATCTGAAAATGATGAGCAGTTACGTCGGATAAAAGCCAACATCGCGTACGCTTTAGAAACTATATAGCTTATATGAGTGGTAAAAGTCAGCTTGGTATCAAAATACACACCCAAATCTTTAACTTCAGTTGACTTTTTTAACAACAAGTATAGATGAGGGTGTGTATGCAGCAATGCTTTGTGTATATATATTTAAATGTGTTATGAATAAATAAGTTAATGTATACATATATGTTTAATTAAGTTCAAAAAAAGTTACGGTTATTGTGCAGTTTAGGGGCCCCACTCTAAAACTTAACTTTTTTTACCCGTTCAAAAGATATTAACGAAAAACCGAAAAAAGACACGCGGGTACTTCCGAAACCGGGGGTGGGATCCATAGTATTTTTGCGCACAACACCTTTCTACGTTGGCGGCCTTCGGTCGCACTTATAAAAACTAACCCTGGGATACGCCATGCGAAGTCCGGGTGTGTGGTATAACCGTGGCTACCGCCACGCTGATGCACAATTTTTTTGTGGGTACTACACAACACCAACTACATGAAAATCGCCAACTTCAACTGCAAATATCTCCGGACAGAGATACAATTTTTCTTTTCTTCGCCCAACTTTAGGGTGGGCCCCTAAACTGCACTACTACCAACGTTACACATTTCGGAAGATCCAGGAAATTGAAAGAGTACAGACACAAATTGTAAATATGATCTTTTCAAGTTTAATAAATGTAATTAGTTTCTTACAAAAGATGTTTTTCATAATTAGTCCATACATATATTGTTGTAGCAGTGCCACACACAAAGATGACCACACATATCTTTAGTGTAAGCAAAGATTATAGAAAATAATGATGGTGCAGGCGCAAACTTCGGTGGAAAGCAGCGGAGCGTAACAAAGTTCTAGTAGGTCACTTTCACCACACCAAAAACTTTAACACAATTTTTAATATAATTTAAGCACAGAAATACACTGATTGGAGTTTTAGATAGTAAAAGTTAAAATTCTGAACACATTAGCTGAATAAAACGTGTACAAATAATTGTTAAATAATAAATACAGACAGTGGTAGTTTAACAAATTCTGCTGTGGTAAGTGGTGAATGTGACCTACTAGAATTTTGTGAAGCTTGCTTCACACGATTTTTCGTCCCTGCAACATCTTTATTTTCGATAATATTTGGTGTAAGTGGCATCATCGATATTCGTGCTCAGAATTTCTGCGTATGTATGTATGAATTTACAATGTTCGCGAACGAGAGTGAGAAAGAATAACATTAGGTAAAACGAACTAAAGGAACAAATGAACTAAAAGAACAAATAGAACCGAAATCGAAGATCTAGTTCACTTGTTCAGTTGAGAGACCCGGTCAATTGAACAAGTTCAGAACGATACGACCCAACTCTAATGATGGAGCTTGAGTTTTATCAATATTTCGAACTACCAACATGTGATAATAGAGCGGCCTTTAACTACTCGCGATGTAATTTTGATGAGTTAAACATCTTGTTTGATTTGAATTGGGACCGTCTTTTTGGAAATGCAGATGTAACGGGTTGTTATGATATTTTTAAGTCAACAATTTAAGACATCTGTGTGAATAGCGGAGGAAGCAAGGCAGTTATCCGCAAGGTATAAAGAAAAATGCAAGCTAATTAAGAAGTCTGCTAGAAAAGACAAGAGGGAATGGGCGGAAACATTAGCAAGTCGAGCTGAAGCGGCAGCCAGATTAAATAATATGAGGGAACTCTATGAGATTAGTAGGGAACTCACCGGAAATTACAGGAGTGGTCAAAAACCAGTAAAAGACTTAAACGGAAATCTTACTACTGAAAGCGAACAACAAATGAGTGTATGGGTGGAACACTTCAAGAAAGTATTAAATAATCCTGTAGGTGAAGCGGCCTTAAATTTCAACACTATTGCTGCAAACTACAACAACCAACCCCACTTCAATGGAGTAAACAGCGCGCCCCTACGAAAAATGAAATAATTTCAGCAATCAAGTCCTTAAAAAAGGGCAAGGCCCCAGGAACTGATGACATATATGCTGAATACCGCATAGCAGATCCAGATACCGCAGCTGAAACCTTACTTCCAATCTTCCGTCAGGTATGGGAAGAAGAATCCTACCCTCGTTAGTGGAATGAAGGCATACTTGTAAAAGTCGCAAAAAAGGGAGATACCTCTGATTGTAACAACTACAGAGGTATCACCTTACTCCCGATTCCTAGCAAAGTGTTCTCCACGATCTTACAGTCCCGAATTCAAGAAGCGGTGCACGGAACTCTAAGAGAAAATCAGTTTGGCTTTAGACAAAACCGATCCTGTGTTGATCTAATAAATACCGTCCAAATCATTGTTGAACAATGCTGCGAATACAGAACATCAGCTTATTTACTTTTTATCGACTTTAAAAAGGCTTTTGATATATATTTGGGAAATACTACGAAAACGAGGGATGCCCAATAAAATAATTAACATTATAAAGGCAATGTATGCCGAATTTAAGTGCCGGGTCAGTCACGATGGGTGCCTCTCAGAACCCTTCGAAATTAAAAGCGGGGTGCGACAGGGATGCATACTCTCGCCGCTCTTGTTTATCTTGGCATTAGACGAGATTATGAGGAACGCAGAAAATGGTAGACACGGTGTACAGTGGACGCCTTTCACTCAGCTAGGGGATTTAGAATATGCAGACGATGTCTGTCTGCTAAGTCACAGAAGTACTGACCTTCAACACAATTTAGAAGCTGTCAAGATGCGGCTATAGTATTTCATAAAGGCCATTGATGCTTACGGTTGACGAAAATGAAATCGAAGCTGTAGAGTCCGTTGTTTATCTTGGTAGTATTGTCTCAAATAAGAACGGTGCAGATGAGGACGTTCAGTCTCGCATAAACAAAGCAATAATGGCTTTTGGGCAACTGGCAAACGTGTGGAGGTCCAGTCAAATATCTTTAAAAACGAAGCTTCGACTGTTTAATTCGAATGTTAAATCAGTACTGTTTTATGCTTGCGAGACGTGGAAAAGCTCAACTTTAATTCAGAAACGTCTACAAGTTTTTATTAATAAATGTCTGCGCCGAATCCTGAAAATTCGATAGCCGGAAAGAATTTCAAATGACGACTTATGGTCTAGAACAAATCAACATAATGCTGCCACAGAAATACCCAAGCGTAATTGCGCCTGCAACATCTTTATTTTCGATAATCTTTGCTAACACTAAAGATATGTGTGGTCATCTTTGTGTGTGGCACTGCTACAACAATATATGTATGGACTAATTATGAAGAACATCTTTTGTAAGAAACTAATTACATTTATTAAACTTGAAAAGATCATATTTACAATTTGTGTCTGTACTCTTTCAATTTCCTGGATCTTCCGAAATGTGTAAGTTTGGTAGTAGTGCAGTTTAGGGGCCCCACCCTAAAGTTGGGCGAAGATGTTCGAGTGAGGTATAAAAAGACGCGTATTAATCTCGAAAACAATATACCGAAGGCGGAAAAGAAAAATTTTATCTCTGTCCGGAGATATTTGCAGTTGAAGTTGGCGATTTTCATGTGGTTGGTGTTGTGTAGTACCCACAAAAAAATTGTGCATCACCGTGGCGGTAGCCACGGTTATACCACACACCCGGACTTGGCATGGCGTAGCCCAGGGTTATTTTTTATAAGCGCGACCGATGATACCTCACTCAAAAAAAAACATGCCCAATTTTAGGGTGGGTCCCCTAAACTGCACAATAACCGTAACTTTTTTTGAAGTTAATTAAACATATATGTATATATTAGCTTATTTATTCACAACACATTTAAATATATCTACACAAAGCATTGCTGCATACACACCCTCATCTATACTTGTTGGCTTTTTTCGCGGTTGCAAGCAGCAGTGAACAAATTTGCTTGAAAACAAAAAAGAACATATGAACAAAAATAACAACTTGTTCGTTCATCAGAAAAAGAACTAAAGAATGGAATCTCTGAAATGAACGAAAAAGCACAACTCTATCCATCATCAGTGGGCTATGATGCTGATTTGGAGGGGAGATGTAACTAGCTGCTTTCGAGAGCTTATGGTTAACAGTGTAGCTTACAAATATTAGATCTAAGACCCTGTCTAGTAAGTTTAAAAAGCTATTAATTTGTACTAGTTATATACATTGAAAGTTATCAATAAGGTATGACCCCGAGACAGTAGTAACATTCGATGGAGTTAGAACGGCATTACCATCCAAGGAGCTCCATGAAATATTACCCATATTAAAATCCCCCAGGATACAAAGTTGATTGTTTCCAATTGTATCATGCACAGTCAATATATTATCCACATGTGCCTAATATAGGGCATCGGAACTACTCGACGGAATATAAGACACACAAATGTACTGGAAACCACAAGCGCCTTGCAATTCAATGCATAGTTGATGCAGTAAAGAGTCAGTATTATGTAAATGAAGCAATGAAGCTCGAAGGTGTTTGCGTGCAGCATTGAGTACACCACCACCTCTACTAAGACCAGTTTTAGCATAGTATCTATCCTTGCGAAATACATCAAAAAGAGCCGGATTGAAAAACTCCGCATCAAAAAAATTCTCATTTAGCCAAGTTTCAGTAAGAACGAAACAATCATAGTCTAGCTGTGAGGACAGTGTGTAGACACACTCGGTTTTGGTTCTGATACCGGAAGTATTTTGATAGTAAATACAAACTTTACGACTACCAGTGACGTAGGAGCTATTTATTCTTTCGGCTGGGACTGAACGGCTTTTTGCAAAAAATCAAAAGGACGAACAGCAACGTTTGATGGCCACATATTAGAGGTCATCAGCTTGTTAAAATACATTTGAGGAACACCAAGTTTAAAATTTACGAATTTAATATTGTTAGGATCATTACCTTTTCTAATTAAATTAGAGCAAAAAATCGAATTACTATCCATATCCGCATCTTTAGCAACATAAGCGATTATATCATCAGACGTAACATTAGGCAGGAACGATGATAGGTGTAGCCATTTGCGTTGAATCTTTACGCAAAGCTCGGTATCATTGTTGGAGCCAATTATGCGACGCCTGTGTTGAGGATTCTTTTTGGCACGTTTTTTCGCTATAGTAGACCACTGCGCACCATCAGCTAATGATTCTTCGGGAACTGAAATAATACTCTCCAAACCAGTTTCGGCACCAGGCGTAGTTAATAAATCAGTAGAAAGAGAATTAGAAGTAGGGTTAACGGCCGCATGCATAATAGATTTTGTATTAAACGAGACAGTAGTAACAGCTTCATTATAAACAGAACCAGTCAAACCACTAATTGTAGCAGGCGCAGCAGAAACAGCAACAGCATCAGCACTAGCAGAAATAGCATCAGCAACGTCATTAGAGTTATCAGCTGAACCAGTCAAACACGTATTATCAGCAGGCGCTTTAGTAAGAGCGGCAGCAGCAACAAAAGCATTAGTACCAAAAGCAGTAGAACCAGTATTATTACCAGGCGACACTGCAATCGAAGTTACAGTGTGAGCAGCAACAACAGCACCTTTAGAATGCTCAGGTGGAGCAGGTGAAGGCTTTTACACTTTGGTCGAGTGCGCAACAACACTAACACCCGCCTTAGCTTTTTTGTATGAACGTAGGACCCGCTTATTCGAATCGAGACCATTGTTTACAGACTCGATAATCTCATTAAACATTTTTGATTTTGTCCAATTCCGAAATCGCGTTAATAAGTTTATCTTTTAAGCCGCAGAGGGCCAAACAGTTAGCGCAAGACGACATAACAATTAAAAAGCAAAATTAGCACGGAGCTTAAAAAACACAACCGCACTGCTCAACTGATTATCTTAGAAGAATTTTGTGAGTTACTAGCAAATGTTTTATATTGGTTTAATCCTATTCTTATGGACTATTATTTCCTTATCTTTATTGTTCCTATCACTATTTTCTACTCTATGTGGTATTAATGTGAAATTGTTATTTTTATCAATTTTCTTTACCTTATACTGTCCCTTGTTATACCTTTAATGAAAATGAAATGGTATATTAATTTCGTCACGAAACCGAAAATTGTAAGTCCTTAAAGGAAAATAGATAGACCCACCATTAAGTATACCGAAATAATCAGGTTGAAGAGCTGAGTTGATTTAGCCATGTCCGTCTGTCCGTCTGTCTGTTTGTATGCAAACTAGTCCCTCAATTTTTGAGATATCTTGATAAAATTTGGTGAGCGGGTGTATTTGGGTGTCCGATTAGACATTTTTCGGAACCGACCGGATCGGACCACTATAGCATATATCCTCCATACAACCGATTTTTCAGAAAAAGAGGATTTTTGTAATATCTTACCCAATTTAACAGATTGAAGCTTCAAACTTCACCATATACTTTCGTATATTACACATATTGTTGCCTGAAAAAATTTATGAGATCGGTCGTATATATAGTATATATCCCCCACAACCGATTGTTCAGATAAGGAACTTTTCGTAATTACTGCCCTATTTTAAGAGCTAGAAGCTTCAAATTTCAACGAATGCTGACGTATATAACATATTTTTTTTTGTCTGAAAAAATCATAAAGATCGGTGGTATATATAGTATATATATGGTGGTATATATAGTATATATATAGTATATATATATAGTATATATATATATATATACATTCGCAAATTTTAGCCCCATTTTAACAGCTAGAAGCTTCAAATTTCACCGAATATTTACGTATATAGCATATATTGTTGTCTGAAAAAATCATAGAGGTCGGTTGTATATATAGTATATATCTCACACAACCGATTGTTCAGATAAGAAACTTTTCGCAATTTCTACCCCATTTTAACAGTTATAAGCTTCAAATTTCACCGATTGCTTACGTATATAGTATGTATTGTTGTGTCAAAAAATCATAGAGATCGGTGATATATATAATATATATATGATGGTATATATAGTATATATATATAGTATATATATATTTTTTATACGATTTCGGCCCCATTTTAACAGCTAGAAGCTTCAAATTTCACCAATTGCTTACGTGTATAGCATATATTGATGTCTGAAAAAATCATTGAGATCGGTGGTATACATAGTATATATCTCATACAACCGATTGTTCAGATAAGAAACTTTGCGCAATTTCTGCCCCGTTTTAACAGTTAGAAGCTTCAAATTTCACAAAATGCTTACGTATATAGCATATATTGATGTCTGAAAAAATCATAGAGATCGGTGGTATATATATTATATACTTCATATAAACTGTCATTTTGACCCCTTTTTTACGGCTAGAAGCTTCAAAATTCATCAAATTTCATCAAATAGTTACGTTTACGTCATATATTTTTCAAATACGTGATTCGTAGTCATAGTTTTCACATGCAGACCACAAAAAACGTGAAGCTTTGCATCCTCACACAGATTACCTACCTATTTTTTATTTTATATTTATCTTAAAAATCGTTTAGATATGTTCAAATTTCACCAAATGCTTACGTGTATAGCATATATTGTTGTCTGAGAAAATCATAGATACCGGTGGTATATATAGTATATATCCCATACAACCGATTGTTCAGATAAGAAACTTTGCGCAATTTCTTCCCCATTTTAACAGTTATAAGCTTCAAATTTCACCGATTGCTTACGTATATAGTATGTATTGTTGTGTCAAAAAATCATAGAGATCGGTGATATATATAATATATATATGATGGTATATATAGTATATATATATAGTATATATATTTTTTTTTACGATTTCGGCCCCATTTTAACAGCTAGAAGCTTCAAATTTCACCAACTGCTTACGTGTATACCATATATTGATGTCTGAAAAAATCATTGAGATCGGTGGTATACATAGTATATCTCATACAACCGATTGTTCAGATAAGAAACTTTGCGCAATTTCTGCCCCGTTTTAACAGTTAGAAGCTTCAAATTTCACAAAATGCTTACGTATATAGCATATATTGTTGTCTGAAAAAATCATAGAGATCGGTGGTATATATATTATATACTTCATATAAACTGTCATTTTGACCCCTTTTTTACGGCTAGAAGCTTCAAAATTCATCAAATTTCATCAAATAGTTACGTTTACGTCATATATTTTTCAAATACGTGATTCGTAGTCATAGTTTTTACATGCAGACCACAAAAAACGTGAAGCTTTGCCTCCTCACACAGATTACCTACCTATTTTTTATTTTATATTTATCTTAAAATCGTTTAGATATGTTCAAATTTCACCAAATGCTTACGTGTATAGCATATATTGTTGTCTGAAAAAATCATTGAGATCGGTGGTATATATCTCATACAACCGATTGTTCAGTTAAAAAACTTTGCGCAATTTCTTTTTAACAGCTAGACGCTTCAGTGGCTGAAATCATATCTAAGTAATAGATGGTGTGCCGTCTCTATTGATGGGGTATCATCAGATCCCTTTTTGGCGACATCGGGCGTCCCGCAGGGTAGTATTTTGGGACCATTACTTTTTATTTTATTCATCAATGACATTAGCTCATGCTTCTCTTACGCTAGATTTCTGTTGTACGCCGATGATCTTAAAGTTTACTCTGTTGTAAATTCCGCAAACGATATGTTTAATCTTCAAGCTGATATTGATAAACTTTACTCCTGGTGCATTAGATCTCATCTTTCACTAAATATAAATAAATGCTTCCACGTAACCTACTCAAAATCTCGTTCAAATCTCAACAGTTCGTTTAGTATCGCAAACAGTACGTTGCAGACTGTTGAAAAAATCAAAGATCTTGGGGTTGTATTTGATACAAAATTTATGTTCGTGAACCATATTGATTGCATCATTGCCAAGGCATATGCTATGCTAGGCTTCATTCGGCGCAATAGTTCGGAGTTTTCTGACCCGTATACTTTAAAAGTACTCTACTCCTCATTCGTGCGTTCTCATCTTGAGTATGCTACCATCATTTGGAGACCTTACCAACAATTCTCAAGCAACAGGCTTGAGTTCAAAAGTTGTTCTTAAGTATGCTTTACGGTCATTAAGGTTTACATACCCTCTTCATCCATATACTGCTCGTTTACTTCTTTTGAATCTTAAATCCCTGGAAGCCAGGAGATCTATTCTCTTCTTGACTTTCTTGTTTGGCATTATCCACGGAGATGTAGACTGCGCTGACCTTCTTGTGGAAATTAATTTTAATGTTCCAAGGAGGGATCTTCGTAATGTTTGCCCGTTTAATGGTATCAATATTAGAACCAATTATGGTAGGAATGCGCCAATTGCACGTGCCCTGAACGAATTCAATAAGATTTCATCTTCTATTGAGCTTGATTTTTCTATGTGTAGGGACGCTTTTATAAATATTTTAAAGTCAGCTATTTAATTGTTTTTAATTTTTTTGTTATAAGAACTTATTATTTATTGTAAACTATATATTTACATGTATATTTTGTTATCTTTGTGTTAATACTTTTTGTATCTACCATTATTGGCAGTCTGTAAGACCTGTATCTTCATAGACTGAATAAATAAATAAATAAAAAGGGGTGTCTATTTATTTATGCGAGAGACTGTACATATGTACATACATATTTTGTATTTATTTGAGTATTTATCCTGGCACTACAATTTTTACAAAATTATTTTATAGTACCAGTCAGGAATGTAAAAGTGAATTACAATAATAATAATAACAATGTAAATAATTAAATTAATTATGTGAAAATTACTTATTACAAAAACATAAAAGTAAAGTATCATACAAAGTAGAAAAGACAATAGATTTAAATTAAATAAAACCTGATCCAACAAAAAGTTATAGGGTAGCTTATCTTTTATAATTATGTTATTATTCGCTATCATCACTTTCATTCGATGAGTCACTTGTGGAATAGTCATGAGCATCAGCAACACTACTGTGAAAGCTTGAAACAACTGGGGTATTCATTGACTCCTCAACATTATCGGGGACAGTAAATTTAAGACTTCTGAGGTCAGACTTTTAATTTTTTTTTAGGTATCTCCCTAAAACTGTTAACTAAAGGATCCCATGTTATAAGCAACATATTCATAAGATCTCTATTCGTGGCTTCACGTGACTGCTTTTGTTTGTTATCATCCCTGAATCGTCTCAAACCTTTGTTACGGGCTTCCTGTGCTTCCTCAGAAAGTTGACTAATAGGTAAAATTGCTAATTTTGTAATATCAGTACTATGCACTTAGATTTTATGAACTGTAACAGGCATATTAAATAATGGATAGAGACCTATGTAATGTTTTTTAGTCTCGACCGCAAATTTTTCAAATCTTTGGATATTTATATTGTACCCAGATGCTAATGCGCGAAGGAGAGTGTCGAATTGTTTGATAAGCGTTACATCCAATCCCGCTATCTCAGCACTAGCCTCAGAATTTTCGAAAAACCTACGAGCAGTGTTGCCGTTATTGGTATTGCCGAAACCTGGTTTTGGTTTATCTACTATCAATCCAAGTACACTTTTAAATTTATTCTGGATTTCGTTGGAACGTAGCTTTCCAGGGTGGGGCCGTGTGTAGAAGTCCACGAAAGTGGGGAAAGCTTCTGACCGCCATTCACCTGGGAATGGCCAGAGCGATTCTTTTGCATGCGGTTCAAGCAGCTCACTACTGCCGGTCGCTTGCGGCCAAGTATCCTCTGGGTAGCCGCTAAACACCCGTTTAGCGGTGAGCTAATGTGAGAAGGCGACAACCTGGCTAGGCCACTCTGACATAATCGGTTTAAGGGCTAGCCGGGGGAGATTTCATCGGCAGCGTCTGTACACCTCTAGGTACGGCTGCAAGCGGGCGTCTGTCTTGGAGCAAGCGGCTCGCTATATAAACGTGCCAAGTAATATTTTCACCCCCGCTGAGCGGGTTGTGCGCTGGGCTTGGGACCCGCCACGTAAAACCATACTCCAATGAAATATAACAACAAGCCTCGGATAAATACACTCTCTATTGATGACGACCATGGCAAACGTTTGAAGAACAATGAATTGAGGGCATGCACCTGGAACGTCCGCTCCCTGAATGGGATTGGTGCAGATGCCCGGCTGGTTGATGTCCTCGTCAAAGCAAAATCTGACATCACCGCCATCCAAGAAATGCGTTGGACGAAGCAAGGAAGAAAGAAGATCAAAAATTGTGACATATTTTGGAGTGGCCATGCGAATAAGCGCAGTTTCGGCGTCGGATTCGTGGTGGGAGAGAGACTTTGTCGCCAAGTGCTGGCGTTCACGCCTGTGGACGAGCGTCTCGCCGCTATTCGAATAAAAGCAAAATTTTTTAATATATCATTCATCTGCGCCCATGCGCCGACAGAGGAGAAAGACGATGAGGTGAAAGACACTTTTTATGAACAATTAGAACGCACATACGAGCGCTGCCCCCGTCATGATATAAAAGTCGTGCTTGGCGACTTTAACGCCAGGGTGGGCAAAGAAGGTGTTTTTGGCCCTACAGTCGGAAAGTTCAGCCTACACAATGAAACTTCTCCTAACGGACTGAGGCTGATTGACTTTGCCGGTGCTCGAAACATGGTCATATCAAGCACGAGGTTCATGCATAAAAAGATACATCAAGCTACATGGCTGTCTCCTGATCGAAATACTCGCAATCAGATCGATCACGTTGTGATAGACGGACGGCATGCCTCCATGTTTTAGATGTGCGAACGATCCGAGGACCTAACATCGATTCGGACCATTATCTCGTTGCAGCCAAAATACGCACCCGCCTCAACGCGGCTAAAAACAAGGAACAAAAAACACAAGGAAAGCTAGACGTCGAAAAGCTTCAATCACAACAGACTGCCAATGATTTCGCAACTCGACTCTCACACCTGCTCTCTGAGGGCACAACTCATCCTGAAGGAATACAGGAGCAGTGGGAGCATATCTCCAAAGCACTTCATACTGCCGCCGAGGAAAAAATTGGTTACCGGCGGCCACGAAAAAACAACTGGTATGATGAAGAATGCCGCGTTGCAACCGAAAGAAAAGACGCTGCCTACAGGGCTACGTTAAAAGCGAGCGCGACAAGAGGAGTGTGTGAACGCTATCGTGAGTTGAAAAGGGAAGCGAGACGCCTTTTCAGGAAGAAAAAAGCAGAAGCAGAAAGGCGTGAGTGCGAGGAGCTTGAGCTGCTAGCCACCAGGAATAACGCCCGAAAATTCTACCAAAAAATACGGCGACAGACGGAAGGTTTTAAGACCGGGGCAAACTCCTGTAGGAATGAAAACGGCGACCTTGTAACTGATGTCCATAGAGTGCTTAGATTATGGAGGGAACACTTCTCTGCTCTCCTAAATGGAGGCAGCAATTCACCGCGCAGAGATGAAGAACCCGATCCCGCAATCGATGATGATGGAATATATGTCCCCCCGCCCGATTATGACGAAGTTAGAATAGCAATAACCAGATTGAAAAACAACAAGGCCGTGGGCGCTGATGGATTGCCTGCGGAGCTATTCAAGTTCGGCGGCGAGGAGTTGGTAAGGCGCATGCAGCAGCTTCTTAGCAAAATATGGGCGGACGAAAGCATGCCCGACGGTTGGAATCTAAGTGTTCTTTGCCCAGTCCACAAGAAGGGGGATACTGCAAAATGCACCAACTATCGTGGAATCAGCCTTCTTAATATCGCATATAAGGTCCTTTCAAGTGTATTGTGCGAAAGATTGAAGCCCACCGTGAACCGGCTGATTGGACCTTATCAGTGCGGCTTCAGACCTGGTAAATCTACCATCGACCAGATTTTCACAATGCGCCAAATCTTGGAAAAAACCCGTGAAAAGAGAATCGACACACATCACCTCTTCGTCGACTTTAAAGCCGTCTTCGACAGCACGAAAAGGAGCTGCCTATATGCCGCTATGTCTGAATTTGGTTTCCCCGCAAAACTTATACGGCTGTGCAAAATGACGTTAAGCAACACCATCAGCTCAGTCAGAATTGGGAAGGACCTCTCCGAGCCGTTCGAAACTAAACGAGGTTTCAGACAGGGTGACCCCCTATCGTGCGATTGCTTTAATTTGATGCTGGAGAAAATTATACTAGCTGCAGAACTTAACCGCACTGGAACAATATACTATAAAAGCGTGCAATTACTGGCATATGCTGATGACATTGATATCATCGGCCTAAACACCCGCGCTGTTAGTTCTGCTTACTCCAAGCTGGAAAAAGAAGCGGTAAAGATGGGTTTGATGGTGAATGAGGACAAAACGAAGTACCTGCTGTCATCGAGCAAAGAGTCAGCGCATATGCGCCTTGGCAACCACGCTACTGTTGGCAGCCATAATTTCGAAATAGTAAAAGACTTCGTTTATTTGGGAACCAGCATCAACATTAGCAACAACATCAGCATTGAAATCCAGCGAAGAATCAATCTTGCCAATAAATGCTACTTTGGACTAGGTAGGCAATTGAAAAGTAAGGTCCTCTCTCGGCGAACGAAAATCATACTCTACAAGTCACTTATCGTACCCGTCCTGCTATATGGGCAGAAGCATGGACCATGACAACAGCAGATGAAGCGGCTTTGGGAGTGTTCGAGAGAAAAGTTCTTCGAAAGATTTATGGACCTCTACGCGTTGGCGATGGCGAGTACCGAAGAAGATTTAATGATGAGCTGTACGAGCTATACGCAGACATCAACATAGTCCAGCGAATTAAAACGCAGCGGCTGCGCTGGCTAGGCCATGTTATGCGAATGAAAGATGATGCTCCGGCCAAGAAAGTGTTTCTATCGGAACCCGCCTATGGAAGCAGAGGTAGAGGGCGGCCCCCACTCCGTTGGAAGGACCAGGTGGAAAACGATTTAAACTCCCTTGGTGTGACCAATTGGCGCCGGTTGGCGGAGCGAAGGAGCGACTGGCGCGCCTTGTTGGACGGCCATAACCGTTTAGACGGTTAAGCGCCAATTAAGTAAGTAAGTAAGTAAGTAGCTTTCCACTCTCTTTATCTGCCTCATTCCTAAGCTGCCATTTTTTTACTTCGAGGCGATAACTTATGTGAAGCAAGCATTCAAAACATCTTATCCATGTATGGAGAGTAGACAAACCAAAACCAAGATTATCTCGGTTAGGCGTAAAGTCCCGTAACTCATTATTCATATCTTTTGGAGTGTCACCACAAATATAACACTTTTGTGTGGAAGAACTTTCAGTAAAAGCATTGCAAACTTTTCCGTCAATCATTGTTAGAAGCATATTGTGATTTACGGAAACTTCGTATTCTTCGAGCATGTTCTTTGTTGGCAACAACGCATTTATTTCCTCTAAAACTTTGTTCGTTTCAAAAACAATAAAATCTTTTGTTTCTTTAGAAAAAATAAATTTAATTGGACGACAATACATGGTAGAAGAAGGTCGAGGATTCTGCCAAACAATGATACCTTTTTCATCCTGTAATTGAAGAGGAACGAAAGAAATTATAAACAAAAACTCATCAGTGTCAGAACTGCATGTAAACTTTTGCTTATATGTGCTATGGCCAGAGCTTCCATCGCAACCCCACTTGCTGATTAAAGTATACGTCAAGTTTGTGGGTAATAAACTAACAAAAAGACTTCTTAATTTGCTAAAACTAAACGCTCAACAGTTTTATCTAATACGGACTGGACTTTAATTTCCACACGTGTTTCAGCCACATCAATTTCATTTGGATAGCATTCTGCCTTAGCTTTTCTTAGACTATAAAATGATGGATAAACCTTATGGCCTGCCTTGATGCTCCACTTCCGAGTCGTTTTGTACCCATGAGTCGTCGACGTATGCTAAAGCTTCTACATTGCTCAGCCATCTTGCATCTGGCTCACATGTCATCTTTTTGCCGGATATTTGAGTGGTTTCCTGTGATTTTTTTTATAATGTTAGCAACATTTCTGTTGCCGGACATACGCGTTGATACTTCTGCCGCATAAAGTAACTCACTAGGACTTCTAGATTGCAAGCGGCCATCCACTCGACGCCGTTTGCTTTTTTCACTGCAGCTAACAAAGTCCTTCTTTCGTCTTCCGGGGCCGGGGTTAACTGAAGAAGTGGTTGGTTGGTATGATGGCAACTTTAAATCCACCGTTATTGTAAATGTGAAGTCTGGACCCGGAAGCCACTCCGAGTTTTTATTCAAAAATCGCTCCTTATGTCTTCCAGAAGTATTCCACTTTTGATCCAGCTTCGACGAATGTGCCGATATTTGTAAGCTTAAACTTTTTATCGAATACTCGGCTGCTTCACTTATATCGTACATAAGTACAACAAAACTAAATAATTCTTTATATCTGGTTTCCTTCGAATGTTGAACCCAAATGTCAAAAAACTCCGTTCTTGGTACGGTTATATCTAAACTGCTTTGTGTTGTTGATTTTCCGACAGGGTGAATAGTTGATGATTGTTGTGCTGCCATCTTAAGTGTCGTTGATCGTTCTGATTTGTTATCAGTTGTGCAGTATTTATATTACATTCAGGTATTGGCGTAGATGCCCAAATGGGGTTGTTTTGTGTAGCGTTCCTGTGTGGTTATACCTGCATTAGGATTGCTTTGTATGTACCTGTTTTTATGCCTTGGTGACTAGTGCGGTAGGTTGTGGCAGGTAGAAGTCAGTGATCTTCGCCTTTTTGCTTTTGGTGTGCTCTTGTTGACCTTGCGCGTTTATTTTTGTGTGTTTTATGGCCACGTGTTTGTTCCCTGTACCTGGGAATTGCTGGCCGTTTGTGGATCAGCTTTAAAGGTTCAAATATCTCGTCGGAGTTGGTACGTACATACATCCTATTTTATATGTAGAGAAAACTAAAAAACACTAAAAAAAAAATTTAAAATAGATGTGCAAAGAATTCGCAATGGTTTTTTCTTTCGACTATTAGAGAATACTTGCGACTATAACATATGTAAAATTTAGCCCGGATGTCCGCGGATGTATGTAACTTTTTTGTCCCTAAAGTTATAAATATAGAGAAAAAATACCTTTTCTTCTTAATAACGGATTGCTAAATATATTGAAAATACTCTAATTGCGAAAGATTTACTATTAAAAATTTTACTTACCTTCGAGCTTAGAATCCATCAGAAAAATTATATAAAAGTGTACAAATAAAAGAAATATGAAGCTTAATATTCAACAAGAATTTTGCAAATTAATCAATGCATTTTACGGCCACTCCTGCCTTCTTACTTCAATTACTCAATACATATGAGCAAAAATATCAAAAAAAAAGCGAAAATCCCGTTATTTTGTTTGTTTTCTTTCATTTCTCATTACACTTTTCTTGAAATAAGAACTTTGTTTTTGTCTAGCTAGCTTGTTCTACACGAAACACTGTGCAGCGCCCAAAGTTTGGTGATGGTATGGTGTTGAGGTTTTATGCTCAATTTTTAGCAGTTTGCACAGTTCTTCGAATAAGCTATTTTTGTATTCGGTTCCCATATCTGTTATGATTGTTTTCATGCAACCATAAGTCGAAATGAAGTGCTCGAATACAGCTTTAGCAACTGTTATCGCATGTTTGCTTGGGACTGGGATTTCCACCAGGTATTTTGTTAGGTCGCATATAATGGTAATTGCGTATTCGTTTCCATTTTTCGATTTTGGTAATGGTCCGACCGTATCGATTTGTACAGTATCAAAAGCCTTCGGGGGTGTCTCCGTTATTGTCATTGGTTCCTTTATGTGCTTATTAACTTTATTCGTTTTACAGTGGATGCAGTTGTTTACGCATTTCTTTATGTCACTTCTTAGGTTTTTCCAGCTATATTTTTGCTTGATTTTCTTTATCATACAATTTATTCCTGGGTGGCCACGACTAATATGATCGTCATGATATCTTTTATTTTCCCGGGATTTGTCACATATATAACCTCAGGGGTTAGTGCTATTGTTAACTTTTTGTGAACCTTGGTACCTACTTCTATAAATTTGCCTACTCGAGTATAATTATATTTAAACAATTTGTCCCCTAAGGACAACTGTATTTGTACAAGTCTTAAATTGGTGGCTTCTTTTTCAAGCCTGATAAAGAATTGTCCTAAGTCAATTTTATCATCAACAATTAGGTTGCTTGCATTTATAGTGCTACAAATTTTCTTTCCCTTTTTGAAACATATTTTCGGGGGATCGAAAACGAGCCTGACATGTCTTTTTACTTCAAATTTATTTAGCGCTTCGTATATTTTGGGGTTCTCTGTGACTTTCTTCATTTTTAATATTATCTTTAGTATTTTAAGCTGCTGATCTAGTTGTGACTTTCATTATTTTGCTTGCCTCCACTGACATTTCTTTTAAGTTTGTTATGTTAATGCGAGACAATGCGTCCGCGACGTGGTTTTCTTTTCCAGCAATGTACTCCACTTCAAAATCATACTCCTCTAAATCGACTCTTACTCGTGTTAACATAGATGAAGGGCTCTTCATTGAGAAAAGGTATGTTAAAGGGCGGTGGTCGTTTTGAATTAGGAATTTTCTGCCATAGACGTATGGTCTGAAGAAGATTATGGCCCAATGGATTGCTGCTAATTCTTTCTCTATTGTAGCTGGGTCAGTCCAAATGAAATCAACCAGCGAAAGCAAATTTTTACACCCCACTTCCTCAGATTTTCATGAAATTTTTTTTACAGCATTTATGGACAAATATAACAACCCGTATTTTTCAATTTTGCCAAAATCGCTTTAGTAATTTTTTATGAATTTTTATAAATTTTCCATTTTTAGTCGATTTGCGACTTTTTATATTCGGCGACAAAAGGTACTTTTCAGCAAAAAGCCTGTTATGGACTTATTTTTTAATTAAATGCTGTCAAACTTACAATTCTAATTTGAAATTTCAGCAGCATTCTGAAAATGAGGTTAAAAGTAACATAGGTCTTATCTAAATATGTGTTTTCACCCTTTAAAGTTGATATATAGAATTTTTTTTCTCAGCATGGTCTTCTCAATAAATGGCCAAAACTTTTTTCTAACACATGGTACAAAGCTAAGAAAGATGTCATTTAAAAGAAAATGGAAAATACTATCATAGTGCAAAATAGAATTTGTGGGTATTTGATGGTAAGTGACCTAAAAAAAGGCTTGAATCGTTAGATTTCTTGTAATCGGCAACATAAGCAAAAGTCGAATGTGTTTGGGTCTTTAAGGTATTGTTAAAGCATCAAAGCAGTTCAACTATAAAAACATGAATATTGTTCAACTGTAACTGTTGTAGCTTGTTAATTTTAAACTTATCTATCTCTGAGAATTTGAACTATTTACCATCTGAATTATATTTTTTTAATCAAGTTTTTTACTCTAAAATAAAATACTTGGTCGTATACTTTAAAATCGGCGTTTTATCAGGTATTATGTTCAAAAAATTTTATCAATGGGGCAACCTTGATTTTGTAGCTGGAGCTGGTAGCAGAGTACCGTTACAATCATTGAGTGCATTGCGTAAAACAAACAATATTTTAACAGAAGTGAGTTTGGTAACTACAAAAAATTGATAAAAAGTGTTTCTATTTTAAATAACAAAATTGTTGGTAAGTGAAATAATTGTAAAGGATATGAATTTATAAGTTTTGATTAATAAGAGCCACCAGTTTGCTACGATTGGCTAGAGATCGCTATAACAACATTTTTGCCGAATTTTTATCTTAAAGAAGTTTTTTTGTATATATTTATGCGGTGTAGCCACCTTGTGCTATTCCAATTTTTGGACGACTTTGCAACATTTTCCCCAAAAAAAAAACCAGTTTCTGCTCTTATTAATCAAAACTCTTTGCTAGAATTACTAAGCATGAGTTTTTTTAATTAAAACGAATTGGGTTAAGCAAGCAAAAGTACTTACAAACATTTTTTAATATATTTTTAGGGTTTAAACCTAATTGAATAATAGATCTGATTTAAAATGAGTTCTGAAGAATGTTCGACATCTGTATCTGAGGGACAATGTACTGTGGGCCTGATTACAAGTTCTTCTTGTCACAGTCAAGATTTTACTAACAAGAAAGAAAATGAGCTAGTGTTAAATTTGTCAGAGGAAAATCAAGAACTCATTGGTTGGAGGTTAACACAAAACTTACCAACTAGTTCTAACATATGTCTCCACCACTTTCTGTTTTATACAGAATATTATGAAAATTTTCAAGTGTTGTGAGTCCACAAAAAAATTATCAGAGCTTCTTTAAGGCCAATTTCATTGCAATTTGCAAAAGTGGTAAAACACAAAAGGGGAATTATCTTAATTCCTGGTTAAAAGATCTGTGACAACTGTAGGAAAAACATTGTGGCACATGTTGATGAAAATGAACAAGTAATTGAAGATGACATTAATCTTGATACTGGAAATACTGACAATAGTGTACTTACACCAGTAAAACAAAGAAACCTGGACACTCCGTCCACAGCTTTAAAAAAGCATGATTTAAACACAAGTTTGGCAACGGTAGGCGTTTCAGCAATAAAATGAAAATCATTATCGTGTTGGGTATTTTGCGATCAGTTCAAAAATTTTTTTTTATTTTTTATGATTTGTAGGCTAGACTGATATAATTTATGCTGGTGCAAATAAAACGATTAATTGACCTTACGCCCGACGTTTTGCTGAATATTTATACTTTGACCATGAACAAGAAGGAAGATAGCGATAATATTGCCGCAGCATACATGCTTTGTCTAAATAGAAAACAAATTAGTTATGACAAAAACTACCACACAAGGTGGTACTGATAAGTAAATGTTAATATTTTCCGATATTGTTGTAAGTGTAGAATTTTTGTTTACTTTAAAACTACTGTGTTAATTTATATGTATGTGCTTTTCAACATAAAATTTTTTTTTTGTTTATTTAATTTGAAAATTAATAGTGTTGCCCCTGAGGATGCTGACATATTCAGGGAAACGTCGGGCGTAAGGTGAATTAATCGTTTTATTTGCACCAGCATAAATTAGATCAGAAGAGCCTACAAATCATAAAAAATAAAATCATTATCAATGGGATCAAAAGTGAAATTATGCAAAGCGAAAAGTAACTGAATTCAAAATAAAAGTCAAATCAAAGGTTGCCCGTGTCTTGAAACTACCACAGCAAAAATTAGAATCAGATTCGTCATGTTCGTCAATTGAATCTATATCTACTATAGCACAAAAAGCTGAAGACTTGGATTGCCTTGTTGATGCTATAAAAGAAAAACTGAAAATCACTAAAAGTAATCAAGAAAAAATTAAAATTTTGACACTGACGCCCGCCCCAATCGTGGTCGAAGAAAAAAACTGTTAATGAATTTAATGCGACTGACTACACGGTAAGAAAGGCAAAAGAGTTACATCAATCAAAAGGAATACTATGCTTTCCTGAACCAAAGAAAGGTAACCCGGTTCACCTTGATGTAATAGAAAAAGTTGAAGCTCTTTATGAGGACGATGAATTTAGTAGGCAAATGCCAGGTGCAAAAGATAAAGTCAGTATTGAAAATAATGTTTAAAAGCAAAAGAGGTTGATGCTCTGTAATCTTGAGGAACTTTATGCCTCATTTAAAGACAAGTACCCCAATTTCAAAATCGGAATGTCTAAATTTTGTGAACTGAGGCTAAAATGGTGTGTGACAGTGAATCAAAATGGGGTTCATTCTGTATGTGTTTGTTGTATTCACCAAAACCCTGCTTTACTAATAAGTCGCTGGATAAAAGTAAGCTAAAAGATTTAGCTTTGATGTTAATGTGCGATGATATAAAAAGAGAATGCATGTTAAGAATGTGTGACGAATGCCCTAATTCTGAAAGGGTAAATGCGTTTATAGAAAAAGCACTCGAAGATTGTGAAGATGAAGATCAAATAATATTAAAGCAATGGACTAACACTGATCGAAGCCAGCTGCAGACAATGGTTTTGTCACTTCCAGAATACAAGAAACTTTTAAATGAAAAATTAGAAACATTAATTCCTCATTCTTTTATTTCAAAAAAGCAAACACAATATATAAAACAAAGGAAAGAAAGATTGTCTTCAAACGAAATTTTATGCTTTATGGAGGCATTCAAAGTCCACTATGTTTAAAACTAATTAAGCTATATTTAATAAAATTGAACGAGCTTTAACATAAATAAAAGAAAAATGAATTCCATACACTGAAAAAAAAATTCTTAATGTAGCAAAATTCATCGGCCACCCTGTACTACAGAGAATCTGATAGCTCCTTTGTTCTCAGCAATCATTTTGTTTTTTTTATTTAATAATTTGGGAAAAATTTAAACAACGTGACATCAGGACGGACAAGGCGACAGCTGTTTCGATTATACCTTGTAAATCTCTTCAAAGCCTTTTCTCCCGGCAGTGGGAGTCGAACCCGCACTCCTACGATAATTGAAATGGTTATAAACGCATTCAGCTACGTCATGCCTTAGTTGGTGTAAAGTTTTTCCCAATTGCCTTCTTCGCATATATTATCTTCCACACATTACATAATTCGTATGTAGTTATGTGTTGCAGTTATGCCTGTATGTAAGGCGGTTTTCAGAGAAACTTGGTATTTGTTGTTGTTTTTGTTCTATTTATAGAACTACAACGAATTAACCAAATGTTGTCTACTTATATGAGTTAACCGGGGATTGCCCGTATCGCTTTAAATGTATGAAAACATTTATTTCAAGCAATTTTTAATTTTATAATTTATTTAATAATTTGGGAAAAATTTAAACAACGTGAAATCAGGACGGACAAGGCGACAGCGGTTTCGATTATACCTTGTAAATCTCTTCAAAGCCTTTTCTACCGGGAGTGGGAGTCGAACCCGCACTCCTACGATAGTTGAAACGGTTATAAAAGCATTCATCTACGTCATGCCTGAGTTGTTGTAAAGTTTTTACCAATTGCCTTCTTCGCATATATTATCTTCCACACATTACATAATTCGTATGTAGTTATGTGTTGCAGTTATGCCTGTATGTAAGGCGGTTTTCAGAGAAACTTGGTATTTGTTGTTGTTTTTGTTCTATTTATAGAACTACAACGAATTAACCAAATGTTGTCTACTTATATGAGTTAACCGGGGATTGCCCGTATCGCTTTAAATGTATGAAAACATTTATTTCAAGCAATTTTTAATTTTATAATTTATTTAATAATTTGGGAAAAATTTAAACAACGTGACATCAGGACGTACAAGGCGACAGCTGTTTCGATTATACCTTGTAAATCTCTTCAAAGCCTTTTCTCCCGGGAGTGGGAGTCGAACCCGCACTCCTACGATAGTTGAAATGGTTATAAACGCATAAAAACGCAGCTACGTCATGCCTTAGTTGTTGTAAAGTTTTTCCCAATTGCCTTCTTCGCATATATTATCTTCCACACATTACATATTCGTGTGTAGTTATGTGTTGAAGTTATGCCTGTTTGTAAGGCGGTTTTCACGTGGATACACGTGTATTTTTATTTTTTCTCACCTTTCCGAAAAAGTATATTTGGTTCACGGGACAGAACTAAAGATCGTTTTTGTAACGCAGTGTAATAATTAATGAATGAGACGTCATTAATTCAAGTTAATGAAATGTAATAGTGGGTTTTTTATAGAGGGCCCGTAAATTGTTTAGTCCCGGGCCCGGACTTTCTCTCTACGGCCCTGGTGGTATAGGTGGCTCAGTGAAGCGTTCAGTCACTAGAGCCAATCTTCAAAGGACATATACACACATAGAAAAACTATTGTAAAATTAACCAAGAATCGCATGTATCGTAACCAGGAACTTAGGGAAAATTAGCCTACTAAGTTTTTTTGTATCTTAGCAAAAAAAACTTAGTTAAAGCTTTGCAAGCTTTCTTCTTGGGTAAATTTAACGAAGTATGGTATGTTTTGCTATTTTGTTACGAAGTTTCTTGATAAATTTAAACCCTACAACTTAGGTAAATTTCAACGAAAATACTTCGGTAGCTTAACCTCTGAAACTTGTGTAATATTCAACCAAATCGCTTTTGCAGTTTGCACAAGTTTCCTGGTTGTTCTAACTAATATAACTTAGGTGTTATTCTACAAAAAAAACTTTGGTAATTCGCAAATTGTCGATATCGCAGTAAACATCAACCTATCCCAGTAGATTATCACTGCCTTATCCTAAAAAATATGTATCCTGCATGCAAATAAAATAATAAAAAATTTAAATATTTTAGAAACATTTTTAATTTCTGATTTTTATAACCCTTTTATAGTTAAACATCAGATAATATTAAAGAAAAATTAAAATAGAGATTTCAATTCTGTAGGAAATAAAGGTACACGGTAGACGGTTAAAATTTGTATCCTAAATTTTAAACTTTTTCGCAATACATATATGTATGACCAAACCAAATTTGGTTTAAAATTTAAACTAGACTAGTTTTCATGAAAATTGGTGAAAGGAAAAGATGTTGGCTGGGGTTTAAAATTTAAGGTCAAAATTTTAGCCGTGTATAGTTGAAAAAGTGCCCTTAACAGCTAGTATTAATATTATCTTGATATTGAATGAATTGTGATTATCGGATTCTGAAATTTTCAAATTGTTAATCTCATTGTAGTATCAATTATTGGCAATGCAGACTTCTTTTTTATATTAAATAAATATCTTTTCATGAACGTCCATACACTTGTGCTCTCATCAGGATATTTTGAATTTAGTACAAATATTAACTTATAGCAATACTGAACCGCTTCTATATAAGATTTAAATGCGTACTTAATTCCATCTAACACAACATAAAAATCTTTAAAATTAAACTCGTCACCCACAACAATAACGAATGGTTGCAGAGTTGAATTATTTTCAAAACAGTTTGTCCTCTTCTCTGCAATTACTGCATCAACTTCACTTGGTTGCCTGACTTTTACTGTGAAAGCATTTTGCGAATCCATAATTGTAAACTTTGTGCGACGCCCATTTACAACTTTTCCAGTTGGCAATTAAATTTAATGCAACAGCATTATTACATATACGTTGAAATTGTCTAACAAGTATAGAAATTTAATTAAGTATTCGGCAAATTGGAATGTAGGTACTTTAAACTTTGTCTGTACCTGTATTTAAAATGTCTCTCTGTTCAAATACGCGTTTCTTGAGGAGCTTGGATTACGGGTCCTTAATCCTTGTTTCAAAAAGATTCGAAGCAATTAAGCATAAATTGTCCCATTTGGAAAAATTTAGCTCATACTAATCATACTAATTCGGGAGCTTTTGAATATTTGTATATGGCCACTCATCTAAAATTTGATCGAAAGTAAACAAACGGGTTGTTCTATATGGAACCGTTCCTTTCCATTTTTTTAGTACGGTTTCCCAATCTCTTATATGTTTGAGATCAGCACATACTTTCTCGTAGTTAACATTTGCAATACTATTTGTTGTAATGGAATTGGAATTATTGAAAATCTTTGAAGCGACTCTTTTACGGCCTTGATACCTGTCCCAAATCTTGCCTTTCAGTGACACTTTTTTATTCTTTTGTGTAAAATATGTTTCCTGAAATAAAAAATTGAAATTCTTTAGAAACATTTCTTATATCAGATTTCTATAAGGTATTAAAGTTGGGTATTCGACAAATTATATAACCACATAAGGATGAACATTCGTACTTACACGGCATTCTGTAGGAAATAGGGATATTATTTCATCCGCTATATCTTCGCAATTCTTAACGCTGAGCTTATGACCGTTTCCTATGTTTTCAATAACGTTGTGAACAATATACGTTCGTGCTTGCGGCGAAAGCATTTTAGTGTCCTTATAAAGTTTACAAATGCCTTTTTCCGTGATCATCAAAATGCTATGAACACTGTAGGGCTGAAAATATATATACAATATCATCATCATCATTTTCCGTAACTCTTATTGGAGCATTACGATTATACCTTCTTAAATTCATGGCTTCGTCTGAGCTCCCGTTAATTGTTAGTCCTTCAGTTTGGAAACCTATACTTTCTCTGCAAGCCTTTGCCTCCTGCTGTGAACGTAAATTGTAAATGCCCTAAAAATAACGATTTTTTTTTTCTGGATTATTTTACATAGAAAGTTTCATACTTGCTCGTTTTGCCAACACGAAACCTTATGTTCTAATATTATTTTCTCATTAATTTTCTCTCCACCGTAAATTTCGTCTAAATGCCTGGTCTTAACATATTTGAGGCCTTCGATTGTTATACCTTTTACTGGGAGAAAAACACAATACTCAATACACAATATTTGCGGAAAAAGAGAAACCTATACTTTCACGTTAAAAACGTATGAGCCCGTCAAATAAGTTCCATGATTTCAACCGAATGGCCAAAGGGTCATCGTCAATTTGTGTATCTAGTCTCATTTGGTTTTCTGGAGTAAGTTCAAGACTTTGTGGAAAAACAGCGGTTGGTTGTACCGCTTCAGGTTGTGTTATTAAATGCTGTTGTTCTTGTTCTTGTTGTATTAAATGCTCGTCTTGTGAAGGAACATATACCACGTTTTGAAGTAAGCAGTAATTATCACCCTCTCCCTCTCGAAATTCGCTGATGGTGCTGCTTATATGTATTGCGTAGATGTATTGACTTTTATGAGCACAATGAATTATTTTAAGGTGACTTATTAAACTTTTTACGGTTTCGAAATCTTTTTTACAAATAAAGCATAACATTTTAAAATCTTCTAGATATTTATAACTTTTATTTCTATTACCCACGCTTAAGTTTGTATAATTACCCGTTTAGCCGCTAAGTGTTGAAATTTTTGGAACGCCAATTGATATGGACCGCAAGCAACAATTCAAATACTCCGATTAACCTTAATAAAAATTGGGGAGGCTTTATACATTGATATTTAAGATGTCTGAATCATTTGTTCGCTTACCTGGTGTCCAGAATTGCTAAGAATTTTTTTTTATTTATAAGAAAAACTACTAAGAATTTGTAAATTTGCCGCGTTGTTACTTTTGACTTTGAATTGGAAACACAGAATGAACAAAAATGGCGTGATCTTCACCTAATTTGAAACTTTACAAATACTTTGTTAGACTAAACAAGTTTCTTAGGTAATACTGCAAGTTACCTAAGATAACTTGGTAAAAATAAAAGGTTCTTAGGTAGTTTAACGAAGTTTCCAAGGTCTTATTGCAAATTACCAAAGATAACTTCGTAAAAGTAAGTATCAACTTTGTTAGGTTAACCAAGTTTCTTAGGTGTTTGAACAAGTTACCTAAGCTAACATTGTAAACATTGCTCAGCTAACAAAGTGCTTGGGTGATGACACAAGACACCCAAGTTATTACTGTTAGGATTCCTAAGCACTTTGTTGAATTGAAATTTAATCGGTGCTAGCACGTTTTACACAAAATAACTTTGACAGATTAACTAATATTTGTTTCCCAAGAGCCTTATTGATTTACACCAAGTCTTTAAAGTTCATATAAAAAAAATACCTAGGAAAACTTAGTTAAATCAGCCCCGATTTTTGTAAGCCAAAGGGCTTAGGTAAAAAATTAGCAAAGCTTTGTTTTCCTTTGTAGAGTATAAAATTGTCTAAGAACTTTGGTAGCATACACAAGTTTCTTGGGCTCCATACAAAAATCTTCAACCAAGAAAACTTTGTTATATTTACAATTGTTTTTGCACACCAAAAGAAATGTTCAAATTTTGCGAGCAACAGTTCTCAAAAATAAATTTTCAATTTATTGATATAACCGTCGTAGAAAATTTAAAAACCAGATTGGATCAACGTTTTTCAGATTTCAAAACAGTACCTGGAACAAGATCTTTTCATTTTTTTCAACCTATATCAAAGACTGAAATAGCAGCAAAGCTTGTGAGTAGCGACGAGGTCTTTGCCTTAAGATATAGCTTGACACAGGAACTGATACTACCTAGCCTACAGCCGAATACCTACATAAGTTGTGTTGTAAAAGATAAGAAAAACAATGAGGTTGGTTTTGTCTGTTTGTGACATCAATGAGCGATTGTTGAATGAATCTTTATTCAAATATTGTCAGCTTATTTATACTAAATTATTCTAAACATATTCTAACATACATATTTACATTTAAGCATACATACTTACATGCGTATTTACCTTAAGCATACATACTTACATACCTACATACAACTCGATACAAAATATGTACCTACCTGTGTTGAGTTGTGACTTTTGTGGGAAATGCAACGTTCGAAAATTTGCTTGAATGCAAATTTGTTTGGTTGTGTGTTGTACACACACCTGTAATAGATCGTGTGAATGGCTATGTCAGCAAGAATTATCAAATGCTTTTTTATGTGTTGATGAAAATTTAGAATATTTTTGATATAGGATAGCGTTTTAGCTGATTTAAATATTTGGTATTAAATTGTTTACACTACAGTGTGTATGAGAGGCAGTGCTTCTTAGGAGTCGTCATATACATTGGTGATGATCATCAAGATGCTTACATCAATTTCATGCACCCTCACTGGCCATCTCATACTTTTTTTTGGCCAGATCATAGAAACAGTGGAAGAGAGGATAAGTGCTGGGTATCTTTCACCAATATAATTTGCAATTTAGAAGTACCCGAAATAAGAAGTAAAGTAGGGAGAAGGAAATTCAGCCTATCGAAAAAGAGTATCAAAAATTTAAAAGCTTCCTGGCCTAGGAGAAGCCAAGTTTAAACTCACTGCTACCTGTATATGGCATTGGATTTATCACTACTTTTGGTGTTTCAGATGTTAACAGTGTGATTTTGCATAGATGTTCAAGTATTTAGGCGAACTCAACTGCGCTTCATAATTAGAGAAAACTAGTAATTCAAGTAAGACTAAAATTAATTTTGTCATATATTACAATTACTTTAAAGGAGTTGATTGTAGACTTAAATTATAAGTCAATATAAATAATTACTTACCAATGCTTAACATTAACGGAGTCAATTTTAAGAAATGCAAGGATTCAAGCTTTTTTTTAGGTCACTTACCATCAAATACCCACAAATTTTATTTCGCACTATGTAGTATTTTCCATTTTCTTTGAAATGACATCTTCCTTAGCTTTGTACCAGGTGTTAGAAAAAAGTTTTGACCATTTATGGAGAAGACCATGCTGAGAAAAAAAATCCTAAATATCAACTTTAAAGGGTGAAAACACATATTTAGACAGGACCGCTGTTATTTTTAAGCTCATTTTCAGAATGCTGGTGAAATTTCAAGATAGAACTGCCAGTTTGACAGCATTTAATTAAAAAATAAGTTCATAACAGCCTTTTTGCTGAAAAGTACTTTTTGTCGCGAATATAAAAAGGGGCAAATCGACTAAAAACGGAAAATTTATAAAAATTCATAAAAAAATAAATAAAGCGATTTTTGCTAAACTGAAAAATACGGGTTGTTATATTTGTCCATAGATTCTGTAAAAAAATATTCATGCAAATCTGAGGAGGTGAGGTGTAGACCCTGGTTGATTTCATTTGGACTGACCCAGCTTTGTTAGTTTCACCTTTTGCGAAAGGCCTAGAAGCGTAAGCAATTGGTAATTGTTTGCCGTCGTGTTCTTGGCTAAGGACTGCTCCGCAAGCATACCTACTAGCGTCTGTTGTTATGCAATTCTTCTCTGAAGTCTGGGCATTGCAAAAATTTTGGATTCATTAATGCTTCCTTTAGGTAGACAAAAGCTTTTTGACATTCTTCCGTCCACTCGAAGGAAACATTCTTTTTGCAAAGGCTAATTAGTTTTCTTGAGTATTCTGCGATGTTCGGTACAAATCTTCTGTAATAGTTGCAGAACGCTACGAACCTTTCAACTTCATCGGCTGTTTTTGGCGTTGGGTAGTTTTGAACTTGTAAAGAAATGCTTGGAAAGGTTTGAGGCCTGCGAACTCTAACGCTGTTGTATTCTGATATGGAAGGTTCTATTATGTCATCTTCGATTAGCTTATTAACCTGTTTGCCTGTCTCCCCTTTTTGTGTCTCAGGCAATCTATAGTTTTTTATGTAAACTGGGGGGTCGTCTTTCATGTGTAGTTTTTGTTTATAAAAATTGTTGGAAGAATTTGGTTCCGTTTCTAGTGCAAATACGTCTATGAATTCTGTGCATAGTGTTGTTAGCTGAGAATTGACAAATTTTGGAAGGTTTTTGGTTAGTCTTTTAATTTTTTGTATCATTGCTATTTTTTTTGTGTGTGCTTGTTTCAATTAGTGTATAGTCATCTAAATTTTCAGTATTAATTTGGTAATTTTGAATAGTTGTTTTTACTTATTGTGTTGATAAATCGGACGAAAGTTTGGTCTTTATTTGTAATTGTGTTTGCTATAAAAATGGCTTCATATATAAAGTCTAAACCTATAATTTCATCGCATGGTATTGGGAAGTCGTCTTCTACAACATCATAAATAAATTAGTAGGTCATCACCTTTTAAGTCCGCTTTGACTGTGCCTAATGTGCTAGTTATACCTTGACCAATGCTCTTTAAATCTATTATTTGTGTTGTATTTATTTTTGTATGATTTTCTATTCGATTCTTTTTGATAATCGAAATATCTGCTCCTGTATCTACTAGGAGGATTGAAACTGAGTTACTTAGAGTCGTTTTAGTGGATATATAGCTATTTAAATGTAAATTTAGTACACATATTTTTCTGCTTACTGCTCTTGAATTGGAGTCTGCTGGTTTTCCTGATGGGTACAGTTGCGTACGTTACGGGTCTGACTATAATTTCTTTTTTCATTTTGGGATGCGACCCTTTGGGAATTATCGTCTGGTCTTGTGGTATTGTTATATCTTGGTTGTGGTCTGAACCTTCTGCCTCTATAACTTCCGTAGTTACTATTTCGGTAACCCCCACGGTAATTACTCCGGTATTGCTTTTGATGTCTTATATTCAAAATAGTGTTTGAGCTGCTTGTTATTTCTGGGCAGCTGTTTGTGAACTTTGAAATAGCATCGTTCATTGTTGTGAACGTTTCCGCTTGCATAATCATTTTCACTTTATCATTGGAGCAGTTTTTGCACATGGCTTTGACTGCTGCTTGAGTAGCGTATCTGGTTGCCAAGTCTGGGTTTAGTCCATCCGAGATATAGGCTCCCTCCAATGACCTAGTTATTTTTTCTATCTCCGCAGTCTATTGGTTAGCAGTTTAATGCGCTGTTGGATATTCAGGAGTTTTGCTGTCAAAACTTCCACTGGTTCGCCTTTTATTGCAGCTCTTAATTTTAGTTTTATTTGTGCAATTGTACTTTCATTGCTAATAAAATTTCTTGCTGTGTCTTTTAGTTGTGTTTTTATCATCGTTATTGCTAAGGCTTCGTGATTGTCCTTGATTTGGTCGAGGATATCAAGGGCATCTGGGAAACTGTACATATTTTCAGGCTTACCATCAAACTCTGGCAGCACTGATGAGGCGGTTTTGATGAATTCTACTATTGTATGTGCCATTTTTATGTTTGTATTTGCAGATTCTGGTGGTTTATTTTCTCTTGTGCCCAAGGTTTGAGTCTGTGAGGACTTTGTTAACACAACTGGTTTATTTTCTTCGGTCAAAGAGGGCTCAGTTATAAGAGTGTTAAAATCAATCTGAAGATTTTCTTCGATTGCAGTGGGTACTGTTACTTCGAAGTTATACCTTGCTAATGAAGACACCAATTTGTCTCTTACACTTGAAAAAATTTGGTATGCTTCGACCTGGTGATTTCTTGTTAATATGGAGTCTACTTCTCGTATTAACTTTCCTAGAGTATTTAATGATTCTAAAATAATTGACAAATGTTTTACTACCGTTTCTGGTTTTATTGTGGTATTTTTATTTATACATTTATACATTTGTACGATTTTTCTGCTTTTATTTTTTCTTCCGATAGTGCCTCATAAATTTGTTCCCATTTGTTTATTTCTATCTTGGAAAAACATCAGTAAGCAGATTAAAAGAATTTCCACATTTAAGGAGTTATATGAGGACTAAGCATTCCAATTTACTGGTTTAACTAACTCCCATTTTGAATTTAAATTTTTTATTATTGTAATTAGATATTTTTTTCAAGACATTTTTCTTTAAATTTTAACAATGTTAACTTAAAATTCCTTTTAGTTAAACTAGTCCTACTTTTAAAAAAATTCCTAAGCAAAAATAAAAGCTTTTGCTCATAGTAAAGCGTCCATAATTGATTCTAAATATACGTATAAAACTTGCTGCCAGTCAGAGTATTGTTTTGCTGTTACCAAAATATCCACGGTTTGCAGGAGAGTCTTTAGTTGTGTAGAGGGTAATTTTCATACCCCTGGGTGACAAGAGAGAGATATAGGCCAAAACGTGGGCCAGTGAATGCCTAGACAGTGTTTATACAATATGGATATCAAATGAAAGCTGTTGATGAGTACAAACTAATATATTATCCAGAGACGGACTGGGACTGGGATTAGGACTAGGACTGGGACTGAGAATCGGAGTGGGACTGGGACTGGGACTGGAATAAAATACATACCACCCTCTGGGACAGGCAATAAGGGATGCGGAAGAATGAGAAGAAATTGAGAGAAGAAAAGAGAGAATGAGAAGTAGATTGAGAAAGGAATAGAATGAGACGAAAATGGAGATAGATGAAGCGATAAAGACGGAGGGAGGAGTGAATAAAAGGATTAGGAAAAAGTAAAGAGGGGGGGCAGAGTCAGACGGAAAAAGCTTTTAAAATGTATGCAGATAGGCCAAATTTAGGGCAGGACAACGTCTGCCGGGTCTTCTAGTGTATATATAAATATTTTGGCAAGCACATTGACAAACTGTTGCTGACGTTGGGTTATGCTGTTAGCGAGTTGGCCAATGCGTCAGTCAAATAGGGTTGACGAACGTAAACAGATATGCGCATTATATATCGGCATGTCTGTATTAGAGGTTTACGCCGATCACTTTATCGGCGGCGGCGGCGTACGCTTTATTATATACAGGCGGCGGCGGCGTGAGCGGCGCGCCGACGTACGCTGGTGTTCTTACTTTTCTTGATTTTTTAATAATAAATAAAATAATATTTAGGAAAGGTTTTGTTTGTATGTATTTAAGGAAAGCAACGTTTTGGCCATTTCGGAAAGATCCTGGCTTTTTGCCCCAAAATCTCGGAGATCGTTCAAAAATTTTCAGGAGTAGCTCTTTGCGGAGAGATTGTCCCTCGTTCATTTACTCTAGAGAGGCTTCGAACTTAACTCCGGTCTTTGGAATTGGTACTGCTGCGTCTGCTGAAGAGAAATAGAGATACATAAAATGGTCACACTTATGTCTGTATACCTGGTACAAAGCGTAGTTTCACTTGGGGTTAACTCCTAATAATCGTCGCAAACACAACTTCTTTAAATCATTTGCGGATCCTTGGCGGTGACGCAAAAAGGCAACTTACGGTTGCTATTAATGGTCTATTAATACTCATGACTCTCGTGGCACAGGGCGCCTCCACAATTCCCGATGTGCGAACAGTAGCAATCCCGACCACCAGTCGCTACCACGCCTCCTGCCCTCACGCCATATGCCAACACAGAAGCTATAGGACTGCGACTTCGAACACATACCTTCGTCGACGTCACTTTCCTAGAAGCTCTAGGTGTAGCTCCGAAGACTTTCTAACGGATGTTTTTGTCCCGCTTATGGGTGAAAATCGTATAATCCTCGGCACATCTACATAATTAAAAATTTACAAGGACCCTGGATACAACTTTTAAAATGTAGACCAAAGTTTGCAGACGTTTGTGTTCATAACCTTAATTTCGATAGTCTTCGTTAAACCAAAACTGCTGTTTTCCGGGCCTTATGATATAAGAGCTCATTATAGATGACCGCGTAGCTTCAGTTTTCAGACTAGTTCGACTGTTCACTACGTTAGGGCATTAGTTCGACTGTCTTGGGAAAGCTTTTGTTTCACCCCTTTGAGTGTTCTTGCGAAGGACAAAGCCTCACCTGGTAAATATATGTATGTGCCTACGTATTGACATTTGTAAAAGGAGCCGTAACGTGTAGGTCATATTTAAAATTGGTTGATAGGCTATAATCAATGTGAATCACTCCAAGGGACAAGTTTTGGATAGGGATTTTGCCTCACTGATTTAGCTTATTCTTTCAGTCAATCGGAATATAAAATTCTTAAAAAAATCGGCACCTTTTTTGGGTAATTTGCTCTTTTTAGAAACTTGAGAATAATTTGAAAACATGTTCGCCTTACGTCATTTTACTTGAATTCATTGCTCATTATTAATTTTTTGAAAAAAAAAAAAAAATGCAAAGTGAGCATATACATAAATTTATTACATAAATTTTGCGTGAATTGCGTGACGCAAAGGCGGTGTTAAGCCGACATCGAACACGCCTGCTTTTTTTAAATAACTTTTGAACAGTTAGAAAGAGTTAAATTTCGCAATTAGTTTCTTATAACTGGCAGTCATGCGCATGCCTTGATACCATTTTCGACCATATCCGACAAATTTTCGACATGAACGGGGGGTGCGGGTTCAAACCCTCCCCGTAGGACTCGATTTTCTATGGAAAAAGACAAAAAAAGGCAATTTTACTGGCAAAAGAACTCTTTGAAAGCCAAATACCACCAAATACCACGCAAATGCTCTTTCGAAACAACAAATTGTTCCATATGGATCACATTCTTATTAAATTTTCATGTTAAATGTTCATCCGTCAGTGGCGCCACCTTCTGTATTAGAACAACAACGCAACGCAGTGCAGCTTTATACAGAAATATAGCCCGGCTACATTCAAAACGACGACTGCGAACGACAACGGCGAAAAACTGAAGCTTGACGATAATTGCCGCCAAGCACCGACGACTGATTATAATGAAAGCGACAACGACAGTTCTGCATTAGCTCAAACAACAACAAAAAATTTAGAAAAAAGTATTGCATGTGTTAAAAAAAATTTATAACAAATCAATTTCAACACATATTTAAGGCTATTTGCATTTATTTTGATTTTTATTCACAAAAAGAAAAAAGGACGCCACGACCGTCGCCTGTCAAAATAGAAATAGATCTAATCTAGCGACAGCGGCATTCATGATTAATTGCCGCTTTATCGTGTCGTACCCAAAAAATTCCTCCCCATAAGAACATGTGTAAAAATAATTTGACAGATGCCGCACCGTCGTTGTCGTCTTGAATCTGTTTTCCCTAATACGCTAGCTTTTTCCAAATAAAAACAATTTGATAATATTAGGCCAACTGATTTGGTGGCGTTTCTTATTAATAGAAAAAAATTTCTACATAACTGTTCGTTCAAATAAGACGTGCACGGATTATTATTCTTGAGTTGTCGGGTTTTTCATTTTGAAAATGTCAGTGGAACTAAGAAGAAATAAAAACAGTATATTTCTGGTGGGTGAGATTAATCACCAAATAACAGGCGCAAAATTACCGTCGAATCGTCAAATTCTTGCGGTTCTGTTTTTCAACATTCGCGAAATAAAGTTAAATATTAGTGAAAGTGCAAATCTTGTGGCTCGGGAGTGCATTATATTCTGGGAAAAAGCTAGAATACCCACCAGAGCTTTCCCTAATTGTGTTAAAAAAATTGTGGATCTTTATCAGTTCTGGCGAGAGCTGCAAAAAAATTGTAAAAAGATACCGGATTTTTATAAACGTCGCGAGGAGGAGTTTCAACAGGATTTGGATAATTTATTCGATATCGCACATGCTGATGCTCTCAACAGAATTATAATAGAAGAAGATAAAGTATTCTTACGTAAACAGAGAGAGCCAGGCCGCCCAGGTTGCTTAATGGGTGTAGACAAAAAGTTGGCTGTAATTGAAGAAAAGGCAAGGTTAAGACAACTAGCAAAAGAGAAATATAGATTAAAACAAATGCCCTCAGATGCCGTATCGACATCTGTTGCTGCTTACAAGGATATGACACATACAGAATTACATGACCAATCTGCAAGCTCTGAAGAAAGTTTGAACGAACCGACTCCTTCCACTTCTCAATCAATTCGTTCTTTAAGTGCAGTAGCAAAAAGAGGAAGAAAAAATTTCATCACGCCAAAATTGGTTGCGACTTTAGACAGATGTCAACTCAGCAATCGAGATTCTGTTTATGTAGTTCAAGCTGTAGTGGAAGCACTAGGTCTTAACTGTGACGATTACCCAATCAACAAATCCTCTATTCAACGCATTCGAACGCAAATGAGAAAACATAGAGCAGAATCCATTAAATCTGATTTTCAGAATAACATACCCGAAGTTGTTGCTGTTCATTGGGATGGAAAACTGTTACCTAGTCTCAACGTAAAAAGCTCTAAAAAAGAACGCTTGCCAATCGTTATTTCGTTTGAAGAGAAAGAACAAATTCTTGCAGTCCCGAAATTAGAGAGCTCTTCCGGCAAAAATCAAGCAAATGCAGTACTAAATACGCTAAATGATTGGAACCTTAATGATAAGGTACAAATAATGTGCTGTGATACGACAGCATCTAATACAGGTCGCTTGAATGGAGCTTGTGTGCTTTTGGAGCAAGCATTAGAAAGAGAATTGTTACTTTTTGCTTGTCGTCATCATGTTTACGAACTTGTGCTCAAAAGTGTATTTCAAACTAAAATCCAAGAGGACAGTACCAGTCCCGAGATTCCACTATTTAAAAAGTTCAAAGATAACTGGAAGAATATTAATCCTAATGCTATCGAACCCTGCTCTAATTTCGTAAAACAACACTTTTGTGAGACGATGATAAATGAATTGGTGGAGTTTTATTACAACGAACTGGAGAAGTCAATTGTACGAGATGATTATCGGGAACTGATTGAACTAGCTATTATTTTTTTGGGAGGAAACTCTGAGAATAAAATTAAAATCAGACCTCCAGGCGCATTGCATCAAGCTCGGTGGATGGCAAGAGCTATTTACTCTATAAAGATATGTTTGTTGCAGTCTCAATTTAAAATGAGCGTCAAGGATGAACAAGCGCTTAGAGATATTTCTTAATTCATTGTGACAGTTTATGTTAAGCCCTGGCTAAGATGCAGTTTAGCAGTAAAAGCGCCGAATCCAGACTTACTCTTTTTAAAGACCCTGAAGGATTACGAAAGAGTTGACAAGTTGATTTCCAAAGCAGCTTTAGGAAAATTCAGTCACCACCTGTGGTATTTATCAGAAGAAATAACCCTGCTATCAATTTTTGACGAAGACGTTGATGAACAAACCAAGAAGAACATTGTAATTACCTTAAAAAGAGAAAGCTTTGATGATTCCGGAAAGAGATACGTTCCATGGAAGGATGAAACGTCGATATCTTTATATGGTGAATATTTATTCATATGTATTAAGCTATGCTCACTATTTACTAAACGCTAAACTTTTGTTCTTGTTTTAGAAAAATCTTTGAGTGATTTCATCACTATTAGAAGCAAAAATATATTTTCGAGGCTAAAAGTTGACTGCAGTTTCCTTCAGGAAAATATATCTTCGTGGGAAGAAAACGTGGCCTATATAGAAGCAAAAAAGAAGATTTTGTGCTTAAAAGCAGTTAATGACACAGCTGAAAGAGCTGTTAAACTTATGCAAGACTTTCACGGTTTGATAACCGCAGAAGAAGAACAAAAGCAGTTCCTTTTACGCTGTGTGCAAGAACATAGAGATATGTATCCAGATTGTAAAAAACAGACTTTAAAAAGAAAATGTTCTGAGTAATCCTATTAACAATATTTAAATTAAACAATCTTTAATACAAATTTCTATTATTAAACAAAGCAATGAACATTTTCGTTGATCTAGCTACTAGATGAAGAAAGAAACTGCTATTTTTGAGGCCCTGTCGGCACGGGTTAAAGTTTACGTGGAAAGTTAAAATTTGTTATTTAAGCAGAGGTTTGTATACTGAACCGAATTAGAGGGTATGCGTTTTGATAATTGCAAAACGAAATATTTCGTTCATATAAGGGACACCCTAATGTATAACCAATATTTCCTACACGATGAAGGTATAGTGGAAAAAATAATTGTTGTCAACGACACGGCGGAAAGAGCAATAAATCGTGCATCAAATTTTAATCCAAAAGCAAAGAGAATAAATAAATAAGAGCCACCAGTCTGCTACGAGGGCGAGTAACTCGCTGGAAATCAAAAAAATTGATGTCTAATGTTTTCTGGGGGGGACATTTTTAATTGCATCGCATTTATCCATGCCGTGTAGGCCCCTTATGCAAAAGTTACATCATCCGAGACAGAAGAACAGGTGGTAAAGTCGCCCCAAAAACAGTTTCCGTATGCAGCAGCGAAGAACGATATTATTAAAACGCATAAAAAGTATGACAGACGAGTTTTTTCTCTTCTCCCATTCCTCGTATTCTAAATAAAAATTCCTTGTGAGTTTTTTCACTTCTCCCTTTCCTCCTATTCTGAACAATGTTCGAAAAAGTGGAAACCGGCTATAGGAGAAAAGTAGGTATTATGAATGTGAGGGAGAGGGAGATTTCTCTGCCATTTCATAGGAGTTTTTTCACCAGTTAAATTAAAGGGAATGTATCAAAATAATTAAAGGAAATTTGTTCTTTTAAGAAAAAACACTTATTTGTACAAATTTGTCCTAAAATATGTATTTACATTCTACCACAATATTCTAACCGTTAATACAACAACAACAACAACAACCACAATATTCATTATTTTAACTCAAAAAGTATATCATAAGCAACGGAAGAACTCTTCGTATATTTGATGCAGCCATCCAGAAATTGCGCAAGGATTTTTTAAGAAGGCTTGAAAAGATTTTGGTATATGGCGAAAGCGAACTCAACTCGACTTGGCCGCCAGAAAATTGCTTTGCAGAATGAATGCATGCAACTCCGGCGGATTTGTATTATCCCGCCGCACAGTTTTTCGTGTAGAACAAGCTAGCTGGACAAAAACAAAGTTCTTATTCCAAGAAAAGTGTAATGAGAAATGAAAGAAAACAAACAAAATAACGGGATTTTTGCTTGTAATTGAAATAAGAAGGCAGGAGTGGCCGTAAAATGCATTGATTAATCTGCAAAATTCTTGTTGAATATTAAGCTTCATATTTCTTTTAAGTGAACACTTTTATATAACTTTTTTGATGGATTCTAAGCTCGAAGGTAAGTAAAATTTTTTAATAGTAATTCTTTCGCAATTAGAGTATTTTCAATATATTTAACATTCCGTTATTAAGAAGAAAAGGTATTTTTTCTCTATATTTTTAAATTTAGGGACAAAAAAGTTACATACATCCGTGGACATCCGGGCTAAATTTTACATATGTTATAGTCGCAAGTATTGTCTAATAGTTGAAAGAAAAAACCATTGCGAATTCTTTGCACATCTATTTAAAATTTTTTTTTTTTGTAGATTTAGTTATCTCTACATATAAAATAGGATGTATGTACGTACCAGCTCCGACGAGATATTTGAACCTTTAAAGCTGATCTACAAACGGCAAAACCAATTCCCAGGTACAGGGAACAAACACGTAGCCCTAAAACACACAAAAATAAACACGCAAGGTCAACAAGGGCACACCAAAAGCAAAAAGGCGAAGATCACTGACTTCAACCTGCCACAACCTACCGCACCAGTCACCAAGGCATACAAACAGGTACATACAAAGCAATCCTAATGCAGGTATAACCACACAGGAACGCTACACAAAACAACCCCATTTGGTAGCATCTACGCTAATACCTGAATGTAATATAAATACTGCACAACTTGGATTGATAGTAGATAAACCAAAACCAGGTTTTGTCAATATCAATGACAGCAACACTGCTCGTAGGTTTTTCGAAAATTCTGAGGCTAGTGCTGAGGTTACGGGATTGGATGTTACCCTCATCAAAAGATTCGACACTCTCCTTCGCGCGTTAGCATCTGGGTACAATATAAATATCCAAAGATATGAAAAATTTGCGGCCGAGACTAAAAAGCTATACATAGATCTCTATCCATGGTTTAATATGCCTGTTACAGTTCATAAAATCTTAGTGCATAGTACTGATATTATAAAATCAGCAATTTTACCTATTGGTCAACTTTCTGAGGAAGCACAGGAAGCCCGTAATAAAGATTTGAGACGATTCAGGGATGATAACACACAAAAGCAGTCGCGTGAAGCCACGAATAGAGATCTTATGAATATGTTGCTTATAACATCGGATCCTTTAGTTAACAGTTTTAGGGAGATACCTAAGAAAGAATTTAAAAGTCTGACTTCAGAAGTCTTAAATTTACTGTCCCCCGATAATGTTGAGGAGTCAATAAATACCCCAAACACACCTTCCTGTGGTACTTCAAATAAAGAAAAGGGTATCCTCTCTCGAAACACCTAGCTAATAAAGTAACAATTTTAACTTAAAAAACTTAAGGTTTCAGTTTAGACCGCGATGGCAACTTTTGTGTCAGTTAAATTAAACAACTTAGTACGCCATTCGCATTTACATAAAAACATTTTTTATAACAATTTTTAATGTTATATCAGCCTACTGACTTGTAAGATCGCGGGTTCGAATCGAGCTCTAGGCCTAACAATAATTATTTTATTTTATTTTATTTTATTTATTATGATACATTTTTTCCTCAATGAAAAAATTGTTTTAATTAGAATAGAAAAAAGAAAAATTTATACAACTGAGAAAGTTTGTTGCATTAAATCCATTTCGGGAACTGCTAAATTCCTTCATCGGCAACGTTTAGGCGCCGCTGCTATAACTATTCAGCTATCACAGCGGTTGTTTGTTTATGTTCATTATTTCTATTTCTATCCTGTTTTTTGCCAATTGATTTTCTCAGCACTGCGACATCTGTTGCAGAAACGGAATGAAAATTGGACTTGCTTTATGGCAATGATGCCATAGGTCATATTCATTGACACTTTTTCCCCGTGCTCTGGGATGTACAAAAAATTTGTGTTGTTATGTCGGCCTACTAGACCTAACACCATCAACTACAGCCATGCACGACGATCAAAAATACTGAGTGAAAGCCCAAACAGGCTAACTTTTTTATCAAAATAACATGGGAGACCCGATCGAATGCCTTAGAAAAGTCAGTATACACAGCGTCAACCTGATATCCTGCCTGAAAAGCTGCGAGGCAGTCATCCGAGAAAATTGTCAAATTAGACACAGTTGAACGTCCTGGAAAAAATTCATGTTGCTCTGGACACACAAAATTCTTAACACAGAAACGTAATTTATCTTGGATGATACATTCAAGGAGCTTCGCAATGGTGGAAAGTTTTGAAATAGGCCTATAATTAGTAATATCATTTTTATTGCCGCTCTTGAAAATAGGTGTAATGAACGCTAATTTCCACGCATCAATAAAAGTACCTGTAGATAACGAATTATTAAAAATTAACAACAGTGGATAGACTAAGGAATCACATTGTTTAAACAAAATTGCAGAGAACCCATCGATATCGGTACTCGTCGACGTTTTAAGCCGAATAAGCCCATTAAGAACATCTTCCTTAGACAGTACGACATTACCGAAGTCAATAGAAGCCTCAATATTAAAAGTAATATTATCATGATTGACGGAATCTGAAGTGAAATTGTTCATAAAGTATTCAGCAAAAAGATTTGCAGCGTCCTCCGTAGTATCGACTGCTTTTTCAACAAGAAAAAGAGAGGACGGAATATTCGAAACGGATTTCTTCGAGTTGACAAAGTTCCAAAATGATTTTGGGTTAGATTTAAGGATTTCTTCAAAATTTAAAATATAATTTCTGTGTAAGAATTTATCCAGACACGCGAATTTTGTATCATACTCTTTATACAAGTTGGAAAACGTTGGATTTTGAGTTCTTTTAAATTTACGGAAAAATTTATTTTTCAAATTCCGGAGTTTTATCAAGGCTCTATTATGCCAGGGCACCTTGTATTTCTTTATGGAAGCCAAGGGAATGACATTTCTACAAATTTGCAGAACAGTAGACTTAAATATCTCAAACCTTTTAGTGGTATCAAGACTGCAAAATAAATTATCCCAATTTATTTCCAGCAAAAGATTGTTCAAGTTCGAAAAATCACATCTCTTAAAATTAAAAGAAAAATTACAGCTGGTAGTACTAGCGTCGGCAAATTTATAAAATTCCAGATCAAGAACTAATGGAACATGATGCAAATCGGATTTTTAATAGGAGAAATACATTCAAAAAGTGAAAAATTTAGATTATTAGATACAAATACCAAATCCAAAGTACGACCTAGTCTATTTGAAAAACCATTAATTTGTTTAATATCAATACTTAAAAAACTATCTATTAAATATATTTCACTGGAGCCGATGACCTCACATGCTATTAAAGCCGAGTTTGATAGAGTCTGTGACCATTTAACATTACCCAGATTAAAATCACCCAGCACGCAGAGATGATCACCACCAACTTTGTTCAATGCCAGTGACGTAATATTATCGACATGTGCAGTGTATAAGTCGTGGCTACTATTGGGCGGTATATATGAAGCACAAACAAAAACAGGTTCTGATGAGCCTCGAATGCATACACATAGCTGGTCAAGTAGCGCACTATTATTTTCCTGTATGATTTCAGAAGCATGATGTTTGGAATGTACCGCAATGAGAACTCCACCACCTCGTGCACAACAAGTAAGGTTTGAATTTCTATCTTTGCGAAAAACATTGTATAACATAGGATCAAAATATTCCTCGCTGAAAAAGTTTTCATTTAGCCACGTCTCAATGAAGAAAACATCATATTCTTCATGGGAGCTAAATAGCCGCACCAACTGGGATTTTGTTTTAACACCAGCCATATTCTGCATAAATAATCTTATGTGATTATTTCTTCCATCTAACCCAACCGATTGCCATCGGACATCGGTTGGATTTCGTCGTTTTTTGGCTTGAATTTAAACGGGCGCACAACAATATTTGCAGGCCATAGTTCGGAAGTAAATACTAGTATGCATTAATAATACAGAAGAATGGAATTAAAGCAAAATAATAAAGTAAGTAATATTTTTTTAATGCAAACACATTTGGCTTTTAAAACATTTTTTTGATTCCAGGTCAAAAGCAAGCGCATTCGCTGCAACCCAACTCGGAGATGGACGGTGGCAGATGAGAAGTGTCTTATTGAATTTTTACTGGAAAATCGGCTACTTGAGGTTTGTTTTTGTTTGCCCGGAAGTAAAATAAATTTATGTGGAAATATACATATATACTTACGTGCATAAGTTTATTTTGCAGAAGCTGTCCGCTCAAGTTTACTATAAGCTGTTTTGAGAGGAGAAGAATGTCAGTGAGTGTAAAAGTGCGGAACATGATGTCGCGCTACAATAAAGCCAAAGCATGGGAGGGATCGACGGTAGCAGGGAGCATGACCGGCGATACCATTAAAGATATATATGTTCTTAAAATATTTCTTTGACGATTAATTTCAATAGCCAACATTTTTTTCCAAGGTACTTTGCTGAAAATGTGCACATTTTTTACGAGCTGGATGAATTTTTCGAAGCCGTATTTGCGAGTCTTCCGTAATTGATGATACAATGGCAAATTGAAGAGGGCCAACTTGACTGAAGAGGGCCAAATAATTGAAGCCGAATCGCAAAGCTCTCATATTCCGGTATGCTCTTCTAGCATGTCACCAACCACGCGCTCCCAGAGTCCAACAGCAGGAATGAGCTGTAAAGGTATATACAGCCGGACAGCAGCTTCGGACATTATGGAGGTGGAAGCTGAAGCAATGGCAGTCAAGAAGACGAATTTGGAGGCAGAAACTATAACCAGATAGAAGAAGTTGGTTATAAGGGAAAATGAATATATCCTTAAGCAAAAGGAGTTTGAGCTAAAGGAAAGGCAGACACGAAATGAAGAAGCCCCCAGCGGGTTATGTGGTAAGAATATAGCCGCGGTAGGTATGCCTGTCGTAAGAGGCGACTAATATACCAAATAGATTCAAGGGGTTGTGTAGCGCAACCCTTTCAGGTTGCCAGCGCAATTCTCCAAACCCAATTGTCAACCTCACCTATCCGTGGCGAATCCTGTTTCATTAAAAGCCGAGGCTCTGGCGACACCGAAAACCTCATGGATGTATGGGGTGGGAGGGCGGTATAGCCTAGAAGGTCCCATGTGGTGATAACAAAGCGTTCCCGAGATGGTCTGGCTTGGTACCGGAACGTACCGGATCTGCATCCGGCAAAGGACCATTAACTCAATTTCACTCCCCAAGGCCTTCGGGGAGTGTCCTTATCGCTACAGCAATAACAACAGCAACAACGAAATGAAGAAAATTTTAAAGAAAAGCAACTCCAAAGCCAAGAAAAGTTGAAAATTCTTGAACTTGAAATACAAGAGCGTTTGGCTATGGAGGAATTGAAACTCAAGTTTAAATGAAAAACTTCACGAAATCATGTCCTCATACGTTTAACTCTTTTTATTAATAAAAAATACACAGCTATAAGTTATTCAAAACCTTTTTTCAGTGCTACAAGTTTTTTTTAACTTTCTGTTGTCAATTTGTTAGTGTACATTTTTTTTTCGATTCAGAGTGTGAATTTGTATCTGTGCCTATTCTGTGAATATGAATATGAATATATATGGGTTTAAAGCTCTGCTATAAGTAAAAATATTTGGAGTAACCACCTTTTATTGACATGATGGAGGAGTTTAATAATAGCATTAATTACTGGGTTGATTTTGAATAAAGTTTAATAACCTATCCCTAAGGTTCATTAACGGTAATAAGTTGGCAGTTGGTTCTAAACTAGATTCTTGATCCTCATTGTTGAAGCTTATGTGAATGTGCAAAATACAGCATACAATTATCCAATCATCGCAATCTCTCTTGTATTGTGTGCTATCTGAACTTGAGTTCTTTCAGGCTAGGGAATTTTTCTTTCACAGCCCCGAAACAATTTTCAATTCGCTGAAGTGAAATCAGAAGTTGTACTTTGTTGTTATCACTCCGAAACACATCATCATCTTTTACTAAGTTAAAAAGGTGGTCAAACTCCGTATGGTTTACGCGCAGCATTTGGAAAAATTTACTTTTATCTAAATGTTCCAATACATTCAGCTCTTATTGGTTTGACTTAGGATGTCCTAAATGGACACCACGGCGATTGTTTAGCAATACACAGCAGCATATTCAGTCTGAACCTTTCATCGATATCTTCTTGCTCGTCTTCATCACCTACAATCAACACGTAAAAAAAACACAAAGGAAGTGTTGCATTACTTACTCTATTCTACAATGATGACGTCAAATGTATATTTTTGACAAATGACAGCTATAATTTTACTTTTTTCGCTTTTATGTTTATATTTATATTTTGTATTATTTTCTCTTCTGCTAAAGAGCTGATTAATTGGGTGAACAGCGCACACAATAGTGCATAAAATAGCACAGGATGTTCACACTTCCGGCTATACAAGTGTGCTATATCAATAGCAGAAGGTAGAAATAGCATCAATAGTACACTTTGTGAAAAACATATTTTCTAAAATCGCGGTTTTCGGTGTAGGAATCTTAGATTTTGCAAAAGTAATTTTTTTCATTCTTTTTGCACTACTTTATCCTATTTTTATAATCCGGTGCCGCAGGAAGAATCTGGAAAACTTTAGAAAAACCCCATCTAGTATATATTTACATATGTTTCTATATCTAGTTTTTAATCTTTTTGATACGTTCTGAAACCAGAAGTGTTTACAAGTTCCTATTTTAAAATTTTTAAACTTATTGGTTTCGTTTCAAAACAGTTATGAGATTGAAGACATATTGTTCAACTAAGTTTAAAATTTAAACTCAATGAATTTATAAAACAGAGTAGTAAATTCAGAGGTATTGAATATATGTGAAAATAGTTTGAATAATTGCTTAAACCGATAATTGGTTAAAAATTTACGCTAAAATTTCTACCCGAGCTCTTATTAAATATATTATGGCGAAAATCCTTGGGCTGAACACTCCTAGAGGGTGCCGGCTGTTAATAGTCACTACAGTAACCCCGCTAGGGGAGTGCTAGCCAATTTCAGGAATCAGTGCCATTAGTGCCTTAGCCCCTTAATAGCTCTGGCATGGAGTAGTGGCTCTTGAACGTGGCATCAATGTGGGGGCCGGACCGGTGGTGTTTTGCGTAGTCCTGCCGATGGTCAGTGCTGTTAGTAACCCTCTCGGTAGGCAGTTTGCTACCGGGGAGCTGCTAGCATGGGGGAGCAGCCCGCCCGCTTGCCTCCAGCTACGCCAACGGCTTTCACCCAAAGAAAGGATAGGCCACCTCCCTCACAGATGCGCAGTAGGCAGAGGCAGGTGACTATACGCATCCTGAAAAGGTTGGTGAACGTCCCTAACTTTCTCCCTATGGCGTTACCTGGGGACGTTGAGGAGGTAGGGGCTGAAATTGAGTGGGCGAAAACCATCGTCCCTGATCTTAAGAAGTCTGCTCCGGTGAAGGAACAGGCCTCCGGTAAGCGTAACCATTCGATGGATGTTGTGCAGAAAGCTGCTAAGAAGTTTAGAGACAAAGTCTCCTCCTTCGAGAGGTTACTAAAAGTAGCATCCTTGTTGGAGTCTTTGAATCTAATCCTGAAAAGGAGCAGATTTTCAAGGAAAAATGGGACTGGATAAAGACCGAAATGGCCAGTTTTTCAGTCGCCTTAGTAAGGGAGAAGGGAGGGCAAATCAAGTTGGTGGCCTGCGATGACCAGACGTCAGCCGACCTGTACAAAAAGGCGGTGGCCAGGCTGGGTGAGTTTTACCCTGGTGCGAAGCTCAGGGGTGTCGACTTTAAGGACATCCCATCTAGGCCGAGAGCTATGGTCTGGATTCAATCCGAGCCGGATGATCCAGAGGGAGTACTTCAGGTCATAAGGACCTTCAACCCAGAGCTACCTTGCTGTAGTTGGAGAGACCTGAAGCTGGAGCATAGCACCAGGGACGCGTCTTCGATCTCCCCGCTAACGCCGGGCAGGCTTAATGCTTACACTGGAGAGGAGCCAAAGTCTGATGAAGACGGCGACTTGACAGTGGTGGAGGTGGTCGGCGCTCAGCCTAATGCGGGTCCTTCAAAGCAACCTCCATCATTGTGAAGCGGGTTCTGCTGCGCTGCTGCTCCAGTTTTCCAGTGGGGCAGATGATATAGCCCTTATACAAGTGCCTTGGGTAGTAGGGCATTACATTTGCGTGCTGAAAGCAGCAAGATTGACGTTGGTGAGTGGTGCCACACATGGGAAACCGAGAGCCTGCATCTTGGTAAGATCTGAACTAAATTTTCTTTTCCTCCCGCAGTTTAGCGACGAGGATGCTACAACTATGACGTTGACAGTTGGTGGTACTGATATTACACTGACGTCCTTTTATTTACCTCATGAGGAGTCGGCTCCGACGAAGCTAGTCTGTAAGATAGCTCGGGATGCAAAGGGGCCACTACTACTAGCGGGAGATGCCAATACGCACCACGAAGCGTGTGGCAGTGGAGACTAAGAACGAGAGGGGTGAGTCAATTTTTGATTTTGTTATTTATCATAACTTTAAGATTAGTAATAGGGGTTCGGTACCCACGTTTGTTACTAGGAGCAGGCAGGAGGTTCTGGACGTCACCCTGATCTCGGGCAGCGGGGAATCCATGATAAAAAATTGGATGGTGCTTGAAGACCATTCTCTTTCGGATCATAGATTTGTTCGCCTTGACCTTGGCGGGGTGGCGCTCAGAACTGTCTGGCATAGAAACCTAAAAAACGCCAATTGGCGCATCTATAGTGAGGAGCTTCAAAAGAGGCTCTCAGGATCTAGTGTTCATATTCCCCAGAACTCTGCAGAGCTGGATAATATGGTTCACTTGTATACGACGGCTTGCGGGGAGGCTCTTAATAAGGCCTGCCCTAAGAAGGAAGGAACTTTATACTTCTTTTTGGAAACCAAAGGAATATACCGTTTACAGATGTTCACAACAGTAGTTTTAAATATCTCGAAAGAACTGTTAGTGTCTAAGTTGTGAAACAGTCTATACCAATTAATTTCCAGAAATAGATTGTTCAGGTCAAAAAAGTTGTATCGCTTAAAATTAAAAGAAAAATTTGATTTATCATTACTGACTTTGGCAAATCTATAAAATTAAAAAGTTGTGACTAACGGTACATGATGCATGTCAGACTTTGTAATAGGTGAGTCGCATTTAAGCAATGTTAAATTTAAACTATTACTCAAAAATACTAAATCTAAAGTGCGACCAAGTTGATTTGGGTAACAATTAATTTGACTTAAATCAATGTTTAAAAAGCTATCAAACACATATATTTCATTCAGGCTGGTAACATCACCCGCTATTAATGAAGAACTGGAAGTATCTTGAGACCAATTTATTTTAGGAAGGTTTAAATCCCCTAGCACGCAGAGATGATCGCCACCAATTTTATTCAGAGCTAAGCAAACAATATTTTCAACATGCGCTGTGTATAGGTTATGGCTACCGTTGGGCGGTATATAAGATGCACACAGATATTTTGAGTCTGGGTTGCCTCGGATGTGAACACAGACTTGATCAAGTCGCTCATTGTTATTATTAAGTGCAACCTCAGAAGCGTGATGTTTGCAATGCACTGCGAAGAGAGCTCCACCACCTCTAGCACATCCTGTGATGTTAGCATTTCTGTCCTTGCTAAAGACGTTATATAACATGGGGTCGAAGTACTCCGCGCTATGAAAGTGATCATTCATATACGAGCATGTTTGTACAAATGTATAGGTGTAAATTATAAAATGATTGTGAACTGCCACAATGATTGTGGCGGCCACCGTGGTGTGATGGTAGCGTGCTCCGCCTACCACACCGTATGCCCTGGGCTCACACCCCGGGCAAAGCAACATTAAAATTTTAGAAATAAGGTTTTTCAATTAGAAGAAAATGTTTCTGAGCGGGGTCGCCCCTCGGCAGTGTTTGGCAAGCGCTTCGAGTGTATTTCTGCCAATGAAAATCTCTCAGTAAAAACTCATCTGCCTTGCAGATGCCGTTCGGAGTCGGCATAATTGTCTGGCCAATTTGTAGGGAAAATCAAGAGGAGCACGACGCCAATTGGAAGAGAAGCTCGGCCTTCTCTTCGGAGGTTATCGCGCCTTACATTTATTTATTTTTATAACTGTATTATTTAGTAATTTAATGTTCATGCAACTATATTTGTGTGTATGTTTTATTTATTTGTGTTCATAAATGAACATTTGTCAAACTTCATTTCACTAAGAATCTTCGCCTACCCACCCACCAACATGGCTTCTGAAAAATGCATAGCACCACCGCTGCGTAAACGCCATAAACACTCAGATAAATTAGGGACTAAGTCAGGAAACCCCCCACCACAGGACGGTGCTCATGGCACCTCACCTGTCAAAAGCTTGACATAGTCAATTACGGCACGCTACTCCTTCCCCCATGTCTAAAAAAAAAATTTACCGCATATTATCTGAATGGTCGGCAAGCGTCGGTTTAATTTAGGAAAAAATCTCAAAATCTAGGAAAATTAAACAGGGGGTACCACAGGGTGGTGTCCTATCCCCGCTTCTGTTTCATTTCTACATATCAAAGCTGCCTTCCCCACCAGAAGGAGTTACAATCATTTTTTATGCCGACGACTGCACGATTATCGCAACGGGGCCTGGCCTTTTAATAGATGAATTATTTTGTTAAATAAAGAGCTATCTCCCCGATCTTTCTAGTTTCTTCACCTCGCGCACCCTGGCATCACCGACAAAATCCACGGCCACTCTGACTACGACGTTCAAGAAACAGATGACGCAAAAATTCCATAATCACTATGACGAGATCCGGCACCTGCCAACACAGCCGTTTGATCCAGACATAAAGCCATACGCAAAATCCACGCAGAATCGGTAAACACCTTTGCAGGACGCGCCCGGTGAACCCTGTTATCAATACCCAATATCCTGCTCTTGTAGAAGAAGAAGGCACACTACCAACGAAGACAACAGTCACACTAGCCTAAATTCCTTCTGGATACTGCAACAGGTTAAACTCTTACTTGTCCGGATCGGAGGGGGTATGCAGGCTATCAATGCTTAGCATAACGGAACCCCTAAAAGCAGCCCCAAGAGTTGTAATGTGTGCAATTTGGCATATTTCGCCTGTAGACCTGGTGTCATAGCATTAACAACTGCACCGAGACTCAATGCATCGGGGCAACTTGAGCTCAGACCATACGCTATAGTAGTATAGCGTCATCAAGTATAGGACGAACAGACTACCTAGGTCAGTACAAGTGTTTTGAAGGGTCTCTTAGAGCCACAATAGAGGAAGGCTGGCGTTGGTTCCGTAGAAATCGGAGGTGTAGGGTCAGAGGTATAATGCGCCAATACCGAAATAAACAGCTGCAGCTACAAGCTGCGAGATCACTGTAGAATTCTTCAGGCGGAAGTAGTCGCCGTAACAACAGCAGTACAAACATTGAAGGAAAATAGCTTAAACGAAGGCGAGGGTTGCATGCAAGAAAGGCGTGGAACCAAGCGCGGGGCTGGAAAATTTTCGAAGATTATGTATAGGTCTTACAACCTTAGACTAACAAAGTTGTTTTATAACTGCTTTTAAATTAGGCCTTGTCAGAGATATCAGATGTAGAAAGTGAGGTTGTAGAAGGCCACGATCGGGCACGTGATTCCCAGGCTAAGACTCCAGCTATTAAAAGTGGCACAGCTCATCTAGAAGCAACTCATTCATTCATTCATTCATTTATTTAAATAAAAAATCAGTACAATGGGTTTTAACATCTTTTATAGTACAACAAAAAATTGTAATGAACTGTATCAAGTAACCAATAGACAGAGGTGTAAATATTTTAATAAAAATGTATAAATAATAATAACACTAATAGTAATAATAATATTAACAATAATTATAATAATAACAATAGTAATAATACTTATAAGGTATCACTAATAACCTATAGATTGACGGTCAGAACTTAAGTCCAAATTTGAGAAATAAGAACATAAGATTTGCTTGAAATTACTTTTGTTAAGCTTACCCCTACCGGAGGCTGGTATGGAATTCCAGGTTCTTATAGTGTTGACACGGAACAACCTCACAGATGCTATGAAATTAAAGGTATTTAAATCTATATATATATTAAATCACTGGTACGCTCAGACCTAGTGAAAACAAATTTGTCATACAGGTAAGAGGGAGACTTACACGACATAAGACGAAACAGAAAAACACAGCTTCTGGCTTTACCGTACTGGAAAATATCACATCCCAAAAGTTTATTTCTCCAGCTGGAGATGTGATCATATCTCTTAAGACCATAACCATACCGAGTCATCATATGAATCATATGAATAACACATCAATTTTGTGGGCGGATTGTGAGTCTAACATATTAAACACTTAATGACTAACGGTGTAAAAGCACCGGTCAGCCTCAGATTTCTTAAGGAGACATACACTTTACATACAACTGAATTTGTGTGATCAACACAGGACAAGTTAGTTAGTTAGAGGAAAGGGAAAACAGGCCTTTACTATGGATATGTAGCTTTATTTGTTCATACAGAAGGCGCTCAAAGGCTTTTGACAGGGCAGAAAAGATGCTAATTGGACGGGAATCTCTGGGGCTACAAGCAGATTTTGTTTTCGCTACTGGTAGCACAGACCCAATTTTCCACAGGGATGGAAAGCAAGAGGTTGTGATGGCGCGATTGATAATGTGGGTTAAGGTACCAACAATAAAAGGTAGTACAATCCTAAATAAATTTGATTGGTATACCATCCTTACAAGTAGTATTAGATTTAATTTTGAGAACTGATCTAATCACATCAGACTCGGACACAGATACAAATTCGAACTTTGAGCCAACATAAACAGACGAATTATATGAAATGAGCGGGGCTTGGCTGTCAGAAGGACAACAACCTTTAATAAAGGCATTATTAGCAAATCTTCGCTCAGCTTACAGTCGGAGACATCACGGCAATATACCCGGCAAGCTCTTCAGGCTTCTCCAAAGAATATTTGAGGAGAGAGAGGGATCCAGCCTAGCCGAATAGAAAGTGCGCTTCTCGCTTTTCATGACTGATGTAGCAATATTTCTAGCGCATCGAAATAGTTCCCAAGTTTGCGGCGTTGGATTCCTCTGTTTGAAGTGCTACCAGAACTCTTCTGTTGAACCACGGGCAGGACGGAGACTTAGGTTTACATACACGAAAATTAAACACATTTAGTAAATTGGTGTTAAGGAAGTTCAGCTTGTCAGAAACACCAACAATCGGACCAATTTATACATGAAAGATGTAAAAATAGCGAGTCAACATTAAGGCCTCTATAATCTCTAAACCTACTTGGACCCAAGCGGTTAGAGTCTACAGAAGAAGAGTGCAAAAATTAGGTCATGGTCAGAAATAAAAGCAAACTGGTCAAACTTTAAAACTAGAGACAGATCAGACACTAAAAAATAGTCAGTAAGCTGAGTTATTATCATATCTAGTCGGTACAGACTTGTTAACAACAGAACGGCCAGCACAAGCAACGTAATCCAGGAAATTTAGCGATTCACGAGAAAGCAGATTCACTAAGAAACCATGTCTCAGAGACACAAATAATATCAACAAGTGTCGACGCAAATGTGTAACGGACAGCATCAATTTTCGACATACTTAAACTCCGAGCATTAAAATGAGCAATACTGAAACTTTTCTGTCGTTTACATATTACATTTAGCATCGCCAAGCAGTGCTCGCCAACATTCAAACCATTATCTTTAACAGATTTAAAAATAATACGTTAACAAGGGTAAACAAACAAAAGCACACTAACACTACAAAATACATCAGGCAGACCATCTTAACAAGATCAATAGGGACAATAATTAAGTATGCAAAAAAAACAAAACAACAAACAGACATACAGGCTTAAGGCTAGCGAAACACCTCCAAATCTTCATCTCTAAATTACCATAGGTCCTAGGAAGCTTCTAGTATATGCCAAGATGGCGGAGCTATTTCATAGCATAGGCCCTGGTTTTTGATAGGGTTTTGGTTTAGTTTGGTACTTCAGCAAACTTCTTGTAATACTACGGACTCATTGAGTCTATGCGGTGACCGGCCAGTTCAAGCTAACCTAACCTAATCTATGAATAAAAAATAAAACTTACAAACGTTGAAAACTATATATGAAATTCTATCTTTCTCAATCTCCTTCTCTCTTTTCTCTTCTCTCAATTTCTTCTCATTCTTCTGCATCCCTTATTGCCTGTTCCAGAAGATGCTATGTATTTTATTCCAGTCCCAGTCCCATTCCGAGTCTCAGTCCCAGTCCTAGTCCTAATCCCAGTCCCAGTCCGTCTCTGGATAATATATTACTCTGTACTAAGTAGCTGTTGATGAGTGAGCTTTCATTTGATATCCATATTGTATAAACACTGTCTAGGCATTCACTGACCCACGTTTTGGCCTATATCTCGAGACCCAGTCACCCAGGGGTATGAAAATTACCCTCTGCTAAAGCACTCATCCACAGCTTTCATTTGATATCCATATTCTATAAACACATTCCAGGGGTACCCGGCTCCACGTTTTGGCCTATATCTCGAGACCCTAGTCACCCAGGGGTATGAAAATTACCCTCTAATAAAGCACTCTTCAACAGCTTTCATTTGATATCCACATTCTATAAACACATTTTAGGGGTACCCGGGTCCACGTTTTGGCCTATATCTCGAGACCCTAGTCACCCAGGGGTATGAAAATTACCCTCTACTAAAGCACTCATCAACAGCTTTCATTTGATTTCCATATTCTATGAACACATTATAGGGGTACCAAGGTCCACTTTTTGGCCTATAGCTCGAGACCCTAGTCACCCAGGGGTATGAAAATTACCCTCTAATAAAGCACTTATCAACAGCTTTCATTTGATGTCCATATTCTATACACACATTCTAGGGGTACCCAGGTCCACGTTTTGGCCTATATCTCGAGACCCTAGTCACCCAGGGGTATGAAAATTACCCACTACTACAGCACTCATCAACAGCTATCATTTGATATCAATATACTATAAACACATAATAGGGGTACCAGGGTCCCCTTTTTGGCCTATAGCTCGAGACCCTAGTCACCCAGGGGTATGAAAATTACCCTCTACTAAAGCACTCATCAACAGCTTTCATTTGATATCCATATTCTATACACACATTCTAGGGGTACCCAGGTCCACGTTTTGGGCTATATCTCGAGACCCGAGTCACCCAGGGGTATGAAAATTACCCTCTACTAAAGCACTCATCAACAGCTTTTATTTTATATCCATATTCTATAAACACACTCTAGGGGTACCCGGGTCCACGTTTTGGCCTATATCTCGAGACCCTAGTCACCCAGGGGTATGAAAATTACCCTCTACTAAAGCACTCATCAACAGCTTTCATTTGATTTCCATATTCTATAAACACACTCTAGGGGTACCCGGGTCCACGTTTTGGCCTATATCTCGAGACCCTAGTCACCCAGGGGTATGAAAATTACCCTCTACTAAATCACTCATCAACAGCTTTCATTTGATATCCATATTCTATAAGCACACTCTAGGGGTACCCGGGTCCACGTTTTGGCCTATATCTCGAGACCCTAGTCACCCAGGGGTATGAAAATTACCCTCTACTAAAGCACTCATCAACAGCTTTCATTTGATATCCATATTCTATAAACACACTCTAGGGGTACCCGGGTCCACGTTTTGGCCTATATCTCGAGACTCTAGTCACCCAGTCACCTATCCTATATTTCAAGTTAGATCAAACTACACACGGGGTGAAAAACAAATTCAAAATCGGTTCAGTAGTTTAGGAGTCCATTGGCCTCAATTGTGTGAAACGTGTTTTATATATAAAGACTAGCAGACCCGTCAGACGTTGTTCTGCCCTAAATTTGGTCTATCTGCATACATTTTAATAAGCTTTTTCTCTCTAACTCAGCGCTCCCCTCTTCACTTCTTCCTAATCTTTTTATTCACTCCTCCCTCCGTCTTTTTCGCTTCATCTATCTCTATTTTCGTCTCTCTATATCTCTTTCTCAATCTCCTTATCCTTCCCTCTTTTCTCTCCACTCAAGCTTTTCCCATTCTTCTTCATCCCTTATTGTCAGTCCCAGAGGATGGTATGTATTTTGTTCCAGTCCCATTCCGAGTTCCAGTCCCACTCCGAGTCTCAGTCCCAATTCTAGTCCTAATCTCATTCCCAGCCGGTCTCTGGTCTACTTCCCCGAAAAAGGATCGTAAATACTAATATAGGCAAATTTATATTACAAATTTCAGGCAAATCGAATAGGACGTATGTAAATGGGTATGTGGGTATTATCAATTCATGATTTTTTTCGGCTTCGCATGCATATTTATCAGTTTTGCCAGGTTGATGCGACTAATCGAATATCACAATAAAAATTACTTTAAAGCTATGAGCAACAACTTTCATTTGATACCCATATTACACACACATTCTAGGGGTATCCGGGTCCACGTTTTGGCCTATATCTCGAGACCCTAGTCACCCAGCGGTATAAATTACTCTGTACTAAAGCACACATCAACAGCTTCAATTTAATATCCATAATGTAAAAACACATCCTAGTGTTACCCTGATCCACGTTTTGGCCTATATCTCAAGACCCTAGTCACAAACAGATATGAAAATTACCCTGTACTAAAGCACTCATCAACAGCTTTCATTTGTTATCCTTCTTGTATAAACACTTCCTAGGGGTACCCGGGCCCACATTTTGGCCTATATCTCGAAACCCTAGTCACCCACGGGTACGAAAAATATCCCGTATCAAAGTACTCATAAACAGCTTCCATTTGATGCCCACATTGTACAAACATATCGCAGGATTACCCAGGTCCACGTTTTGATCTCAAGACCCTATCCAGAAAGGGATAAAAAGTATCCTTATGTCTGTCTCCTGGTTCTAAGCTACCCCTCCACCTATTTTCAGCCCAATCCGTTCATACGTTCTTGAGTTATAAATAGTGTAACTAACACCACTTTCTCTTGTATATGTACATATATACATTACATTAGAAACTTCAAAAATAACAGTATTTCTCCACTATTTAATGGATGTTATTATACAATCTACAAACTTCAATCACTCTATCTATTAACAAAAAAAGCGCATGAAAATCCGTTGCGTAGTTTTAAAGGTTTAAGCATTCAAAGGGACATGGGACAGAAAAAGCGACTTTGTATTATAATCTGTAGTGATAGTGATACATGCAAAAATACCAAAAAATAAAACTTTTTTGAAGAATTTTAAAGAAATGTTTAACATTTTTAACGAAAGATTATTTTTCAATAGATGTATGCATTCTTAACCATTTATGTTACATAAATATGTATGTACATACCTATGTCAAGCTGATATGATATGAAAATATGTATGTACATTCATACATGCCTATAAACCTACGCCCGAAGTTAAACAACGCAGCGAATGCTATGTACATATGTACGTATGTGTCGCATCTTGCCTCACTCAAAAGCAATTAGCGCGAACAGTTGACACCGAACAATCACACACACGAATTTTTTGGTAAAAATGTTACTTTTGTTGAACAATTTGGCTGATATAAGAAAGGAATCAGATCGAAGGTAAATATTTCAAAGTTTTACTGAAAAGTAGAATTTTTTAAATCCATCCATCCGTTTATGAGTTATAGCTGTGTAAACAAAAATTTTATGATTTTTTACTACATTTTTGCAATTTGCCACGCCCCTATAATATATATATTCAAATTATATTAACTGTACCATCTCACGTAGCTAAGCTTTCAAATGCAAAAAAACCGTTTTAAAATCGGAGCATTCTGTGTGAAGTTATGTGCATACAAGGCATTTAGCGACTTTATTTTATAAGATTTATTATTATTATTATTATATAGATTTGCTAACCGATAAAGGGCAGTTTAAAAACGCAGAGCATTTTGGGAACCCGGAGGTAGGATATCATTTAATACGGCAAATGGACGTCCATTTTAGCAGGATGGTATTAGTCTTGTGTACTTTAGAGGATAAAATTTTACTTGCCCCAAAAGGCAAGTAGCTCGTGACCTGTTATGGCAATAACAAACATATAAAGAATAGATTTAAATTACCTTTTGCTGTAGCCACTCTGAATGAGGGCGCAATCTGGCGATATAACTTTTTATTTCAACATCCTGTATGAGCTTTTTCTCCTTAGTGTCAACTAACAGCATTCGACCAGGCTTCAACCGGCTTTTTAAAATTACTTTTGATGCATCAACGTCATACACACCTACTTCAGAAGCCATTACAAGGATATTGTCGCTTGTAACATAAAAACGAGAGGGCCTTAATCCATTACGATCAAGAACAGCACCAATATATCGCCCATCAGTAAATGAAATCAAAGCTGGCCCGTCCCAGGGTTCCATTACACACGAGGCCCATTGATAAAAGTCACGTTTTTCTTGAGGCATTGTGCTATCATTTTGCCATGCTTCTGGAACCATAGTCATCACAGATTCAGGTAGCGAACGTCCACTAGCCATGGTAAGAAACTCAAGGACACAATCAAATGACCCGGAATCTGATAAATTTGGTTCAACAACAGGATACAGTTTTTTTAATTGGTCGCCGTAAAGTTCACTTCGCATGACGCCCTCACGTGCTTTCATCAAATTAACGTTTCCGCGTAAAGTGTTAATTTCTCCATTGTGAGCTATAACGCGTAATGGATGCGCACGCTCCCAGGAAGGAAATGTATTAGTTGAAAAACGTGTATGTACCAAAGCCAAATACGTTTCAAAATTTGTATTTTTGAGGTCGATATAATACTTCCATAACTGATCAGATGTGAACAATCCTTTATAGACTATTGTTTTGGAGCATAGTGAACAAATGTAAAAACGTCTCCCATCTCTAATTAATTCGTGGCTAGAACGTTTACGCAATACATATATTTGACGGTCAAAAGACTCTTGGTTAAAAACTCCGGAGCAATCGACAAAAACTTGACGCAACAATGGCTCAGATTGTCGTGCGACGCCGCCAATAGCATCTTTATTTGTTGGAACATCACGCCATGCAAATACTCTTAAGTTCAATTCAAGTGCTAACTGAGTAAACTCAGCTTCAACCTCCGAATGTGTTTCTTCACCAAAGTAAATAATACCGGTAGCATACTTGCCGAGCTCTGGCAACACAATTCCTTGCGAAACCCTGGAAAGAAATTGTTCATTAAACAGGATTCTATTGTACAACATGTAAACTTTATAATAGCTTAGTACAGCCTAAAAAACCAGCTAACGGTGGTGAATTGTTATCAATCCTTTAGTCAGTAGCAAAGTCGTTGGAAACCGTTCTGCGTTCTTCTTCATTTTTAACGCAAGTCTTCGGTTAGCCAGCCATCAATTAGGCTTCCGTAAAATGCATATCGCTACCACCGCGCTTAACGCCTTTACCATCTTGATAAATTGCGGACTGAACCTCCCAAAACTACATCATAGGGCGGTGCTCGTGGCATTATAGCTGTCGAAAACGTTTGACACAGTCAACCACCGCGCACTACTCCCAGACATAGAAGGTTTACCCCTTGTCTAAAAAGATTGACCGAAAAATGTCTGAGTGGTTGGCAAGCGTCGCTTCAATTTAAGAGCGAAACCTAGAAACCTAGGAGCATTAAACAAGAGGTGGTGCAGGGTTGTGTCCCATCCCCGATTCCATTTAATTTATACATATCAAAGCTTCCTTCATCACCAGGACGAGATAACAACATATCCTACTCCGACGACTGCACGATAATGGCAACTGACCCTGGCCCCTCGATAGACGAATTAGTTTCCAAAATGAATAGTTATCTACCCATTAGTTCTGTTTTTTCTTCACATCGCTAGATCTGAAGCTATTGCCGACCAACTCCACTTCCACTCTGTTTAAGACATCTAAGAAACGGATGACGCAAATATTGGACATTCACGTCGATGGCGTTACTTTATGGACTGTTAGTCACCCAAAGGTCTTAGGGTGACATTCGATAACACTCTCCCCCTCAAGGCGCATGCCACCGAACTCGTATCTAAAGTACAAAGCCACAACAAAAGCCTTAATTTGCTTGCCGGCAGCACAACTTACAAATCAATTAGTCGACTGCTCATGTGATTCGCGTCACCGGTTTGGTCGGCTGATTTAAAAATAACATACAAGAAAATGCTGCAGGCGTGCCAAAAACTGCACTCAGAATTACCATGGCTTGTCTTCGTATGACCCCTGAACACCACCTACATAGTGAGGCGAAAGAGCTCAACTTAAAGGAGTTTTTGGTGAATTGTCATAAGGCGGAGAATCCCAGCAAACAACTGCCTGATGGATGAGATACGACACCTTCCAACTCAGCCGTTTGATCCAGATAAACATAAGGAGACCCTAAGCCTAATCCACACTGAGTCGGTAAATATCCTCGCTTGGTCGCACCCCATGAACGCTGTTATCAATATACTGTTGTATAAACTAACAAGTATGTCAATTGATATGATATTGGTATTATTATAACTAGTATGCCTTCTGGTATAATGCTGACGCAGAGACTGAGTAGCGTGTTAAATGGTATAACCCTAATGCATATGCTGGCTGGTATGGTATCTGGTACGATTCTTGAGTATATAATGACTAGTTTGTCAACAGGTATGATGCTATTTGCTAACTCTAACTAGTTGGGATTTTTGGCAAACTATTATTCTTCTAATATAGAACTAGTTGGTTTGACTGCAGGGATTCTTCAATATACAACTAGTTGGTTTGACTGCAGGGATTCTTCAATATACAACTATTTGGTTTGACTGCACGGTACATCTGCAAGTGTTTAAGGAAAGTGGTTGAAAATATCTCGAAGGCCCAAAGAGGACATTGGCACATTGACTTCAGGGATTCTTCAATATACAACTAGTTGGTTTGACTGCAGGGTACATCTGCAAGTGCATAAGGAAAGTGGTTGAAAATATCTCGAAGGCCTAAAGAGGACATTGACACATCTCACTTAGCAAAAATGGGCAATTTAAGACACGAAGCATTATTTTTGCACCGAAACCAATCTATCGTAATGAACTTGAGGCATAATCCAAAATTGTTCTAACCAACGAGGTAAAGAACGCGTTTTGGTAATGAACGGGTGATTGAATTCCTCAATTACGTAGTCCTCACTGATTGGTTTGCTAGGTAAACAAATTAACTTGCATTTTTTCAGGTTAAGTTCCAAGTTGCCAGCTAATTAAGTTATTTAGATCAAAAGACACAATTTATCCTCAGGAGTTACGATAAAACAATAGGAAGGTTGTTAATAAACAATAAAAACAAAATGTTGTCGATGGCTTCCTTCCATCACACCCGAAGAAACATCATTAAATGAGATAAGTAGTTCCTAATAGAGATATACGCCGCCGGTAAACGCCGCCGCCGCCGATTGTGGTCGTTTTTCGCACGCCGCCGCCGAATGCCAAAAATATCGGCGCGGCGGCGGCGGCGTCCGGCGCGATACTATATTTTCTACTCGTTTAAGACTGTTGAGGCCATTTATTATTTATGTCGAAAATTGGTCGGATATGGTCGAAAGTGGTATCAACGGATGCGCATCACTGTCAGTTATAAGAAACTAATTGCGAAATTTAACTCTTTCTAACTATTCATAAGTTATTTAAAAAACAGGCGTTTCGATGTCAGCTGAACACGGACTTTGCATCACCCAATTCACCAAGTTATTAAAACAAAACACTAAAAGAAAAGTTATATAATAAATTTATATGCCCACTTAACCTCTTTCAACTTAAAATCGGTCGACTTTCATTCTAAAATATCGTTTTGATTTAACTAAGGCTATTGAAATCAATGTTGTGAACACAAACGTCAGCAAACTTTGGTCTACATTTTAAAAATTTTATCCATATATATTTAGAAATTACGTTCCTAAATTCAACCGACGCCTGCCAACCACTCAGATAATTAGCGGTCCATCCTTTTAGACAAGCGGGAAGGTGTGAGCCTTCTATGTCTTGGAGTAGCGTGCCGTGGTTGACTGTGTCAAAAGCTTTTGACAGGTAAAGTGCCACGAGCACCGTCCTATGATGGGTTTTTGCTGATTTAATCCGTAATTAATCTGAGTGTTAATGCCATTGAGGGCGGTGGTGGGGCTGTGCAATTTACGGAAGCCATGTTGGTGTGGCTAGGCGAAGATTTGCCGTGAAATAAGGGAGCACAACGGTTTCCAATGTCTTAGCTACTGGCGAAAGGAGTGATATCGGTCGATAAGACTCGCCTTCGTTAGCTGGTTTGCCAGGCTTTAGTAGCGGGATTATCCTTGCCATTTTCCATTTTTCGGGAATGACGAAGTATTTCAGTGACAGGTTGAAAACATGTGTTAGGTATTTTATTCCCTCATCGCCAAGGTGTTAAAGCATTGGCATGGCTATTTCGTCCGGGCCTATCGACTTGGATGGCCTGGCCTTACGGATGGCTGCTTCAACCTCTGTGGGGGTGATCGTAATGGGTGGGACGTCGTATTTATGTTTATGGGCTCGTCTGTTAGAACGACGTCTGCCTTTGTCTACAGAAGAATGCATTATAAATTGTCGGCAAAAGCCGCTTGCGCATTTCTTCGAATCAGATAAAAGTTTTATCACCGCAGGCTATAGAAACTTTATCATTGTGTTTAGTTGGATAAGACAAGGATTTAACGGTTGCCCACATTTTACCAACACCCGCGGAGAGGTTGCAGTTCTTTAGATGCTCCGCTCATTTGGTACATTTATGTTCATTTACCAGACGCATGATATCCAAATTAAGACTCCTAATAAGGGAGTTTCTAGGGTTGAGGTGTGTCGCAAGGTCACGTTCTCTTGCTAAATTTGCGTCTTCGGCCGGGAAATGCGGTATGATATCAGGGTATTCTACCGGCCGGGATGAAGCGTGCAGAAGCTGAAGCGATGACCTTGCGGAACGCACGCTCACCCTGCCGGACACCGGGGAGAGCAGCAAAAGATGGTTTGTAAAGGTTGTATAGTCTTCGCAATTGGTATAGTCTTCCCATACTGGTGGTCGGGATCGCAACTGTTCGCACATGGGGAATTGTAGCTCTTAAACAGCCGAAAAAGCTGGAGGCGCCCCGTGCCACGAGTGTCATGAGTGTATAGACCATTAATAGCAACCGTAAGTCGCCTTTGTTCGTGACCGCCAAGGAGCCACAAATGATTTAAAGAAATTGTGTTCGCGACGATTATTAGGAGTTATCCCTAGGTGAAACTACGCTTTGCACGAGATATACTGACAAAAGTGTGACTATTTTATGTATCTCTTTTTTTCAACAGACGCAGCAGTACCAATTCCAAAGACTGGGGATAGGTTCAAAGCCTCTCTGGAGTAAGCGAACGAGGGATAATCCCTCCGCAAGGAGCTACTCCTGAAAATTTTTGAACGGTCTTCGAGATCTTGAGGCAAAAACTCCGGATATTTCCGAAATGGCGAGCACGTTCATTTCCTTAAATACATACAAACAAACCCTTTCCTAAATATAATTTTTTTTAAATAGAAAAATGAAGCGTTTTAAAGTAAGAACACCGGCGTACGCCGGCGCGCCGCCTACGCCGCCGCCGCCGATAAAGTGATCGGCGTAAACCTCTAGTTCCTAAGTGTTACTTTTTGTGTTCTGTAAGAGGATATCCAATGCAAGAGAAAAGGTGGAAAACCAATACGTTCAAGTTAAAACAAAAGAATTGAGTGGGAAACCTTGTCTAACGCTTTACTAAAGTCTGTGTAGATGATGCTAGTCTGCAGATTATTTTCAAAGCCTCTAGAAACAGGAGTAGTCAATTCTAATAAATTTGAAAGGGTTAATCTACCACCTTGAAAACAATGCTTATATGGGTCTATATAAGAAGAAACCGCGTAAGCTAATTGTTTAGTAATAATAGACTCTAACAGTTTTGGAACGGCACTAAGATTTGCGAACCCTCTATAATTGACAAAATTTCCATCGCCTTTGGTGATAAAGCGCTGTCAGATGCGAAAAAATGCAGGAGCGCTTTCTGCCGACAATATGTAATGTATTCCACGGTGGACAAAGACGCGCACAGACAGACGCGCACACAAACATAAATACAGCGCGTACCCAATTACCATCACCTCCAAAGGGGTTGAGGATGCCATTGTTCATGCTAAACCATCTAAAGCAGTGGACCCAGACGAAATAGCCATGCCGATGCCTAGGCAAAGAGGGATTTAAATATCTAGCACCTGTCCCTTTCCACCTTTGTCATCCCCGAAAAATGGAAAATGGCCAAGGTGGTCCCGCTACTAAAACTAGAGTCGGATATCTCTCCTATCGCCAGTAGCCAAGACACTTGAAGCCATTTCTGCTCCCCTACTTTAAAGCAAATTTGCAACTAGTCAATCATCAGCATGGCTTCCGAAAATTACACAGCACAACCACCGCGCTAAATGCCATTAGTACTCAGAGAAATCGCGGATTAAATCAAAACCCCCACCATAGGACAGTACTCGTTGCGTTAGACCTGTCCAAAGCTTTTTATACTATCAACCATGGCACGTTACTGCAAGACCTGGAAGGGTCTCCCCTTCCCACAAGTCTTAAAAGGTGTACCGCCAATTATCTGTCTGGTCGGCAAGGATCGGTGCAATCCAGGAATAAAACACCTAAACACAGAAGAATTAAACAAGGGGTACTATTTAGTGGTGTCCTGTCCCCACTTCAGTTTAACTTTTACATATCGAAGCTACCTTGACCACCAGAAGAAGTCACTATCGTTTCCTACGCCGATGACTGCACGATAATGGCCACAGGCCCAGGCCCACAGGTCTATGAGCTTTGTAGCAAAATAAACAGCTATCTGCCTGATCTCTCCAGTTTCTTCGCCTCGCGAAACCTCACATTGTCACCCACCATATCAACGGCGACCTTATTTACAACATGGCTCCAATGTCGACCATATTTAACATCCACGTCGATGGCACCACACTACCGACTGTCTTCCACTACAAAATCTTGGGTGTAACGTTCGATCAGGATCTACATTTTGGAGCGCACGCACCCGCAATTGTACCGAAAAGCCAGAGCCGTAATAAAATCCTCAAATCTCTTGCTCGCAGTACTTGGGGTAAAGATAAGGCTCATTAGAACTTACAAAGCAATTGGCCAGCCGATTGCATGCTACGCGCCCCCGATATGGTCGTGAAGCCTAAAAGACTACTCACTGGAAGAAGCTGCAGGCCCGCCAAAATACCGCCCTCAGAACCGTTGCGGGCTGTCTTTTTATGCCCCCAGAACACCGCCTACATAATGAGGCGAGAATACTTCCCATTAGGGAGAGAAATGAAATGTTAACCAAACAGTTTCTGTTGAATACCCAGAAACCTGGGCATCCCAACAGACATCTGACTGATGAGGCTACACCGCCAAGGGGCTTAAGGGGTCATCTTTGTAAGCATTATGAGGAAATACGGTACCTGAGAACATAGCCGAATGAGCTAAAAAGCACAAGCAGGTCCACAAACAGGACATCTATACCAGGAATTGCCCGGTGAATCCAGTACTTAAAGAACCATACCCAAAACTAGCAGAGGAGGAACGCACTCTCCCTAGGGAAACGCGCGTCACTCTAGCTCAAATTCGATCTGGATACTGTAACAGGTTAAACTCTTACCTATCCAGAATCAACCCCGACATACGAATTGTATGCCCCGCATGCAATGTGTCCCCACATGACACCAACCATCTCTTCAGCTGTATTGTGGAACCAACGCCTCTAACACCCCTCTCATTATGGTCCACCACTGTTGAAACAGCAAGTTTCCTTGGACTCCCGTTAGAGGACATTGATAACAATTTCTGATTGGTCGTACATATTGGATGGGGCGAAGCACTGATACAACAACAACAACAAATCCTCTATAATTTTACACGCACGAGTTACTCACATTTTTATAAAATGGTATAATGAATGGTTCCTTCCAGGCTGCAGGAAATACCCCTGATTTTGATATGTTATATGTGTTAAGGTTTTATAAAGAAATTCAGCACAACTTTGGAGAATAGCAGTAGGGATACCATTAGGATCACTGCTGCATGAAACTCAAAGATGTGTTAATACATCACTAACAGATGTAGATGGAATTTGTATTAAGTCAAGCATTGGTGCACTTAACGAATAAAGCGGTGATAAATCCGAACTACATGTAGTTTGATGTAAAGAAATCCGCGAACATGTCCACATCCATCATTATTTGACATTACGTCATTGCGTTTCATTGTAGATGGGAATCCATTAGTTCTACATTTGGAGACAACAAAATCATAGAAGTCTTTCGGATTAATTAAGAATTGAAGTTTCATTTTAGTAATATAGTTCTTATTAAGATTATTATATCTATGCCGGTTAAACTGTCCTTTAAAAAAAGTCTGCTTTGCCGGGCAGGATATAATAAACTATGATCTAAAATTAAGCTGTACAAAATTTCAGCCGAATCTGATAACTGCCACGCTGTACTTGAAAAATTTTAAAACCATATGCATTCAGGGTTCAGCAATTTATATAAAACTAGCGGGACCCCGGTGTGCTTCGCTACACCAATAGAAATATTGGAAAAATAATAAAATATAGAATTTTTTTAATCTTTATTTCAATTCTTAATACAAAACATTTGGATACATTATATTTTTCGTTTTTCCATCTGGGATATGCATAAACAAACAATTTTGAATGCCTACTCTGGAACAGGCAACGTATAGCTGTCCGTGCGAAAAGCACGGTTCCTCCAAATTCAATCCGCATACTCGAAGCCTTTGTCCTTGCGCCTTGTTGACTGACATAGCAAATGACAGGCGCACTGGAAATTGCAAACGCTTGAATTCAAATGGCATGTCTGTTGGTATCAGTGGGATTCGCGGTATAAGAACAATTTCACCTTTCGCTTTCCCGGTCAGTTTTGTTGCTTCAATAAATTCGTCATCAACTTTTTTACATTCAGTCTTGTTCCATTACACAATTTTGGTGCATTAAAATTCCGTAATAAAATAACTGATGAGCCGACCTTCAAATTTAAACAATGCAGTGGCATACCAGACGGTTCCAATGAATTCAAAAATTAAACTGGATAATTCACTGCGTTATCTTGATTCATTGCGCTATCCACTGACTTGTATGTTGTCACCACACCTGCCAATTTTTTTCAGAATGTGATGATTGATTTTATTGACATGTACATTTTTTGGTGCCAGTATTGCGCGTTCTCTCAACCAATCGTGATTCATGTAATTTTGAACAATATTTGGAAACACTCGTTCAATTAATTCTTCTTTTGATTGGATAATTGTACAAAAATTGTTTGGCAATGTAATCAAACCATTTGTTTTGTCGATTGGAATTTTGCCATTTCCGATCTCTAACAATTGCTTCGAGAACTGCTCTGTAGACTGATCATTGTGCAACTGAACACGCATGTTTATGTGTAATGTTAATTTTTTCACGTATCGCCACAAAAGGGAAGACTTCAAACATGCATTGATCTCAACTGCCGGTGTTGATCGTGGAATAACGGGCAATGTTTGTCGAAAGTCACCTGAAAATAAAATTAAAGCACCACAAAAAAGCCTTCGGTTTCCACGTAAATCTTGCATCGTTCGATTTAATGCTTCCAATGATTTTTTGTTTGCCATTGTACACTCATCCCATAGAATGACCGCTGCTTGTTGCAAAACTTTTGCCATCGCTGAATTTTTGGATATGTTACAGGTTGAAGTTTCACCTGTATATTCAATGGCAACTTTAAAGCTGGATGATCTGTTCGTCCTCCATCCAATAAAGTTTCGGCATTTCCAGAAGAAGCGAGTGTCAAAGCAATTTTCTGTTGTGATCGAATAGTTGCTAAAATCAATGAAATCACAAATGTTTTCCGGTGCCGCCAGGTGCATCCAAAAAATATAATCCACCAGTGTTATCGGAAACAACTTGCATTATTTTTTCATATATATCGTTTTGTTGATTGTTCAATTTGGTGATGTTGGATTGAACAAATGTACGTAAATCGTCACAATCGAATTGTTGTTCACGCTGCAACTCTCGATCAAATAAATCATGCTTGGACGATTTGGTGAAATCAAAGCTAACTGCCCCAATGCTTTATTGGCAATAGCAAGAAACATATCTTCAATTATTATCAAAGCTTCATTGTACATTTCTAATGTAATCAGCATCCATTGCTCTACGACGCATCCGAATTAAAATGTCTTCAGTCATGTAATCTTTATATTTATTCCACAATTCCCTGGCATGCATGTTGATATTATAATCGAAAATAACATTCGTATTTGCTGTGGATGAGATGAAATCGATGCATCATGAAGTGTTGCCGTCTCAATGAGTGTCATCTTCTAACAAATGCAAGAGCTGACATGCTTCGCGATATATCTGATAAAAATGACCGTGAACTGTTCTTAAATCCTGAAATGATTTTGGTCCTCGAACGTTTACCAACAACATTCGCAAATAGAAACATTCAGCATTGTTGGGATGTACCGTATACATCCTGCCCTAGGCATCTGTTTGGAAAATACCTGGATGACCATTAACTGGTGTTCCTTGTTTACGCCGTTGAAATTTTTTCGATGATGCATTCCAGGTGTAATATTGCGGTATATATCAAATTTCTGGCAAATGTGTCGATTTCACACAATTGAAAAAAAAGCAGTTAAAGTAGTTGTTGGTGGATGTGCTGCTCTCTGCTGTACATTCTCAGTAGTGAAATAAACTCGTTGACCATTCTCCAGATGAACTACCAAATGGACAACAACAGGATGTCTTTCGTACAAAGGAAACGAAAAGATACGCCAAACTGCTTAATTACTGCTTATGTATCGCCCCATTTGATATTGAGTAATTTCATCATTTCTGTTTTCACCATCTACTCGAAAAACAGCCATATCACTTCCTTTATTCACATATTTACAAATGTATTTGATAGACTTTACTGAGCTACAGTACTCAACATTTATGTGAGCCTGAAAAACTTTTGACTGTATCGGTGAATATTTCACGACTCAACGATTATCAACTTCGATGTCTTGATTGCGCACTCTTATTATCGCCGTTTTACCATTATTTTAAAATGATCGACGTCGATACAATGGATATTCGCCATTGACTCTTAGGGTATCGGAAATTAATGCTCGCGGATACCGCTTTGAACATTTCCCATCGATCATACATGGTGAATTCATATTTATTTCACCGCATGGACCGTGAATCATGTTTTTTGTTACCACTTCAAATAATTCTGGATCGATGGTTTGATCTGGTATTTCGGCTGATATGACGCTATCAATCTCGTCTGGTGTTATTTTACGTACCAGCCATATCAATATGTGTGCGTGTGGCATACCTCTGTTTTGCCATTCAATCGAGTACATCCAACATTGCACCTTTCCAAAAACGCTTGATTTCACAATTAAATCCATCAGTGCCTTTAATTTTTGCCGGAATACACGTGCTGTAACATCGTATCGATCTGTCGGTGACTGACCGTCGAACAAATTATTTGTATACTCAGTTGAGCAGAGCTCGCAGAGTATATTAAGTTTGATTGGATAACGGTTGGTTGTACATATATAAAGGAATCGAGATAGATATAGACTTCCATATATAAAAATAATCAGGATCGAAAAAAAATTTGATTGATCCATGTCCGTCCGTCCGTTAACACGATAACTTGAGTAAATTTTGAGGTATATTGATGAAATTTGGTATGTAGGTTCCTGAGCACTCATCTCAGATCGCTATTTAAAATGAACGATATCGGACTATAACCACGCCCACTTTTTCGATAACGAAAATTTCGAAAAACGGAAAATGTGCGATAGTTCATTACAAAAGACAGATAAAGCGACGAAACTTGGTAGATGAGTTGAACTTATGACGCAGAATAGAAAATTAGTAAAATTTTGGACAATGGGCGTGGGGCCGCCCACTTTTAAAAGAAGGTAATTTAAAACTTTTGCAAGCTGTAATTTGACAGTCGTTGAAGATATCATGATGAAATTTGGCAGGAACGTTACTCCTATTACTATATGTACGCTTAATAAAAATTAGGAAAATCGGAGAAGGACCACGCGCACTTTTAAAACAAAAATTTTTTAAAGTAAAATTTTAACAAAAAATTGAATATCTTTACAGTATATAGGTAAATTATGTCAACATTCAACTCCAGTAATGATATGGTGCAACAAAATACAAAAATAAAAGAAAATTTCAAAATGGGCGTGGCTCCGCCCTTTTTCATTTAATTTGTCTAGGATACTTTTAACGCCATAAGTCGAACAAAAATTAACCAATCCTTTTGAAATTTGGTAGGGGCATAGATTCTATGACGATAACTGTTTTCTGTGAAAATGGGCGAAATCGGTTGATGCCACGCCCAGTTTTTATACACAGTCGTCCGTCTGTCCTTCCGCATGGCCGTTAACACGATAACTTGAGCAAAAATCGACATATCTTTAATGAACTTAGTTCACGTGCTTACTTGAACTCACTTTATCTTGGTATGAAAAATGAACGAAATCCGACTATGACCACGCCCACTTTTTCGATATCGAAAATTACGAAAAATGAAAAAATGACATAATTCGATATCAAATACGCAAAAAGGGATGAAACATGGTAAGGTAATTGGATTGTTTTATTGACGCGAAATATAACTTTAGAAAAAACTTTATAAAATGGTTGTGACACTTACCATATTAAGAAGAAGAAAATGAAAAAGTTCTGCAGGGCGAAATAAAAAACCTTTAAAATCTTGGCAGGTATTACATATATAAATAAATTAGCGGTATCCAACAGATGATGTTCTGGGTCACCCTGGTCCACATTTTGGTCGATATCTGGAAAACGCCTTCACACCACTCCCTTTTAAAACCCTCATTAATACCTTTAATTTGATACCCATATCGTACAAGCTCATTCTAGAGTCACCCCTGGTCCACCTTTATGGCGATATCTCGAAAAGGCGTCCACCTATAGAACTAAGCCCCACGCCCTTTTAAAATACTCATTAACACCTTTCATTTGATACCCATATCGTACAAACATATTCTTAAGTCACCCCTGGTCCACCTTTATGGCGATATCTCGAAAAGGCGAACACCAATAGAACGAAGGCCCACTCCCTTTTAAACATACTCATTAACACCTTTCATTTGATACCCATATCGTACAAACAAAGTCTAGCGTCACCCCTGATCCACCTTTATTGCGATACCTCGAAAAGGCGTCCACCTATAGAACTAATGCCCACTCCCTTTTAAAATATTCATTAACTCCTTTCGTTTGATACCCATATTGCACAAACGAATTCTAGAGTCACCCCTGGCCCACCTTTATGGCGATATCTCGAAACGGCGTCCACCTATGGAACTAAGGATTACTCCCTTTTAAAATACTCATTAACACCTTTCTTTTGATACCCATATTGTACAAACAAATTCTAGAGTCACCCCTGCTCCACCTTTATGGCGATATCTCGAAACGGCGTCTACCTATGGAACTAAGGATTACTCCCTTTTAAAATACTCATTACTCATTAACACCTTTCTTTTGATACCCATATTGTGCAAACAAATTCTAGGGTCACCCCTGCTCCACCTTTATGGCGATATCTCGAAACGGCGTCCACCTATGGAACTAAGGATTACTCCCTTTTAAAATACTCATTAACACCTTTCTTTTGATACCCATATCGTACAAACACATTGTAGAGTCACCCCTGGCCCACCTTTATGGCGATATTTGGAAAGGCGTCCACCTATAGAACTAAGGCCCACTCACTTTTAAAATACTCATTAACACCTTTCGTTTGATGCCCATATTGTACAAACAAATTCTAGGGTCAACCCTGGTCCACTTTTATGGCGATATCTCGAAACGGCGTCCACGTATGGAACTAAGGATTACTCCCTTTTAAAATACTCATTAACACCTTTCATTTGATACCCATATCGTACAAACGCATTCTAGAGTCACCCCTGGTCCACCTTTATGGCGATATTTCGAAACGGCATCCACCTATAGAACTAAGGCCCACTCCCTTTTAAAATACTCATTAACACCATTAGTTTGATGCCCATATTGTACAAACAAATTCTAGGGTCACCCCTGGTCCACCTTTGTGGCGATATCTCGAAACGGCGTCCACCTATGGAACTAAGGATTACTCCCTTTTAAAATACTCATTAACACCTTTCATTTGATACCCATATCGTACAAACGCATTCTAGAGTTAACCCTGATCCACCTTTATGGCTATATCCCTAAATGGCGTCCACCTATAGAACTATGGCCCAATCACTCATAAAATACTCTTTAATGCCTTTCATTTGATACACATTCCAGGGTTTCCCTCGGTTCATTTTCCTACATGGTTATTTTCCCTTATGTTGTCACCATAGCTCTCAACTGAGTATGTAATGTTCGGTTACACCCGAACTTAACCTTCCTTACTTGTTTTTATATCGTTCCACATCGAATTACACCTAAAAGTGATGAAAAGATCTGGCTGCCGTATTTTCGAACATATGACATAGCATCTTGTGCATATTCGTGAATGTGGCGTGGACTACTAATATAAGAAACTGGTAATATCGTCAGACGTCCGATGTCATTCACATTTGCATCATTCGCTATTGCATCTTGCAAATGTATGTACTCTTCAGATCGCAATTTGGCTCAATTGAATCGGATGAAATTGAGACGTTAAGTTTCAGTTTTTGCATACATATCTACAATGTACTGGTGAAAAAGTTGACCACATCTCAGAATGTAATTTTGTTCTTTAGCACGAATCATCAATCGATAAGAATAATAATTCATCGCACTAACTTTCTTTTCAACATCTCGTCCTGTAAAAAATATGTTCATTCGATTTTAAATTTAGTTTTTATTTAATATCTGATTAATATAATTAGTATATTATTTACCGGTTCTTGGATCTATCATTGGTATATTAATGTGATAACCATCATCACCTTTCCAATGTAGAATTCGATATTGTAATGCGTCGTAACTGCGATGAAGCTCCGAAATACGCTGTAATTGTTCATTTCTACGTTGAAGTACAATATCGCGGGATTGAAACTGATCGCCAACAATTACAATTGCCACTTCATCAATCGTCGGTAAATTAAATCTTCTGACATGCTCACCAAATGGCGTTTATCCGCTCTGATTCTGATTTTGTGATTATCAGATGGCATACGATCGGGAGCGGTTTTGAACAATTTCACCAATAAATTGTTCTGATGAAAAAATCTTTGAAGATCGCAAATAATCGCTCGTTTTGTATGTGAGCCAATTGTGCAACGTTCATCCAACTCACGATTTTCATCTCCGATAAAATATATTTGCAAAAATTGATGGTTAGCGCCAGGAAATGGTAATGCACCCGCTCTATGATAAATCTGACCTTGAATCTGTAATGTGTATGCAATGTAAATTGATGCTGGATCAGAACCCTTGAAAACATTGTAGAAACTGTTACTTAGATCCACAGAATAATTAGATATTCCACATGAAGTAATCACCTTAAATGTCGGCATAAAATTGTCTCTTATAATTTTTGTAGCACCAAAAGAAGTGATTTGAAATGATGAATTGTATTCTTGTATATGACTTATAAAATGCTTCGACATTGGTGATCCTCCAAAAATCAACTAGTGCAATGTATCAGGTGGAGTTTCAAATGCTGGCAATTCCACTTTGTCATTAGCAAAACACATGGCAGCCGTTTCACCCAGAAACTTAGCTGCTTCACAATGTCGCACTCATTAATCAAATATATATCCATGCATACTGTAATCAATTTGTCGATCGTAATTAAAAGCAGCACGATACATATTTTCTAGAATAAGACGTCGTATTTACTCGGTCGTACTGGATTTCTTTGCCGCTGTGGTTCTGCAGATCTTTTTCGTGCATATCGTTCACGTAGTATTTCATTTTGTTGTGACAGGTCATCAATACTTTGCGCTCTTCTTTGAAGTAACATTCTGTTAGCACTACGCGTACGTCGACCGATATTTAGACGTCTGGCTCGAGGCATTTTCTTCAAGAGAAAGGAAAAAAATTCACTAAAACTCCATGTTCAACGCAAGAAATTTAATTTAAGAAAAGTATATGTGCAAACAAAAAATGCGCGGTCGAAATACACCCACACGTATATGTCCAAAAGACAAAACAAGAATACAAACCGTGCAAAAAATTTGATGAAAAACACAATAAAACACGTGCGCACGACTAGATACAGTTGAAATCACTAAATGTATTCTGTAAAATGAACGAAGAAAGAACATTGGAAAAAAAAAAAAATTTGAAGAGAAAAACATGATACATCATTGCCACAATTTTCTACTATGTCTTTGTTCAACGATACGACATACTTACATAAGGAATTCCCAATGTATTATAAATATTGATATGAATTCAATTGAAAATGAAGAAATACTCAATTATGAATCGAATATATTCGTTGAACTCGAGGGATCCATGAGTTAGGTAACCAAATAGTTGTAGCGATATTGATTAGAAAACAGGTGGGCGAATGTTTCTAATGTTGACTTGATCCGTATTTCCAAGAAACATTGTATATGTAAATCTTATGGCTATCAGATTTGGTAGTCGTAAATTTGCAAGTTGATTCTCGTCGTGAAAGAAGATTGAACACGTTGCGCCGAACCGTTGTTTGCTGGGAAAGTTGTGTAATGAAGAAATATTGTAAATTTTAAAGGAAGCTACCATTTGAAAAGAACCAGTTGAAATTTGCGGAATGTTGGGTTTGGATTTCGAGAAATCTAAATTATTGACCGAAATAATGCATCAGCGATTGAACTCGATACTCTTGAATTCTTGTTGCTAAAATCCCAGCCAAAAATGAATTTGCCGATGCGAAATGTATGACATCTTCATCAGAATGCAGTCGGTCAGCAATTTCCAAAATTATTTCAACTGTATTCATGGTTGTTTCTGAAGAAAAGGAACGCAATTCTATTACAATGTTGTTTCTTTGACACAACAAAATCACACTTAATAAATCTAGTGGGACATTACTCACCAAATTGACGCACAGCATATACCGAATTTACTTAAATCCAGTTCATTTATTTTTCTTTTTTCACAGTTTTTATGAAAAAACAAAAAAAAAAAAAACAAATGACTTCTTTTTTTCGTTTGGTTTTCACATTAGAAATGCCGAACGTCAAATTATAATTTTAGAAACGACAATTCCATTGAATAATGCAAAATGGAAATAAGCACCACCTATTCGATTTCATGAAATAACGGAAATATGCAAATAAGCACCATCTATTGGTATGAAACGTAGCCGTAGCTTGGTGTGATATATCTCATGAACCACTCGACCAAATTCAATCAAACTTTACAGAAACCATCTGCATGATAGCCCAAATCTACCGTAGAAGTTTGGTTGAATTTGGTGAAGGCGGTCTCAAGTTATAAAGTAATACCAAAAATGTGCACTTATTTTTATATATACTAGCGGAACCCCGGTGTGCTTCGCTACGCCAATAGAAATATTGGAAAAAGAATAAAATATTATAGAATTTTTTTTAATCTTTATTTTAATTCTTAATCCAAAACATTTGGATACACTACATTTTCCATCTGGGATATGCATAAACAAACAATTTGGAATGCCTACTCCGGAAGAGGCAACGTATATGCGAAAAGCACGGTTCCTCCAAATTCAATCCGCATACTCGAAGCGTTTGTCCTTGCGTCTTGTTGACTGACATACCAAATGACAGGCGCACTGGAAATTGCAAACGCTTGAATTCAAATGGCATGTCTGTTGGTATCAGTGGGATTCGCGGTATTAGCACAATTTCACCTTTCGCGTTGCCGGTCAGTATTGTTGCTTCACTTAAATTCGTCACATTCAGTCTTGTTCCATTACACAATTTTGGTGAATTTAAATTCCGCAATAAAATAACTGATGAGCCGACCTTCAAATTTAAATAATGCAGTGGCATACCAGACGGTTCCAATGAATTCAAAAATTCAACTGGATAATTCACTGCGTCATCTTGATTCATTGCGCTATCCACTGACTTGTATGTTGTCACCACACCTGGAAATTTTTTCAGAATGTGATGATTGATTTCATTGACATGTACATTTTTTGGTGCCAGCATTGCGCGTTCTCTCAACCAATCGTGATTCATGTAATTTTGAACAATATTTGGAAACACTCGTTCAATTAATTCTATTTTTGGCAATATTTGTCGAAAGTCACCTGACAATAAAATTAAAGCACCAACAAAAAGTCTTCGGTTCCAATGATTTTTTAGCAATTTTAAAGCTGAATGATCTGTTCGTCCTCCATCCAATAAAGTTGCAGCAGTTCCAGAAGAAGCGAGTGCCAAAGAAATTTTCTGTTGCGATCGAATAGTTGCTAAAATCAATGAAATCACAAATTTTTTTCCGGTGCCTCCAGGTGCATCCAAAAAATATAATCCACCAGTGTTATCAGAAACAGCTTGCATGATTTTGCCATATATATCCTTTTATTGATTGTTAAATTTGATGATATTGGATTGAACAAATGTACGTAAATCGTCACAATAGAATTGTTGTTCACGCTGCAACTCTCGATCAAATAAATCATGCATTGGAAGATTTGGTGAAATCAAAGCTAACTGCCCCAATGCTTTATTGGCAATAGCAAGACACATATCTTCAACTATTACCAAAGCTGTTGTACATTTCCAATGTAATCAGCAAATCAGGATCCATTGCTCTACGACACTTTCGAATTAAAATATCTTCAGTCATGTAATCTTTATATTTAGTCCACAATTCCATTGGATTCGATGGAATGCATGTTGATATTATAATCGAAAATAGCATTCGTATTTGACGTCGATGCACCATGAAGTGTTGCGTCCAAACGAGTGTCATCTTCTAACAAATGCAAGAGCTGACATGATTCGCGATATGTCTGACAAAAATGACCGTGAACTGTTCTTAAATCCTGAAATGATTTTGGTCCTCGAACGTTTACCAACAACATTCGCAAATAGAAACATTCAGCATTGTTGGGATGTACCGTATACATCCTGCTCTAGGCATCTGTTTGGAAAATACCTGGATGACCATCAACTGGTGTTCCTTGTTTACGCCGTTGAAATTTTTTCGATGATGTATTCCACGTATAATATTGTGGTATATCAACGTATATCAAATTTCTGGCAAATGTGTCGATTTCACACAATTGAAAAAAAGCAGTTAAAGTAGTTGCTGGTGGTTGTGCTGCTCTCTGCTGTACATTCTCAGTAGTGAAATAAACTCGTTGACCATTCTCCAGATGAACTGCCAAATGGACAACAACAGGATGTCTTTCGTACAAAGGAAATGAAAAGATACGCCAAACTGCTTAATTACTGCTTATGTATCGCCCCATTTGATATTGAGTAATTTCATCATTTCTGTTTTCACCATCTACTCTAAAAACAGCCTTATCATTTCCTTTATTCACATATTTACAAATGTATTTGATAGACTTTACTGAGTTACAGTACTCAACATTTATGTGAGCCTGAAAAACCTTTGACTGTATCGGTGAATATGGCACGACCCAACGATTGTCAACTTCGATGTCTTGATTGCGCACTCTTATTATCGCCGTTTTACCATTATTTTCAAATGATCGAGGTCGGTACAATGGATATCCGTCATTGCCTGTTATGGTATCGGAAATTAATGCTCTCAAATAATTCCGGATCGATGGTTTGATCTGGTATTTCGGCTGATATGACGCTATTAATCTCGTCCGGTGTTATTTTACGTACCAGCCATATCAATATGTGTGCGCGTGGCAAACCTCTTTTTTGCCATTCAATAAAGTACATCCAACATTGTACGTTTCCAAAAACGCTTAATTTCACAATTAAATCCATCAGTGCCTTCAATTTTTGCTGGAATACACGTGCTGTAACATCCTGTCTATCTGTTGATGACAGACCGTCGAACAAACTATTTTTTATATCGTTCCACATCGGATTACACGTAAAAGTGATGAAAAGATCTGGTTGGTCGTATTTTCGAACATATGACATAGCATCTTGTTCATATTCGTGCATGTGACGTGGACTACCAATATAACTCCGATGAAGCTCCAAAACACGCTGTAATTGTTCATTTCTACGATGAAGTACAATATCGCGGGATTGAAACTGATCGCCAGCAATTACAATTGCCACTTCGTCAATCGTCGGTACATTAAATCTTCTGGCATGCTCACCAAAAGGCGTTTTATCCGCTCTGATTATGATTTTGTGATTATCAGATGGCATAGGATCTAGAGCGGTTTTGAACAATTTCACCACTTCATTGTTCTGATGAAAAAATTTTTGGAGATTGCAAATATTCGCTCGTTTTGTATGTGAGCCAATGTGCAACATTCATCCAACTCACGATTTTCATCTCCGATAAAATGTATGGTTAGCGCCAGGAAATGGTAACAATGCACCCGCTCGATGATAAATCAAATCTCACCTTGAATCTGTAATGTGTATGCAATGTAATTTGATGTTGGATCAGAATCCTAAAAAACATTGTAGAAACTGTTACTGAGATCCACAGAACAATTATATATTCCACATGAAGTAATCACCTTAAATGTCGGCATAAAATTGTCTCTTATAATTTTTGTAGCACCAAAAGAAGTCATTTGAAATGATGAATTGTATTCTTGTATATGATTCATAAAATGCTTCGACATTGGTGATCCTCCAAAAATCAATGAGTGCAATGGATCAGGTGGAGTTTCAAATGCCGGCAATTTCACTTGGCCATTTGCACAACACATGCCAGCCGTTTCACCCAGAAACTTAGCTGCTTCACAATGTGGACATATCGCACTCATTAATCCAATATATCCATGCATACTGTAATCAATTTTTGGATCGTAATTAAAAGCAGCACGATACATATTTTCTAGAACACGACGTCGCATTTGTCTTGGTCGTGCTGGATTTCTTTGCCGCTGTGGTTCTGCAGATCTATTTCATGCATATCGTTCACGTCGTATTTCATTTTGTTGACAGGTCATCAATACTTTGCGCTATTCTTTGAAGTAACATTCCGTTAGCACTACGCGTACGTCGACCGATATTTTGACGTCTGGCTCGAAGTATTTTCTTCAAGAGAAAGGAAAAAATTTACTAAAACTCCATGTTCAACGCAAGAAATTTAATTTAAGAAAAGCAAATGTGCAAACAAAAAATGCTCGGTCGAAATACACCCACACGTATATGTCCAAAAGAAAAAACAAAAATACAAACCGTGCAAAAAACACAATAAAACACGTGCGCACGATTAGACACAGTTGAAATCACTAAATATATTCTGTAAAATGGACGAAGAAAGAACATTTAAAAAAATAAATTTGAAGAGAAAAACATGATAAATCATCGCCACAATTTTCTACTATGTTTTTGTTCAACGATACGACATACTTACAGAAGGAATTCCCAATGTAATATAATTATTGATATGGATTCAATTGAAAATGAAGAAATACTCAATTATGAATCGAAAAATACATAAATATTGAACAGACGTGTTGATTCTCCATAGTTCATAACAAAAAGACCTAATGTCAATATACACCGAAAGTACGATGTGGCAGATATGTTGTGTTGTGGTGTATCTCTTTCCATTGAATCTGAAAAATTCCTATTATTAAAATGGCAGCCATGTTCATTGTTCATACTCTTGTTTAAGAAAATTCGATCAGATGCAGATGAATCAGCACAACACATCATAATTACATTTCTTCATTACTTTTTTTTTTTTAAATTTTTTTATTCTTAAGGCATCAAAGTAAAAAAGTTAGTAAGTGTGTGGGAAAACAATTTTCGGAACGCTTGTGAATATATTCGTTGAACTCGAGGGATCCATGAGTTAGGTTACCAAATAGTTGTAGCGATACTGATTCGACAACAGGTGGGCGAATGTTTCTAATGTTGACTTTATCCGTATTTCGAAGAAACATTGTATATGTAAATCTTATGGCTATCAGATTTGGTAGTCGTAAATTTGCAAGTTGAATGGCAACATTCAACGATTCTGTATATTCGTTTTCCCAATAAGTGATTTCTCGTCGTGAAAGAAGATTGAACACGTTGCGCCGAACCGTTGTTTGTTGGGACAGTTGTGTAATGAAGAGATATTGTAAATTTTCAGTAAGGAAGCGATTATTTGAAAAGAACCAGTTGAAATTTGCGGAATGTCGGGTTTTGATTTCGAGAAATCTAAAATATTGACCGAAATAATGCATCAGCGCTTCGTCGTAAAAAATTCGATGAACTCCATACTCTTGAATTCTTGTTGCCAAAATCCCAGCCAAAAATAAATTTGCCGATGCGAAATGTATGACATCTTCATCAGAATGCAGTCGGTCAGCAATTTCCAAGATTATTTCAACGGTATTCATGGTTGTTTCTGAAGGAAAGCAGCGCAATTCTATTACAATGTTGTTTATTTGACACAGCAAAATCACACTTAATAAATTTGGTGGGACATTACTAACCAAATTGAAGCATAGCATATACCGAATTTACTTAAATCCAGTTCATTTCTTTTTTTCACAGTTTTTATGAAAAAACAAAACAAATTACTTCTTTTTTTCGTTTGGTTTTCACTTGTGAAATGCCGAACGTCATATTATAATTCTAGAAACGTCAATTCCATTGAATAATGCGAAATGTAAATAAGCATCACCTATTCCATTTCATGAAATAACGCAAATATGCAAATAAGCACCATCTATTGGTATGAAACGTAGCCGTAGCTTGGTGAGATATATATAATGAGCCGCTCGACCAAATTCAATCAGAAACCATCTACATGATAGCCCAAATGTACCGTAGAAATTTGGTTGAATTTGGTGGAGCCGGTCTCAAGTTATAAAGTAACACCAAAAATGTGCACTTATTTTTATATATATAGATAGATGTGAATTCTGCAATCTGAACGAATAAAATTTTTTTTTCTAATTATACATACGTAAAAAATATCACTTTTATAAAAAATTTATTTTTTCTCCATTATAGCCCAAATATCTAACAAATCAAATCTTTTTACACTTTTAACATTTACCTTATTTTAACAAGATAAACAAATATCTAGAAAAACCGCAGCGTAAAACTTAGTGGTGTAACAAATTGTAAGTAAAATTTTTACATAACTTATCAACGGTAATATAAACTGCTCTGATTTATCTAATTTATTCCTTCCATACATTCCACCACGTGATCTAATACACACAAGACTATTTGTTGAAGTAACTAATCGAACGAATTATGCGTTGAATGAACCCATGTCCAAGGCTTTACACCTAGCAAATCGATATAGTGGTCTTCTTAACTTTAATAATAGCATTTATAAATTTAAGCTTGAACTTTTCTCTATTCTTAACTAGTCTGTAAGTAAGTCTGTACCTTTTAGACCGAAATAAATAAATATATTGGTAGCTTGGGTTTTTACATTGGGTGTTGGATAATATTAAAGTTTGTATTTAGTTGCATGACCCCTTAGTCTTTAGAATTCCAGCGCAGCGACGTGGCATTGAGTCAATCAACTCCCATGCGCTTTTTACATCTTCCCAAAGTTGCGTATTCGATATTGGCATGCGTTGGGCTACTGCGTCCTTGACATCAACCCACAAATTTTTAATTGGGTTCATGTCTGGTGATTGTGACGGTCATTTCATGACGTTGATCAGGGTTTCCTCAATCCATCTTTTAGCTACTTTGCTCGTATGTTTCGGGTCGTTGTTTTGCTGGAAGATCCAAACAAGTGAAATTTTCTTTCTGCAATATGGCAGCATGGTGTTCTTGAGTATATCAACATCTGAAGCGTCACTCATAACTTCCTTAACCCACGCCTAGCCTAAAAAAGCATGCCCATGCATTTGACATTCGCGTTGCCAACTGCCCGCGTCTGTCAAATGCAACTAAAGCTGCATGCCCATAGCTTATATTATTTTAACGGATGTGAAGGTTAGTTTATCCTTACATCATCCTTCCTTAAAAAAAAAAGAGTGAATTTGGCAAATGGATCGATCACATTTCATTTGTCACATTCATCTTTTTATGTTATCAATTGTTTCGAACGAACGAATATTAGGGTGCACCTTCCTTTTTTGTAATTCGTTAGTTCGGACCAATTTTATGGCTAAGTAAACTTTCTTGTAGTATCTAACATTACATTGTTGTTTGTGTTTGTGTTTTTTTTTTATGTCTGTTTTCTTTATATATAATACAGTTTGTTTATGAATTTTCATTTTCTTAAATTGATATTGAAAAATAAAGTACATGTTAAAAAAATGGTTTTAAATATAGATTTTTGTTCTGCCTTATTGGCTGTATGCATGTTTCTCTTTTTTTTCTTTTGTCATAAATCAATTTACTGGAATGCATAGACATTATTCTATACATTTATTGTCGTTAACATTACATTGCATTAGTTTTTGTTGTTTTTTTTTTTTTGTTTTAATAGTTGTTATGCCTTCTTGGCTATTTAACAATTCTTGCTATTTATGTTAGCAATAAAAATATTAGAAAATTTTGAATTTTTCTACGTTGGTATAAAATGTTACTCTACTTTTATAAGTCAATTTTTGTGTACTTCTTTTTCTTTGTTTTTAACTTCATCGAAAATAGTTACGTTAGGTTCGTTAATTTTAGTTATAATTATAAAATATTTTCGTTTTTATGATGTGGTTCTTTCTGTAAAAGTACTTTATCTCCGGTTTTTACAATTGAAGGTCGTGCCGTTTTATCATACAGATTTTTACTTTTTAACTTATTTTTATTTATAAGGGTTTGTGCCATTTTGTGCGTTTTCTGCATTCTAAACTTAACTTCTTTGGCATAGTTTTCGACATTATAATTTGGGTCAATTGTTTCTTTTGTTAATTCATTAGGCAAAGTTGCCTTTTTCCCAAAGACTAACTCGAAAGGAGAAAACTGATTGTCGAAAACTGTGCTACTCGTAGTATTGTGTAGGAAAGTAAAGTATTTTAAATAAACATCCCAATTAGAAAAAGTATCTTTTAAATATGCACGTAAGTATTCATTAAAAACTCTATGATTACGTTCAATTGTACCAGCAGTTTCGTGATGGTATACAGTTGAAAAATTATGTTTAATATTTAAAAGTTTAGTTAATTCTTCGAATAATTCATTTTTAAATTCAGTACCTAAATCTGATTTTATGGCATTCATTGTGCCGTATGTTAAAATGAATCCTTCAAAAATTGATGAAGCGATTGTTTTTGCCGATTTGTCTGGCACAGCGACTGTTACCAGGTATTTAGTCATGTCGCAAATCATGGTAAGTGCGAACTTGTTACCATATTTGGACTCAGGTAGGGGTCCTATTGTGTCAATTACTGGTATATCAAATGGTTTACAAGGAGTTGGTGTTAACACAAGTTTTACTTTTGTTTTAGGTTTAACATTGTTTAAAAGACAATCCTTACAATTTTTGATATATTTCGATATATCACGAGTCATGTTCTTCCAATAAAATTGTGTTCGTAGTTTTGCGTAAAGTCTTTTCATTCCGCAATGTCCACCAGAAATTGGATCATTATGGTACATTTTAATTTGTTTTAATTTTGTATCTTCATCTGTTACTGTCTCCACTGTATCTGTTAAAATAATTTCTAATGATTTTAAAATTTTATTTCCCATATTTTTGAAATTTGTAATAGTATAATGTTCGAACAAAATATCGTTTTTAGGCCATTCAATCTGCTTAATTTTGCGTTTGCCGGCTTCTGATTCAAGCCTCGAAAGTAGTTTCTCTAAAGTCATTATTTCGTTAACAAGCTCAAAACTAAGTAACTCGAGTTTCTTATGTTTAATATGCGCAAAAATTCTTAAATTTGTTGTTTTATTATTTTTATCGTACGTAATTGCAGATCTTATTCGTGGAACTTTTTTTGAAAAATTAAAAGAAAATTTGTCGTAGACATGTAAAGTAATTTGTTTTTCGTCGTTTTTGTCTGTTTTCCTAGGAAGGTTATTGTCGTTTTACCGTTTTGTCATTGATCTTGTCTGTACTGCTAAAATTTGTTTGTTAGCTTCTTTAATCTCATCCATTGTGATACGCGATATTGCATCAGTACAAACGTTTGATTTACCCTTTATATAAACTATAGTAAAGTTATATTCAGATAGTTCCAGCCTTATTCTTGCAAGTTTTGAAGATGGGTCTTTCATGTTGAATAAGTATACTAGAGGTCTATGGTCTGATTTTACAATGAAATGGGTACCATACACATATGGTCGAAATTCCTTTATTGCGAAATAAATAGCTAAGAGTTCCAACTCTATAATTGGGTTTTTCTGCTCTGCTTTATTAAATGCTTTAGAAGCGAAACAAATTGTTAAATCACTACCTTGCTGTTCTTGACTTAAAATAGCGCCACATCCAGTTGTGGAAGCATCAACGGTAATAATGAATTGTTTGGTAAAATCTGGATATTGAAGTAATTTTGGTGAAAGTAACGCTGCTTTCAAAGATAAAAAAGCTCTTTCGAACTCTACATCCCATACAAATTCAACTCTTTTCCTGCTTAATCGATTTAGAGGCGCAGCCAGAGACGCAAAACTAGGTATAAACCGTCTGTAATAATTTGCAAACGCGACGAATCGCCGTACCGCGTCTGTGTCAGTCGGTTTTGTATATTTTTTAATTGCGTTCATTTTAGAGTCGTCTGGCAACAAACCTTTGGCTGAAAATTTGTGACCTAAAAATGTAACTTCTGGTCGTAAAAAGTTGCATTTATTTGGGTTAAGTTTGAGATTGAAAGATTTTTAATGTGGTGTGCTTTACTACAACCTATGACGATAATATCGTCGACGTACAAAAATGCGACATTGGGTGGTATACCCGAAAAAGCTATAGTCATCATTCGTGAGAATGAATTTGGTGCTATGTTTAAATCGAATGGAAGCACTTTCCATCTAAATGCGCCGACCGAGGTGCTGAAAGAAGCAATGTCACGTGAGTCAGGATGCAAGGGGATTTGATGAAATCCTGAAAAAAGATCTAATGTGGAAAAATACTTTGCTCTACCGAGATTGTCTAAAATATCGTCAACTCTAGCTAGTGGAAATTTATCAGCAATGAGTTTTTTGTTTACTGCGCGAAAATCTACGCACATACGATAAGCTTTTTGACCATTAGTATCTTTCTTTGGGACTACAATCAAAACATTATTGTAGTTCGAATAACTGGGTTCAATCAAATCGTTGTCTAACAATTTATTTACTTGGCGATTTATTTCTTCACGTTGGGAGTATGGCAATCTATAGTTTTTAACATATACCGGTTCGTTGTCTGTCAGTCTTAATTTTTGCTCGTAGAAGTTGTTTAAAGTCATTTTGTCCGTGTCAAGAGCGAAAATGTCGGCATAATCAATGCAAAGGTCAAGAAATTTACCTGGAACATGTTGAGGTATTTGATTTTTTAAAATCGAAATAAGTTTTTTCGTACGATTATCTTCTGTTTCTGTCTTGTTAATTGTATAAACATTATAATTTGAAAGTTTTTCTGTCCGAATACTTTTTCTTTTCACATACTTTACATCATCCGTGGTGTTAATGACTTTAATTATTGGGTTACTGGAATTAACAATGCACCTAGCTGTGAAAACACCTGTTTCAATTTCCTGCGAGTACACGAAAAGTGGTTCGGTTGAATCTCCTAAATCAAAAAGTCTGAATATTTCACATCTTGGCGGAATGATACAACTGTCGCTTTCTGTTCCGTGTAGGATTGGACTCGTGACTTTTTCATTACCTACCCAAAAGGAAATACTATTTCTTTCATAATTAATAATGCATTTGTTAATTTTCAGAAAATCTTTACCCAGTATGCCATCGGATGGAATATTAAAGTCTTCATTTACTACATGTAAAGTATGTTTAATAGAAAAGTTTGAAAAATTTAAATTTGCTGTAATTTTACCTAAAGTAGAAACTGAATTAGAAGTGACACCGGTAGTGTTAATAATGTCGTTCGTATTTAAGGCAATATTTCTATCTAAACATGATATCTTTATTAAAGAAATGTCCGCTTGAGTGTCTACTAGGAAAGAACAAAATTTATGTGACTCGTTAAGTTGTAATTCAATGAAATCAGAGTAATTAAAATTTAAACAATAGATGCCTATTGGTGAGCGAAGTTCGCTTACTGACTTAGTTCGTCCTCCACCAGTGTTCGCTTCTGAGGGGCGCTGGCGTTTAAAGCGCGAACGTTTGCGTTTCGACATCTACCGTTTGAAGATCTTGAATTGTTGCTTTTTTTGTTACTATTATTTGTATTTGAATTGGAATTTGTATTTGGACGCGTATTATTACTATTGTTATTCTAGTATCTATTTCCGTTATAATTCCTATATCTTTGATTATTATTTCCGTTATAGTTGCTGTTGTATGCAAATGAATTATTGTTTCTATAACCAGTATAGCCGCGGTTTGGGTAAAAGCCTCGATAACTACCACGTGAATTTCTGAATGTGTTGTTACCACGTGATCGAAAAGCTAAAACCTGACGCTCTGTTACTTCGTTATTTTTTTCTACAATTAATTTTGCTACCACGTCTTTCGGATCAGTAAATGCCGTTGAGGCTGAAATGGTTTTTACTAAATTGGATTTTGCATTTAATCGACACACGTTAACAGTTTGTTCGACTGCCATTTCATGAGCTTTCGCTTGAGTGATCCCTTCAATAATAAAAGACCGCTCAAGTGAGTCAGCTAAATCTTCAACTTTTTTCGCAAAATCTGTATAATTATTGTTATTAACGTGCAACGCTGCAAATTTCCCTGCTACAACTTTCGAGTTGTCCGGTTTGATCCTACTACGTAGAGATATTTTAATTTCATTAACTGAATTTACTTGTCTTGGTATTGCTTCACGGGCTTTACCCTCTAATTTTGATTTTAAGAACGCTATAAAAGTATCACTTAAATCTGCAGTAGCGAATTGTTCAAGTAATGCGATTTTGTCTATAAAAGAATCAAGTGCTAGAGGATCACCACTGTAGTTTTCTCTAATAGAATTAGCACATGTGCTAATGAAAATTCTCTTTTCCTCAGGCGTTGCCATGATTTGATCGTTAAGATCTGACTTTAAAGTAGAAGAAGTTGAAGTTGATATTTCACTATTTGAATCTTTAAGATTTGAAACTAAATTAGAAGTTAAATTTTTACTGGAAGAATCTTCGAAGCCTGGGAAATCTGCTGACAACGATAATTTATTTTCCTGTTTGGTGACTTTTTCGGTCGAAGATGAAGTTAAACTTTCGTAGCTTGAGGCTGATTTATCGGAATCGGATTCTGAATCTGAAGTTTTTTGCACTTGCTTACCACTTCTAAGGTTGTACATATGAAATTAATGAAGCACTTGTTTGAAGGTTGAATTTATATTTGAAGCTGAAAATGCTTTTTTGGAAAAAAGGGAAAAAAAGAAAAAAAATTTTAAAAAGGGAACTGATTTACAGGTGAATAGTCGCTAAAGAAATATTTAACAATTTATTAGAAGAATTAATTGAAACTGCAGCATACTTTTATGAAAAATCTGTAAAAAGTAATTGAATTCAAAATGGCTCAAAAGTATGTAAGTATTATTTGGTAAAAGTCTCAAAATGTAATCACGGACGCACCGCTTTATTCAAAAAAATTTCAATTTGGTTTTTCACGGAACCACCGTATGTACTAAAAAAAATTGAATTGGTTTTTAACGGAACGACCGCATATATCAAAAAATTAATTGGTTTTTAACGGAACCACCGCGTATTTCAAACTAAATTACTTGGTTTTTAACGGAACCACCGCATATATCGAAAAAGTTAATTGGTTTTTAACAAACCACTGTTTATATAAAAAAATTTATTGGTTTTTCACAAACCACCGTAATATCAAAAATCCAAAATTTATATTATATGCTATTGAAACAAGTATATTACATGAATATAATGGGAATATTAATGTTTTATATACGTACATATATATGTTTAAAGAAAAAACCGTAAGCAAAAAAAAATTTTAAATACTTAACTTATACTTAATTGTCGCTGCTGCTAGTTTCCGTTACTGCTGCTGCTGCGCTGGCAGGCCTGAATCGCTGCTGGTGTTGTTGCTGCTGCTGGTGGTGGTGACAAATTGGCGTTGTATTTGGTGGAGTGGTTTTTCGCGATCCGTTATGCGTGGCGTGATATGAGTGCCTTTAGGTACAGGCCCGCTGGTATTACCAAGTTACTACTTTAATTTGGTCGATTAGATTTAGAAATTGTAGTTTTATGAAATTTGTTTTAGAAATTAGTAGTTTGGTTAAATTAGGTTTAGAAATTGTAGTTTTATTTAATTGTATTTAGAAGTTGTAGTTTTAATGGATTTGATTTAGAAAATTTGTTAAGTTTGCTTTAGAAATTGTAGTAACATATATTGAATTTGGTTTAGAATTGTAGCTGTATTAGAATTGTAGCTTTTGATTTAGAAAATTATGAAATTTGCTTTATTACTTTGGTTAAATTAGATTTAGAAGTTGTATTTTTATTAAATTTGATTTAGTAATTGTAGATTTAATGAATTTGATTTAGAAAATTATTAAATTTGTTTTAGGAATCGTAGATTTAATGAATTTGATTTAGAAAATTTGTTAAATTTGTGTTGGAAATCGTAGTTTTATTAAATTTGGTTTAGAAATTGTAGTTTTATTAAATTTGATATTGAAAATTGTTGAATTTGCTTTATTAGTTGGTTAAATTAGATTTAGAAATTGGGGTTTTATTAAATTTGAATAGAAATTGTAGTTTTAATGGTTTGATTTAGGAAATTGTTAAATTTGGTTTAGAAATTGTATTTTAGTTTATTTAATTTGATATTGAGAATTGTATTTTAGTTTTGTAAAATTTGATGTTGAAAATTGTATTTTAGTTTTATTAAATTTGATATTAAACACCACGCACTTTATCCTTGCTTTCGCACACCACGCATATTATCTTTTCACCGCTAGCCAAAGACTGTCCTTAAAAAAAATTTTCCACACTCACCACCAGTCTTTCGGCAAAAATCCGGTTGCCTGCTGAGGCTCCAGCCTCACGGTCGCCATGTGACCTCAATGCTTATAGGTTATGCTAAGTTTTTCCCACCTGTTAAATCCTCTATAGCATTGAACCTCTTGGAGGGCGCCGCCTCCAAATCTTCGCCAACTTGGTTGCTTTAGACAGGGTTAACGTGTCGGACGTTTTCGTCGACGTATAAATTAAAATCGAAAGACGCACTTGAACTAATTTTAAAGAACTCTCTTTACTACCACAATCTTAACGATTAGCAAAAACACGACCGAAGTTAAAGTATGCGAATATTGGAATGTCTCTATAACATTTTTTATCTCAGTGACGTGAGCCGCAGCTGTATTTGACATTCGCGTTGCCAACTGCCCGCGTCTGTCAAATGCAACTAAAGCTGCATGCCCATAGCTTATATTATTTTAACGGATGTGAAGGTTAGTTTATCCTTACACTGTCACAATATAAATATTTGCAATGGTAATGGTGGTCGATTAGGTGTCAGATTTTAATATTGATAATGCTTTGAAAAATAATTATTTGTAAATTACTTCTGTGCAAAATATATTGTTAAAAAAATTTATTTGAAGGAAAGCTGCTCGCGGAGAAACGCTTTAATAAATATTAATTTAAATACCAAGGAGTTACGTCTTTTTATAAACTGTTATGTACAAAACTGATTGCTTACAATTCTTTAGCATATAAATTATGAGGTATAGATGTCTTCACTCCTGCTCCGTCGCCTGTATCATTGTCGCAAGCACATGCTCCACGATGATTCATTCGTTCCGATAAAATCTGTGCATCACGCAAAATCTATGAAAATGTAAAGTATAAATTATAATCTACACAGCTTACAAAACAAAGTCGCTAAATACTTATTTAATGTAATAACTCCTCACAGAATGATCCTATTTGAAAACTGGTTTTGCATTTTAAAGGTTGGTTAAGTGGGATAATTATTTTTAATATAATGTGAATGAATTTATAAAAGAGAGGGACAATTTAGCAAAATGTGTTAAAAAAAAATAATAAACTTGTTGTAGAAACGCAACAAATAATTGTTTGCAGGTAAATTTTGAAATGTTTACTGTCATTCTAAACCAAAAATAGTTAGTGTAACCCGTGGTATAAAAAATAAGGTAATTTCATTGTCATTATGAGGTTGCCATTTTTCTTAAAAAGCAGATCATTGAAGCTTCTCATGATGTCAAAATTTAGCATATCGTTGCCCAATACAATATATGTAGGAGAGGGTTTTTGTAACCCACATCAAAAATGTTTCGTTCGGTTCTCAATGGTTTTACCTTGCGATATTTTATATATCTTGGTCTGAGGTATGTTTATTAACTGATTTTTCCAAGCCCGGCCACGTTAAAAATAAAATTTTTTTAAATGTGTAATTTATATAAAGAAGCTTGACATTCTTTTAGAGCTGCGCGAGGTAGGTCTATCAATGGGCTAGCAAACTTTGGTTGGGGGGCTCGTGAGCTTTCCTCCCACCCCTCAAATTTCTATTGATAGTCAGGAGCAGGACGCCGTTCCCGAGATGGTCGGGCCAGCACCTTAATGGTGCTGTGTTACCAGAGCGTATCGGATCTGTATCCGACAAAGGACCATCACATCGATAACACTCCCCAAAACCATCGGGGAGTAACTAATCGCTACAACAACAACAACAACAACAGCAGGACGCAAATTGGAAGAGAATCTCGGTCCAAAATCTCGTCAGAGCGCCTTACATGTTTTTTTTTAATTCTTTCTAATTCAGATTAGGCCAAGATGGCTAGTGTCGGTCCACTTGAGTGCAAGTTAGATTTCTCGAAAGCACTGAAGATTTCGTGAGCCAAAAAAGCATTTTCGTTTTTCGAAAGATTTTTTCTCTCACTAATTTTTTGAAAGTTGACCAAATGAATAGGAATTAATGTTGTTGAGAATTTACCTGTTGTAAATGATTCCGCAGACCGGTGTGTAAAATTAATGGAGGACCATAATACAGTTTTGATAAAAAATAAGAAAAAGAAAGTAGCTTTGTTTTTTACATTGGGTGTTGGATAATATTAAAGTTTGTATTTAGTTGCATGACCTTTAGTCTTTAGAATTCCAGCACAGCGACGTGGCATTGAGTCAATAAGTTTTTGGGATCTTTCAACCGAAATCAACTCCCATTCGCTTTTTACAGCTTCCCAAAGTTGCGTATTCGATATTGGCATGCGTTGGGCTACTGCGTCCTTGACATCAACCCACAAATTTTTAATTGGGTTCATGTCTGGTGATTGTGACGGTCTTTTCATGAGGTTGATCAGGTTTTCCTCAATCCATCTTTCAGCTACTTTGCTCATATGTTTCGGGTCGTTGTTTTGCTGGAAGGTCCAAACAAGTGACATTTTTTTCTGCAATATGGCAGCATGATGTCCTTGAGTATATCAACATCTGAAGCGTCACTCATAACTTCCTTAACCCACGCCTAGCCTAAAAAAGCATGCCCCGACCATAAAGCTGGAATCTCCATGCTTTACGGTTTTTGTTGTATACTTCGGATGGTATTCGGTTTGTGAGAAATAAACACCTGGTTGATAGCAGTAATGAAGCGTAATTAATCAAAAATAAATTATATAGGCGGCCGGCGTGGTGTGATGGTAGCGTGCTCCGCCTACCTTACCTAAGATCCTGGGTTAACGCCCCGGACAAAACAACATCAAATTTTATAAGCAAGGTTTTTCAATTAGTAGACAATTTATCTCAGCGGAGTCGCCTCTCGGCAGTGTATTTCTGCCATGAAAAGCTCCCAGTGAAAACTCATCTGCTTTGTATATGCCGTTCGGATTCGGCAAAAAAAAAAAAAAAAAAAAAAAAACAAGTAGGCCCTGTCCCGCCAATTTGTAGGAAAAATTAAAATGAGCACGACGCAAGTTGGAAGGAAGCTCTCTTCGGAGGTTATCGCGCCTCACTTTTATTTATTTTTTAAATTATATATATTTGATTTTATTTTCGTGAAAATACTGTAGTATGGAATCTCACATTTGAGTCCATTTAGAGAACCACAAGTTGTTAATTAAATTTTTTCAACTTAAGTAATAGCACATTTCGAAATAACGCAAATAACTGACAATTTAACTAGAGTTTAATGCTGTCAGATCGGCCGCTTAAGCTCAGTTTAAACTTCAGTTAAACTAGACTTAAAAACTGCAGAATAAGTTTAAGCGTAGTTTAACTGGCAAACCGGGTTGAACTTGAACTGAAAAACCGGGCCTTAGAAAAAGACACTTGAAAACATTGTTTGACATTTAGGTACAGATTATTGGCATTACACCAATCAACAAGATTATTTAGTTCATTTTGTAGGAGCACTGACGGGTCTTAATTCTGTAAAAGGAAAGCAGACGATTTAAAGCAGAAACCAATGTGGTTAATAAAAAGCACAAATAAAAGAGGTCCAAGAATGCTACCCTGAGGTACTCCGGCCATTGCGAAGAAAGGTTGGGACTTCAAGTCCTCAATTTCGACGCACAGAGACTTATTCGACAAATAAGATTTTAACCATGATAAAAAACAGAATGAAACCCAATACATTCCAGTTTAAATAATATTTTATGTGAAAATTTATCGAAAGCCTTTGAGAAATCAGTGTATATCGTATCTACCTGACATATATCGTATCTACCTGACAGCCATTCTGATATGCAGAAATCAGAAAACGACGTTAGGTTCGTAAATGTCGAGCGGCCAGCCACAAACCCATGTTGGCTCGGCTCAATAACGCTTTTGATGACAAAAATTTACTTCTTTATAATTTTTTTCAGACAGCTTCGAGCATACTGTGAGTTTTGCGATAGGCCTGTAGTTAGAGACATCATTTTTATTGTCAGCTTTAAAGATTGAGCATGGGATAAATAGAATATATGCCGAAGAGGGGCGCACAAAGATAAACAACAGAACTTCAGGACAAAAGCACAGATGCCATCACTGTCACATTTTAATGAAGTTTGCTAACATCATTACCGGAGATAATGAGGGAGCCAAAATCTAAACGATCACAGAGCCCCGAACATGAATAAGAGTCATTCACATCTACAGTAGCATCATCAAAGTTTGATTTAAAAAATTCAGCAAATAGCTCGACTGTTTTAGTTAGAGACTGCGAACATGGAGTAAGCTCGAATATTTGTTGAACCACGTTTGGAGCGGATAAAGTTCCAAAAGGCTTTTGGATTTTCTTTAAGCTCATTTTCGAGCCTACCCATGTAGCGGTTATAAAGAAATTTTTCTAGGACATTAAATTATCGCTCTGTTCCCTGAGAAGAATATTATCTGTATTTGCCTTAAATAAGTTATTGAGTTTGTTACGCTTTCTTTTAAACTCTTAATAGTTTTATTATACCATGGTAATTTATAAAGCCTGGGCCCAAAAGGAGGCACTGTACTGTGCAATGTGAACTTCTATAGGAAAATAAAATAACACTGACGTCATTGGAAAGACATATGTTTTCCCAGTTAAGTTCAAGTAATACATTGTTCAGCTCGCCGAAATCAGCAGATCGAAAGTTGAAAGAGGAATTATCTAAAGCAGATGACGTAGAGATAGCATCAAAGTTATGTAAATGAATAACTAGCGGTATATGATATTTATCAGATAGACATACAGGAAGAATACTCTCAGAGAGTTGAAATATTAAATTCTCGTCGATAAATATAAGATCAAGTAACCTCGAGAGAGTATTAAATAAATTATTAATTTGAATCAGATTATAACTTAAGATATCTATAAGGCTAATTTCATAAGAAGACGTAACATTGGTAGGTGTTAAAATGCCATTATTTTGAAAGTCTGACCGTACAATATTTGGCATATTGAAATCTCCAAGTATGCAAAAGTTGGCATAGTATGAGTTTCGCATAAATTAACGATGTTCCCCACATGAGCATTGTATGAGCAATCACCACTGTTCGGCGGTATATACGAGCAGCAAATGAAAGTAGAGCCAGACGAACTGGAAACATAGACACACAGCTGATCGAGCAACGTATCATGCATGAGGATGTAGTTGAAACTTTGATGAATGCAGGCTTCTGTTAACTGCAATTAAAACTCCATCATCTTTCTTTTGATTAGGAATTACTTAGGGTCAAAGTACTCTCCATCAAAGGAGTCTTCGTTTAACCACGTTTCAACGATGACTACCCTTCAAAAAATCCGAGTACTCCATAAATAGTGTAAGGAATACTCCTTTAGGAGTATAGGAGTGTTCCAAAACTAATCTGTATTCATACAAAAAATGTGCTCCAATTAACATTGCGATGTCCTAGGAGAGGAGTAGGTGATCCCACTCTCGGTTTGTTTGTGAGTATTCCATAGAGTACATACGTGAGAGTACTTTTCAAAGTACTTTCACTGTAGTACTCCATGGAGCACCCACCCAAATGAAAGTAAAAGAAGAGGGGCAATACAGCTTTTATATTTTATACTACGAATATTCTTATGTTATTTAGCATTTGCGTGAATAAAGAAGCTAATATTTCTCTATACTATAGTATGTATACATAAAACCAGTGCGCGGTTGCATTTTATCAGAGTTGCCATAGTAAAATCTTATTGTCAGTTATTTGTATGCAATATTCGAGTTTTGGCTACTCTGTTCGATCGTCATCGTGTCGTGATCACGGTCTTTAAAAAACGATCAATGATCGGCTGATGGTGGTCCGCAAACGCATTGCAAAGGAGTATTGGTAGAGTACTCCAACATGAAGAAAATGGAACACGTAATCCAACAATTTTTGCAGGGTAGTAGTCCAAATGAGACGTAGATAAGAGAAAATCTTTAGATTTGGTGCGCCAACATTTTGAAAGTAGAATCTCAGAGATGCACCCGAGACACAGGTTAAATGTTACAATATATAGCTCTAGGTAACCCTACGACATTATTGGGTTTTCACCGTTTTTTGAAAAAAAAAACAAAGAAACAAAAGGCTTTACAGTGACATTAGAGGGTCACAGAGCAGCGCCGAATAGCTTGTCATAATCAGCTGATAGCACGCGAACTTTAAAAGAAACCCTGACCAAGGAGCTAATTTCAGCATCCCGCCTCACCAACTTAAAACAAGCTGAAGCAGAAGCATCGATTTTGATGTGCTCAGACATGTATTTGAAAATTTTCTCGTCTGTAACAAATGGGTTGAACGAAGTTATATGAATCCACTTGTGTGGTACAAAAACGTCTAACTCGGCATTATCGTTATTGCTACTAACTGCATATGAATTCCCGACTTTTTCTTTTGGTGCAGTTATGCTGTGCTTTCCTGTGGTACGGACTTTTGATGGCAGATGTAATTTGTTAATAGCGCAGGCAGCGGGACTGGCGTATGAAGGAGGGGAGGAAGAGGGCAGAGCGGCAGTATTTGATGACTCACTGTTCGTAACAGTCATCGGACTGATTGAATTTGTGATGTTGTTTCTTCGGCTTATCCTTAATTGTTGCTGATGCATTTGTAGAACAGTGGTAGGCGCGCCATAGCTCAATTCAGCCAGACTTGCTTCAGATGTATTCTTACTCTTCATCGTTCAGTCGTTAGGTTTCAATGAGCTTTTTTTTTTTTGTATTAACCAAATTTATTTAAATAATGCAGTTGCCGATCGTAAACATAAAGCTTATCATGCAAATTCCTTTGATGCGGCATTAATTATAGTTTTTCTGGTTTGTTTTGGTACAACAGAAGCGATCGTTGCATTTAAAAATATTCTTCAAATACCGAAACATCTTATTAATACAGAAGTCCAGATTTTCCTATATAACCTAAATGGAATATTATTTTTAAAATAACAAAGTTTCTAGGGCATTTATCTTATTTTAACTCTGTATTTATTTATCATTTTTTTATTTTTATTTACTTACTTACTTAATTGGCGCTTAACCGTCTAAACGGTTATGGCCGTCCAACAAGGCGCGCCAGTCGCTCCTTCGCTCCGCCAACCGGCGCCAATTGGTCACACCAAGGGAGTTTAAATCGTTTTCCACCTGGTCCTTCCAACGGAGTGGGGGCCGCCCTCTACCTCTGCTTCCATAGGCGGGTTCCGATAGAAACACTTTCTTGGCCGGAGCATCATCTTTCATTCGCATAACATGGCCTAGCCAGCGCAGCCACTGCGTTTTAATTCGCTGGACTATGTTGATGTCTGCGTATAGCTCGTACAGCTCATCATTAAATCTTCTTCGGTACTCGCCATCGCCAACGCGTAGAGGTCCATAAATCTTTCGAAGAACTTTTCTCTCGAACACTCCCAAAGCCGCTTCATCTGCTGTTGTCTATTGTTGTTGCTGTTTATTTATTTATTTATTATTTAAAGTCGACGACAAACTATGGTCGACTGCATAATATAAAAGATATATAAATATACAACTCAAAAGATAAAATTTAAGATATATCGAGATTTCAACAATGTTATATTCAAACAAAGAAATATTAATGAACATTACTATTTAATTTCATAATATAATAATAATAAGAAATATGAGCAGAAATAAGATCTTATGCCGAAATCTTATACTGGCGGAATGCATCAGATTCCGCTCAGCATGATTTCGGAATGCAGTGGATTCCAATCTCCCTGTTGGAATGCAACAAGATTCCAATCAGCATGTCATGGGAATCCGGCAGTGCTAAGAGTAGTGTAATGAGGATACGCCATCACAAGGCATACAAAAGTAACATGACCTGTGTTGTTGGAATGCACCAGATTCCAATCAGCTCGATGCCTACTGACCCATAAGATTATACTGCCGGAATGCATACAATTCCGGTCAGTGACTCATGAAAAAGCATGTTTTTTACGTTGTTGGAATGCACCAGATTCCAATCAACACAGTACTGTCTTGTTCCTTCTTAATGATACATGTTGATAAATGTTCCTCCATCCTTAAGCGAGATAGCTCCTGTTTTTTATGGAAGGCATAAAATGCCGGCAAATTAAATGAGCTTGTATCTCATGGAAACAGATTTTTAGATTGGAGAAAGAAAAAAAATTGTATCTGAAAATGCAGCAAATGAAGATAATGCGTGATGAAATTAGCAATAGCTTGCTATAACATAATATTTCCCAGAACAAAATATCCAGCCAGCATTTGGGTATGATATCGTCAAACCAAAACTAGCGAATGGATGTACGTATACATGTTTCTTAAATATAGCCCAGCAAACATTAGGAAGGTAACATCCCTAGTATTAGCGAAAGAAATATTAGGTTCTTATACCTATATGATACTACTTTTTTTGTCTTGGATTCCAAGCCAGGAAAACTGACGAAACATTATCAGAACTTAAAAATATAAAAACAATTTCCCCTAAATTAGTGAATCTGACCCATCTAATATTTTGTTTATGTTTAAAATTTTTTTTGTTTTTTCATTTTTAACAATAAAAACAATGCAAATAACACGGGAAAATTATTTCCGTCTCTGATGGTTCACTTTTTCACAAGAAAGTTGATTTTAGTTGTGTTTTTATGCACAAAATTTTCAAACTAAAAACAAAACTTTCATTTGTAAGAAAAAACGGCCCAATGTCAAAAAAGAATATCGAAATACAAACTGGCTCGTTTCTTTTTAACGAACTAAGTTGTATTTTTCTTGTATTTCGTTAGTTTTTTGAAATACCCTGCAAAAATCGCGAGTACTCCATGCATGCATGTATGGAGTACTCGCTATGGACCAAGCGAGTGCTCCAAAATTAACCACAATTCATACAAAAAATATGGTCCACTTAACATTGCGATGTCCTAGGACTGGACCATATACTGCAGCTCTGCATTAAATCAGAGTAATTCATGGAGTACCAACACTCCAATAAACATCGTGTAGTGATTACAATCGTTAAAAACGAGCAATGATCGGCTTACAATATGTTCGTGTAGAAACATGAGTTGGTCCATTGCTGCATTACTGTGGAGAATAAATGTAAGTACTCCAGTGGACCACATGATCCAACGATTTTTGCAGGGTATATGCCCTTATTACAGTTTACAACTCAACTCTCTGTCAGTTGAAATTTTGCAATTTGGTGGGAAAGGACGTCTTTCCAAACCCCCCTCCCCCTCCCCCCACTTTGTTCAGTATGGAAGCTGTCGAAATACCGATTTCCAGCAAGTTGCTGGGACGTTCTAATTTTCAATCCGCCTCTATTAACAAAAGGCGGCAACCGACTTTCGTTTCCTTGGGGCTGGATGCATTGTGTTTTGCTGGTTTTCTATTATTGAATATATCATGCAAAAATAAAGAAAATAAATGAGTAATTTTCTTCCAATCAGTATGTCATATGTAGAGATAAAGTTTCTATAAACTATCGTGATATATTACGTTATAGTGCGAATAAAAACAAGGTTTATTCCACCTTACGGCCCAACGTTTCGCCAAATTTCATTGGCATCATTAGGGGCACAATATTCTATTTATTTTGTTTATAAAAACAACAAGAAATGCAGAAATGTTGCAATAATGAAATTTTAAAAAAATTTTTTTAAATATTTATGTGTATACATATATCTAAAGACAAACACAGTGCACAGATTGAACAAGTACGGCTTATTTCTGAATATAAACTTACTTCAGATATGCGGTAGACAAAATTACGGATGAAAATAAATAAGTTACAAAAGCTACACTATTATTACATAAAAAATCGGTGCCATTGAAAAGTGTATCGTTTTTTTCTCTCATTTCTTTGTCTAAAATTTTATTATTAAATTATTTCTCTTCGCAACCTTTAAAATATAAAATAAATACTGCTAAGAACCTCATAAACAAGATATTGACAATCAGCCATCAAACATTTCACGACGCTAATATAAGAAAAATCAAAATGACACTTAACAAGTAAGGAAGTCTAAGTTCGGGTGTAACCGAACATTACATGCTCAGTTGAGAACTATGGAGACAAAATAAGGGAAAATCACCATGTAGGAAAATGAACCTAGGGTAACCCTGGAATGTGTTTGTATGACATGTGTATCAAATGGAAGGTATTAAAGAGTATTTTAAGAGGGAGTGGGCCATAGTTCTATAGGTCGACGTCATTTAGGGATATCGCCATAAAGGTGGACCAGGGCTGACTCCAGAATTTGTTTGTACGATATGGGTATCAAATGAAAGGTGCTAATGAGTATTTTAAAAGGCCGTGGGCCTTAGTTCTATAGGTGGACGCCTTTTCGAGATATCGCCATAAAGGTGGACCAGGGGTGACTCTAGAATTTGTTTGTACGATATGGGTATCAAATGAAAGGTGTTAGTGAGTTTTTTAAAAGGGCGGGGGCCTTAGTTCTAAAGGTGGACGCCTTTTCGAGTTATCATAAAGGTAGACCAGGGGTAACTGTAGAATTTGTTTGTACGATATGGGTATCAAATGAAAGTTGTGAATGAGTATTTTAAAAGGGAGTGGGCCTTAGTTCTATAGGTGGACGCCTTTTCGAGATATCGCTATGAGGTGGGTTTTGTCTAAGGCTGGGGTAACGCTCAGTCAATCCAGAGTCAAGTAAAGGTCCCACAAACCCCTACTGAATAAATACACGATATTTATGTATTACGAACACACGCACACACGGCTGGAAATATTAGGCGGGCAGCAGCTTTCCGTCGCAAGATGGCGAGGGGGCGGAGCGGCGGCTAACGGTCTTTGGAGTAGAGGAGGTTCGGTAGGGCGGTTGAACGGTCGGGTAACGGACGGACTGGTACGTCGGTACGGAAGCAGCGGCGGGATAGAAGCAGCGGCTTGACGGCGGTAGGATGGCGGGCGGCCAACGGTCGTCGTAGCAGCGGCGGGATGGATGCAGCGGCTTAACGGCGGTAGGGTGGCGAACGGCCAACGGTCGTCGTAGCAGCGGCGGGACGGATGCAGCGGCTTAACGGCGGTAGGATGGCAAACGGCCAACGGTCGCCGTAGCGGCGGCGTGACGGATGCAGTCCTCGCACTCACTAACTTTTTTAACGACATTTGTCATCGCTTTATTTGCGAATCGATAAGTATAACGATTTCGTTACTCAGTAACTATTTTGTATCTATATTTGTTTATCGACGATCAGTTGTGTTGTTAAATAAACGGCAAGTAAATTTGCTGCGTTAAAATTCACGAAATTAATATTTCTGGCAATTTTAATAAAAAAATAAAATCGGAACTTTAATTAAATACTTTCAAACACGAAAAGCAGCTTTATTTATAAATCAAATGGCATTTGAGTACTTGGCGTAAGTTTTATCACAAGATGAAGAATTACTAAGCCCATGGCCAAAGGACAGACGCCTTCTTTGAGAAGTAGATAACCCATTCCACTTGAATGCAGTGGAGTTTCGAAAGCTGTACCGACTAACCCCACACTTTGCTCATGATATTTCTCAACTTGATAGTCAATTAAGGGGTACAATAATAACTGCGATATCAACAGCAAAAAAAAAAAAGAAATGTATACCGCATTTACTTACCTTTTGTTAAAATATATAAAAACTTGCACAATAATGACTTTTAAAAGCAGTTAGTATACGGAATTTATTTATTTTTGGCATACCTTTTGTGCTTTTCGCTTTTTTTAGTTTCGTTAAACTGTGCTGCTACCTTTCTACTATTAAAGTGAAATTTAAATGTCATTTATTTCGAGCCGTTAAAACTAAGTTAGTGAATGGTACAATCGATAAGGCAAGCGACAAAATCGTTAATTAAAATCTCGATAAATCGCATCGTTATAAGTTAGTGAATTCCACTACAGGGATGACTCTAGAATTTGTTTGTACGATATGGGTATCAAATGAAAGGTGTTAATGAGTTCTTTAAAAGGGCGTTGGCCTTAGTTCTAAAGGTGGACGCCTTTTCGAGATATCGCCCTAAAGGTGGACCAGGGGTGACTGTAGAATTTGTTTGTACGATATGGGTATCAAATGAAAGGTGTTAATGAGTATTTTAAAAGGGAGTGGGCCTTAGGTCTATAGGTGGACGCCTTTTCGAGATATCGCCATAAAGGTGGACCAGAGGTGACTCTAGAATGCGTGTGTACAATATGGGTATCAAACGAAAGGTGTTAATGAGTATTTTAAAAGGGGGTGGGCCTTAGTTCTATGGGTGGACGCCTTTTCGAGATATCGCCATAAAGATGGACCAAGGGTGACTCAAGAATTTGTTTGTACGATATGGGTATCAAATGAAAGGTGTTAATGAGTATTTTAAAAGGGAGTGGGCCTTAGTTCTATAGGTGGACGCCTTTTCGAGATATTGCCGTAAAGGTGGACCAGAGGTGACTCTAGAATATGTTTGTACGATATGGGTATCAAATGAAAGGTGTTAATGAGTATTTTAAAAGGGAGTGGGCCTTAGTTCTATAGGTGGACGCCTTTTCGGGATATCGTTATAAAGGTGGGCCAGGGTTGACTCTAGAATGCGTTTGTACAATATGGGTAACAAATGAAAGGTGTTAATGAGTATTTTAAAAGGGCGTGGGCCTTAGTTCTATAGGTGGACGCCTTTTTGAGATATCGCCATAAAGGTGGACCAGGGATGACTAGAATGCGTTTGTACAATATGGGTAACAAATGAAAGGTGTTAATGAGTATTTTAAAAGGGCGTGGGCCTTAGCTCTATAGGTGGACGCCTTTTTGAGACATCGCCATAAAGGTGGACCAGGGATGACTCTAGAATTTGTTTGTACGACATGGGTATCAAATGAAAGGTGTTAATGAGTTTTTTAAAACGGCGTGGTCCTTAGTTGTAAGGTGGACGCCTTTTCGAGATATCAAATGAAAGGTGTTAATGAGTATTTTAAAAGGGAGTAGGCGTTAGTTCTATAGGTGGGCGCCTTTTCGAGATATCGCCATAAAGGTGGACCAGGGGTGACTCTAGAATGCGTTTGTACAATATGGGTATCAAACGAAAGGTGTTAATGAGAGTTTTAAAAGGGAGTGGGCCTTAGTTCTATATGTGAAGGCCTTTTCGAGATATCGCCATAAAGGTGGACCAGGGGTGACTCAAGAATTTGTTTGTACGATATGGGTATCAAATGAAAGGTGTTAATGTGTACTTTAAAAGGGAGTTGGCCTTAGTTCTATAGGTGTACGCCTTTTCGAGATATCGCCATAAAGGTGGACCAGGGGTGACTCTAGAATGTGTTTGTACGATATAGGTATCAAATTAAAGGTATTAATGAGGGTTTTAAAAGGGAGTGGTGGTAGTTGTATATGTGAAGGCGTTTTCGAGATATCGACCAAAATGTGGTCCAGGGTGAACCAGACCATCATCATTCCAAGGGTTTTTGATTTCGCAATGCAGAACTTTTTCATTTTCTTCTACTTAATATGGTAGGTGTCACACCCATTTTACAAAGTTTTTTTCTAAAGTTATATTTTGCGTCAATAAACCAATCCAATTACCATGTTTCATCCCTTTTTTCGTATTTGGTATAGAATTATGGTATTTTTTTAATTTTTCGTAATTTTCGACATCGAAAAAGTGGGCGTGGTCATAGTCGGATTTCGGCCATTTTTTATACTAATACAAAGTGAGTTCAGATAATTACGTGAACTGAGTTTAGTAAAAATATATCGATTTTTGCTCAAGTAATCGTGTTAACGGCCGAGCGGAAGGCCAGACGGTCGACTGTGTATAAAAGCTGGGCGTAGCTTCAACCGGTTTCGCCCTTTTTCACAGAAAACAGTTATCGTCCTAGGATCTAAGCCCCTACCAAATTTCACAAGGATTGGTAAATTTTTGTTCGACTAATGGCATTAAAAGTATCCTAGACAAATTAATTGAAAAAGGGCGGAGCCACGCCCATTGCGAAATTTTCTTTTATTTTTGTATTTTGTTGCACCATATTATTACTGGAGTTGAATGTTGACATAATTTACTTATATACTGCAAAGATATTAACTTTTTTTTTTTAAATTTGACTTGAAAAAAAAATTTTCTTAAAGTGGGCGTGGTCGTTCTCTGATTTTCCTAATTTTTATTAACCATACATATAGTAATAGGAGTAACGTTCCTGCCAAATTTCATCATGATATCTTCAACGACTGCCAAATTACAGCTTGCAAAACTTCTAAATTACCTTCTTTTAAAAGTGGGCGGCGCCACGCCCATTGTCCAAAATTTTACTAATTTTCTATTCTGCGTCATAAGTTGAACTCACCTACCAAGTTTCATCGCTTTATCCGCCTTTGGTAATGAATTATCGCACTTTTTCGATTTTTCGAGACCAAATTTCATCAAGATACCTCAAAATTTACTCAAGTTATCGTGTTAACGGACGGACGGATGGACGGATACTGATGATTTTGATATATGGAAGTCTATCAGCCCAATTCTAAACCAAAATTCCGTGCGAGTTTTTTCCCTTCTCCCATTCCTCGTATTCTAAATAAAAATTCGTTGTGAGTTTTTTCACTTCTCCCTTTCCTCCTATTCTGAACAATGTTCGAAAAAGCGGAAACCGGTTATGGGAGAAAAGTAGGTATTATGAATGTGAGGGAGAGGGAGATTTCTCTGCCATTTCATAGGAGTTTTTTCACTAGTTAAATTAAAGGGAATGCATCAAAATAGTTAAAGGAAATTGGTTGTTTTAAGAAAAAACACTTATTTGTACAAATTTGTGCTAAAATATGTATTTACATTCTACCACAATATGCTCACTGTTAATACAACAACAACAACAACCACAATATTCATTATTTTAACTCGAAAAGTATATCATAAGCAACGGAAGAGCTCTTCGTATATTTGATGCAGCCATCCAGAAATTGCGCAAGGATTTTTTAAGAAGGCTTAAATAGATTTTGGCATATGGCGAAAGGCGAACTCAACCCGACTTGGCCGCCAGAAAATTGCTTTGCAGAATGAATGCATGCAACTCCGGCGGATTTGTGTTATCCCGCCGTCTTCTTCTTCTTATGCTCCTCTGTTGATGTTGCTGTGGCACCAATTCATTACTTATTCCAGTGAATACCACATGAAATGCAATAATGTGCATTGTTTATACCTTATTTCTTAATTTCAAACAAATTCGCAACAATAATTAAACTTTTCAATTTTTTAAACAAAATAAGAAATGCGCAACGAAATTTCAAGTGACAAAACAGCTGACTTCGAAAACTCGAAATTCCTATTCCCCAATTATTCTTTCCCTAGGAGAAAAGAATTGGAGGAATTTTTCCGCGGGAATAAAAAATCCGCGAGAACAAAATTCCGCGAGAATATTTAGAATTGGTCTGTATATCTATCTCGATTCCTTTATACCTGTACAACCAACCGTTATCCAATCAAGGTTAATACACTCTGTGAGCTCTGCTCAACTGAGTATAAAAGGAATTTGCCCTCCTACCCCTTCATTTTGTTAATCCCCTACCACCCTATATAAACAGGTGCATGCTTAAAAACGTTATGACACTGCATGTCAGACGTTCAGTACAACATTTGTTTATTTACGATATTATCTCTGGTACTATTGAATGCTCAATTCTGTTGGGGCAGTTAAATTTTCTTGTTACTATTAGATCTATATGCTCTCATAATATATTCTACGGTGAAGTTCTGAGAACCAACCTCGAAGAGCTTAATATTAATAATAATTAATAATTTCAAGAAGGATAAATCTTGACTTTGCAATGCCCAGGCCTTTGTTTAAGTTACGTATTGAGTCTTACTATCGAGAAAATGTATCTCATCCTTGAATTAATTTTAGTTATTTATTTTTAAATTAATTTGCAAACTTGTAAATCTAGTCAGTAAGGTGTCTGCCATTGTCTCAATAAATATGAATATGAATATGAGAATATGAAATGTGAGGAGCATTTAAAGAATCGTAACCTGTCTGCTGGTGTAGGTATGCTAAGCTCTAAACGTAAAATCCCTATCAAACCCGTTATAGCCCAACGACGAAATATCCATTAAATGGGGTTACACAGACTCTTAGCCCCTAGAACCTTGTGTGCAGTTCCTGCCTTGGACGGTGCCACTTCCCTAGATGTTCTGGTCTCAGCGACGGCAATTCCCCGACGGGTTTCATAGCGCCATACTGCCAGGCCGCAAACTTAAATATAAAGGGTATTTCAATGCCTACACAATTACGTCCAGTCCCAGGGCCACAACAGCACTTGCGCCCTGACTTCCGAGAGAGTGGAAATGGAGGCGGTCTCGCATTTATCACCCACCACTCAGTGCGATATAATCTATTTTATCACGACATCGGCCCGATCTGTGGCATACTAACGTACAGGTAGTGATAAAACTTTTAGAAAAAGTATCGGTACCGGTACTCATATGAAATACACCTCTCTGAAGTTGGCAACATAACTTTTACGTGGAAAAAAATTACCTATTGGGAAAATTGCCGTGAATTTATCCGTGACACAAAAAAATTTGCCGCGACTATATTTTAGAAAATATCTTCATGTGAAGTTAGCGTGCCACCCTCAGAAAACCACCTTAGAGACCAGTTAGGAAAATAATTCTTGCACACGACCGTAGATAAGTGGCATATTTTATAAATTCGAAACAAAAATTTTACTTTTTGTATGGTGCACTTCTCGTGAAGTTAGCATGCCACTTTTCGAAAACCACCTTAGAGTGCAGTAAATATGAATTTTTTTTTCGAATTAATCAAATATGCCACTTATCTACGGCAAATTTACGGCAAATTCATGTGTAAGAACTATTTTCCTAGCTGGTCTCTAAGGTGGTTTTCGAAAAGTGAAGTTGGCGGTGCACCATAAAAAATATGATTTTTTTTTTCAAATTTACTAAATATGCCAAATATCTTCGGCAAATTCACGTGCAAGAATTTTATTTCCTAACTGGTCTCTAAGGTGGTTTTCGAAAAGTGGCACGATAATTTCACGTGAAGTTGACGTTCCACCCGATATTTTCTTAAATATAGCCGCAGCAAATTTTTTTGTTTCACGGATAATTCACGGCAATTTCCGATGCAGAAATTATTTCTCGCACTGGTTTCCAAAGTGGTTTTCGAAATGGGGCCGTGCACTATAAAAAAAAAGTTAAATATTTTTTCCCGAATTTATCAAATATGCCACTTATCTACGGCAAATTCGTGTGCAAGAATTATTTTCCTAACTGGTCTCTAAGATGGTTTTCTTCATGTGTTATTTTCTAAAATATAGTCGCGGCTAATTTTTTGTTTCACGGAGGTAAATCTCGTCAAGCATTAAACGTTTTGTGGAGAGATTAACTAAACACACCTTTAAATATAAGTTATATACTTTGCACTGCCATACCTCTAGTGGGTTTTATTGCTCTAACAGTGTTTTGCCCCATCCAAGAAGTGCGACCACTCACAAATTGTCATCAATATTCTCTAACAGGAGTCCAAGGAAACCTGCAGTTTCAACAGGTGTGGACCACAGAGAAAGGGGTGTTAGAGGCGTTGGTTCCACATTGCAAAGATGGTTGCTGTCATGAAGGGACACTGTAGGACATACATTATGTATGTCGGAGTTGATTCTGGATAGGTAAGAGTTTAACCTGTTACAGTGCCCAGATCGAAGTCGAGCTATCTGACACGCACCTCCCTAGGGAGATGGCTTCCTCATCTGCGAGTTCACAGTATTTTTCTTTAAGGACTGTGTTCGGCGGGCAATTGTTGGCATAGAGGTCCTACACCTTTTGTGGATATCACTAAAGACCTTTTTGTGTTCTTCTTCCACATACCGATGAGATCTCAGATGCAGCATTTCCTCATAATGCTTGCGGAGATGACTTCTTAAGACCCTGGGTGGCGGAGCCTCTTTAACTAGATGTCTGTTGGGATGCGCAGGCTTCTGTGTATTCAACAGAAACTGTGTGTTCACCATCTCAGTACTCTCTCCTCACTATGTAGGTGGTGCTCTGGGGACATAAGAAGACAACTCGTGTTGGTTCTGAGAGCGGTGTATTGACAGGCCTGTATTTTCTTCCAGTAAGTTACCTTTAGGCTTGGCGACCATATCGGGACGCATAGCATGCAAGCGGTCGGCCAATTGTTTTGTAAGTGCTGCCGGCAAGAGATTTGAGAATTTTTGATTCTAGGTACAATTGCGGATGCGTGCCTGCCAAAATGTAGATCCTGATCGAACGTCACACTCAGTATTTTTGGTGGTCGGTAGCGTAATGCCAACGATGTGGATGGCCAATATAGTAGACATTTGTTTTGGGTATGTCGTAAATAAGGCCGCCTATGATTTGGTCGGTGACCATGTCAGGTTTCGCGAGGGGGAAAAGCTTGAGAAATTAGGAAGATAGTAGTTTATTTTATTACATAGCTCATCGATGAGTGGGCCGGGAGCTGTAGCCATTATCGTGCAGTCATCGGCGTAGGAAACAATGGTAACTCCTTCTGGTGGCGATATGTAGAAGTTAAGCAAAAGTAGCTATAGAATACCACCTTGTTTCTTCTGGGTATATATGTTACGTTTCTGAATTGTATCGATTTCTGCCAACCAAAAAGATAATTTGCGGTCCGCCTTTGGGACTAGGAGGAAGAGGGGACCCTTAAAAGTGTTGTAGTGACGTGCCGTGGTTGACTGTATCAAACGTTTTCATAAGACTTTCTCTACTGGTAGTATTATTACGTAGCATATAGTCACATAATGACACACCCTCTACCAATAATTACCACCAGTCACATACTGACACACCCTCTACTAATAACTCTCATGCACTTCTTACTTATACCATTTCCTCTCACACTTTTCCTTCGCTTTTCATATCCGTTCACTTATTAGCAATATTTTCGTAACCAACTTCCAATAAATAAATCTCTTTCTCTTTATCCGCAATTAACAACAACATTACATATTACAGTTATCGTTATTATTATTAAGCTCATTTTTGTCATTTTGTCATTGTATAAATTTGGAGTTGATTAATAAAGTTTTATACTATGTTCAAACAGAAAAATAAATTGAGGAAATTTCGATTTGAATTGAGTGCTGTTCATACAACTCGATTTAGCTTACACAATAGTAATTTGATAGCTGGTTGGCTCATCTCTACAGCAAGAACATACCTTTGTTCAGACTGTCAAAATGTGCGTGTTGGTATTAGGCGAATGAAATGGAATGAAAACATAAAACTTTGAAATTTTTGTGTGTTGTAAGAAAATGTGTTCAATGTTTTGGTTTCATTTTGAGTTTGCCATCTTCTTTTGACAATCCCTACTCCAGTGAAATGAAAGACATAAAATCAGCTGATGAGATGAGCCAACCATATAGTTCAGCCATGCGCAACTGACGTTGAAATCTACTCAATAAACACACTTTACAACGTTGTATTTGCAGTTTGAAACAATTTATTACGCAATTTTTTTTAAATTGGCAATTTATTATTACAATTTATTATATGATAAATTGCGTAATAAATTGCCCAAATAGTATAAATTGCCAATTTGGTGTGTGTTTGAACCTAGTATTAGAGTGTGCTTTTTCGTTCATTTCAGAGATTCGGTTCTTTCGTTCTTTTTCTGATGAACGAACAAGTTGTTCTTTTTGTTCATCTGTTCCTTTTTTTCAAGCAAATTTGTTCACTGCTGCTTGCACCCGCGAAAAAAGCCAACAAGTATAGATAGGGGTGTGTATGCAGCAATGCTTTGTATAGGTATATTTAAATGTGTTATAAATAAATAAGTTAATATATATATGTATAATTAACTTCAAAAAAAAGTTACAAATTTGGAAGATACAGGAAATTGAAAGAGTACAGACACAAATTGTAAATATGAACTTTTCAAGTTTAATAAATGTAATTAGATTCTTACAAAAGATGTTTTTCATAAATAGTCCATACATATATTGTTGTAGCAGTGCCACACGCAATCTTTAGCGTAAGTGGCATCATCGACATTCGTGCTCAGAATTTCTTCATATGTATGTATGAATTTACAATGTTCGGGAACGAAAAGAGAGAAAGAATAACATTAGATAAAACCAACTAACAGAACAAATAGAACCGAAATTGAAGATCTAGTTCACTTGTTCAGTTGAGAGACCCGGTCAATTGAACAAGTTCAGAACGAAACGACCCAACTCTATAAAGTTTCATTCGAAAAGAACGGATTTCTAATTGGCGCAGTCTCACGCGAACTTAATACGCAAAATCCAACTAAGTAAAAAGTTTAAATTTTTACTAAAAGCAGTTGACACGTCTCAAAATACGGAAAGTGTTTTTGAAATAAAGAAAAAGAAGCAGACAATTGTTTCAGAAAAAGTTAAATTTTCGAATTAAAAAAATTCGTTGATTAATACGTACATACATATGTGTGATCCTAAAATCAAATGAATAAGAACTGTAATAAGAAAGTTTGAAAAACATGTGTAAAATGAATAAAATGAATATTTTAAATACTGACTTATAATAGACATTTCAAATTTGAAAAATGGATTTTATGAAAAAATTAGGTTGCCTATATATGTATATACATGTACATCTGTCCATGTGAAGAAAAACAAGAAAGGAAGGCTAAGTTCGGGAGTAACCGAACATTACAAACTCAGTTGAGAGCTATGGAGACAAAATAAGGGAAAATCACCATGTAGGAAAATGAACCTAGGGTAACCCTGGAATGTCTTTGTATGACATGTGTATCAAATGGAAGGTATTAAAGAGTATTTTAAGAGGGAGCGGGCCATAGTTCTAAAGGTGGACGCCTTTTCGAGATATCGCAATAAAGGTGGACCAGGGGTGACTCTAGAATTTGTTTGTACGATATGGGTATCAAACGAAAGGTGTTAATGAGTATTTTAAAAGGGGGTGGGCCTTAGTTCTATGGGTGGACGCCTTTTCGAGATATCGCCATAAAGGTGGACCAGAGGTGACTCTAGAATTTGTTTGTACGATATGGGTATCAAATGAAAGGTGATAATGAGTTTTTTAAAAGGGCGTGGGCCTTAGTTCTATGGGTGGACGCCTTTTCGAGATATCGCCGTAAAGGTGGACCAGGGGTGACTCTAGAATTTGTTTCTACGATATGGGTATCAAATGAAAGGTGATAATGGGTTTTTCAAAAGGGCGTGTGCCTTAGTTCTAAAGATATCGCCATAATGGTGGACCAGGGGTGACTCTAGAATTTGTTTGTACGATATGGGTATCAAATGAAATGTGTTAATGAGTATTTTAAAAGGGAGTGGGCCTTAGTTCTATAGGTGGACGCCTTTTCGAGATATCGCCATAAAGGTGGACCAGGGGTGACTGTAGAATTCGTTTGTACGATATGGGTATCAAATGAAAGGTGATAATGAGTTTTTTAAAGGGCGTGGGCCTTAGTTCTAAAGGTGGACGCCTTTTCTAGATATCGCCATAATGGTGGACCAGGGGTGACTGTAGAATTCGTTTGTACGATATGGGTATCAAATGAAAGGTGATAATGAGTTTTTTAAAAGGGCGTGGGCCTTAGTTCTAAAGGTGGACGCCTTTTCGAGATATCGCCATAAAGGTGGACCAGGGGTGACTCTAGAATTTGTTTGTACGATATGGGTATCAAACGAAAGGTGTTAATGAGTATTTTAAAAGGGGGTGGGCCTTAGTTCTATGAGTGGACGCCTTTTCGAGATATCGCCATAAAAGTGGACCAGGGGTAACTCTAGAATTTGTTTGTACGATATGGGTATCAAATGAAATGTGTTAATGAGTATTTTAAAAGGGAGTGGGTTTTAGTTCTATAGGTGGACGCCTTTTCGAGATATCGCCATAAAGGTGGACCAGGGGTGACTCTAGAATTTGTTTGTACGATATGGGTATCAAATGAAAGGTGTTAATGAGTTTTTTAAAAGGGCGTGGGCCTTAGTTCTAAAGGTGGGCGCCTTTTCGAGATATCGCCATAAAGGTGGACCAGGGGTGACTCTAGAATTTGTTTGTACAATATGGGTATCAAACGAAAGGTGTTAATGAGTATTTTAAAAGGGGGTGGGCCTTAGTTCTTTGGGTGGGCGCCTTTTCGAGATATCGCTATAAAGGTGGACCAGGGGTGACTCTAGAATTTGTTTGTACGATATGGGTATCAAATGAAAGGTGTTAATGAGTTTTTTAAAAGGGCGTGGGCCTTAGTTCTAAAGGTGGGCGCCTTTTCGAGATATCGCCATAAAGGTGGACCAGGGGTGACTCTAGAATTTGTTTGTACGATATGGGTATCAAAGGAAAGGTGTTAATGAGTATTTTAAAAGGGGGTGGGCCTTAGTTCCATGGGTGGACGCCTTTTCGAGATATCGCCATAAAGGTGGACCAGGGGTGACTCTAGAATTTGTTTGTACGATATGGGTATCAAATGAAAGGTGATAATGAGTTTTTTAAAAGGGCGTGGGCCTTAGTTCTAAAGGTGGACGCCTTTTCGAGATATCGCCATAATGGAGGACCAGGGGTGACTCTAGAATTTGTTTGTACGATATGGGTATCAAATGAAAGGTGATAATGAGTTTTTTTAAAAGGGCGGGGGCCTTAGTTCTAAAGGTTGACGTCTTTTCGAGATATCGCCATAAAGGTGGATCAGGGGTGACTGTAGAATTTGTTTGTACGATATGGGTATCAAATGAAATGTGTTAATGAGTATTTTAAAAGGGAGTGGGCCTTAGTTCTATAGGTGGACGCCTTTTGGAGATATCGCCATAAAGGTGGACCAGGGGTGACTCTAGAATGCGTTTGTACAATATGGGTATCAAACGAAAGGTGTTAATGAGTATTTTAAAAGGGTCTTTAAGCTTTAAATCAATCACGTTATAATTCCTCATATTGCCTTTATTTTGTATAAGTACTATGTCTTTGAACTTAAGCGTGTATATTATATATCGATAATAAATTATAGCAATGTCATTATATCGAATGTATTCACATCTTTGATATATAAATAATAAAACAAAATATCTTTCTAATTCTTAACGAAACTTCCGATTGTTCGCATGTTTGCCTTTTTTTTAATCGTAAAATATTATATCGAGCGCCAACCATCTTGTGAACTAAAAACGCTTAGTTTGGCTAAAAACAATTGGAGGCCCCGGCGAGATAATTATATTTAACAAATATTTGTGCAAACATGTCCGACAATGCGCAGAGCCACGCGGCTAAAAAGGGCGAAGACGCAGGAGGTACAAACTCCACTGCTTCTGCAAAGGGACAAAGGGCTGCTACCATGATTTCATCATCGGAGTTAACCATTCGCCTTGAAGCACTGGAAAACTCATTCAGCACATTTCTCAGCGTCCAGTCAAAAGTTGAGGAAAGAGATCCTGAAGAAACTACACAGCATCATCGATCCACGTACGAAGAGCTATATTACCTAACTGCATTCACCATAAAGGTTATGCTCGGTAAATTGGACAATGGAGCCAACACAACAATTGTGGATAGTTTAACGCCAGAAAGGTATGACACCATTAGATTACCCAAGATAGAACTACACTAATTTTCAGGTGAGGTTACTGCTTGGATGAGTTGGTACGATGAGTTCATTTTACTTGTACATAATAACCAGCACCACACCCATTTAACAAAGTTTTTTTCTAAAGTTATATTTTGCGTCAATAAACGAATCCAATTACCATGTTTCATACCTTTTTTTGTATTTGGTATAGAATTATGGCATTTTTTAAATTTTTCGTAATTTTCGATATCGAAAAAGTGGGCGTGGTCATAGTCGGATGTCCACCATTTTTTATACCAATACAAAGTGAGTTCAGATAAGTACGTGAACTGAGTTTAGTAAAGATATATCGATTTTTGCTCAAGTTATCGTGTTAACGGCCGAGCGGAAGGAAAGACGGTCGACTTTTTATAAAAATTGGGCGTGGCTACAACCGGTTTTGCCCTTTTTCACAGAAAACAGTTATCGTCCTAGGATCTAAGCCCCTACCAAATTTCACAAGGATTGGTAAATTTTTGTTCGACTTATGGCATTAAAAGTATCCTAGACAAATTAAATGAAAAAGGGCGGAGCCACGTCCATTTTGAAATTTTCTTTTATTTTTGTATTTTGTTGCTCCATATCATTACTGGAGTTGAATTTTGACATAATTTACTTATATACTGTAAAGATATTAACTTTTTTTTAAATTTGACTTAAAAAAAAAATGTTTTTAAAAGTGGGCGTGTGGTCGTTTTTATTAAGCATACATATAGTAATAGGAGTAACGTTCCTGCCAAATTTCATCATGATATCTTCAACGACTGCCAAATTACAGTTTGCAAAACTTCTAAATTACCTTCTATTAAAAGTGGGCGGCGTCACGCCCATTGTCCAAAATTTTACTAATTTTCTATTCTGCGTCATAAGTTGAACTCACCTACCAAGTTTCATCGCTTTATCCGCCTTTGGTAATGAATTATCGCACTTTTTCGATTTTTCGAAATTTTCGATATCGAAAAAGTGGGCGTGGTTATAGTCCGATATCGTTCATTTTAAATGGCGATCTGAAACTGTAAACGTGAAAAAAACTGTAAGCAGAAAAATTGAAGCAGAAACGATTGAGAAGTTACCACATCAGTTGAAGGTCATTTCAAAGACATTTGAAACCAAAACGCATACGAATGAGAAAAGCACGAGCAAAGAGCAGTTCAGTTAATTAAATCGACAACAACGAAATTAAGTCTTGAGAATAGCAGAAATAAATCCCGTTGAAAGTAGTCAAACAAAATTTTCTCCGTTCTTTGAATATTCTCTATGAAAATAAGAACGTTCAAATGAGATATCAAATACTCATTTTCTAAAGCAGCAAAATATTGAGAGAAACAGCTTCCATTTCTACACAATCAAATTTACAAATAAGCACAGTAAAAACTGATAGCCACAACAACAACAGCAAGAAATTGTAGTAAGTACTTGAGCAGCAACAACAACTTCCAGTGAGACAGTGAAGCGAACTTTGGAGCAACATCAAGAACTTCCGGTCCAACGCAAGTAAATAAACGTTAAAGTAAAGTAAGTATTGAAAGCAACAGCGACAACTTTGTTTCCAACTCAAGGCACCACAAAGCTCAGTCATTAGTGCGAGCGACAACACACGTATGTATATTAGGGTGGCTCTTCGTTGTATGGAGGGAAAAAATGTTTGATTTCTTGATCTCACAAAAATATGCCAATAGCTCAAAAACGAATATATACAAAGTTTTAGGCCAATCAAAAAAGATTTAGAGGTGGCGGAAAGGGCTTGAAATCCTGAAAAATTACGAATTTTTACAATTTCGTGTTTCAGGCTTCCATATTTCTAAACCCTACGAAAATTTACTGCTTTCCCATACCGTAATAAGATCTGTATTTTCTTACTTTTCTAAAATGGCCACGATCTTCAAAATCGGTCGATCAATAACAGAGTTACAGGGCAAAATATATATTGCTTTCGACAAACAAATATGAAAAGTAAATTAAGTCTGTGCAAATGTGTTTATCAGTGAATCGTGGTATTCGGGTAAAAAACGTTCAAATAAATTTTTTTATACAAAAATACATATATCCCTTGAAGCCAAACTTAAAGTTTATTTATTTAAAAAAGTATACACATATATTTTTTTATAAATTTTCTTTACAAATGCGTGATGCCACAACATATTTAAGCCTGCACTGTAACTTGTTCTTGCAACAAGCACGTCGAAAGAAATTTAAAAAGAAGTATAAAGAAATGAAAATATATATTGTGAAGAATATTAGTGACACTAAGTGATACTCACATCACTAGTCGGATGCTAAGTAAATGAAGCCACAACAACAATAAAACAGGCAGTCACTTGTATCTACCCAGCAAAAACTGCCTAACTCATTCACATATACAAATGCAAAATCTTCGGCTGTCATCTCCTCTACAACAAAAAAAGTTTCTTCTGGCTATGGCGGAACTATACCAGGTGGTAGCACAGTGACAGCTGATTTGTATTTTTTTAATGTGATTCGCTACATCAACTTCCGGCGCATTACGATTTTGACATTAGTCCATCGATTGACAAAAACAAAGTACGTGGAACTTTTATTTATGTTTGTAGCTATGTCACCGTGCTACCATCTTGTATGGTTCCGTCATGGTTCTGGCTGAATGTCAGAGATGGAAAGAGAGATATCATTTTTGCATTATTGTCTATCGTATGCGTTCCCACTCATTTGTTTTGCTTTCTTGCCAGATCAAAAAGAAATTATGGCACGCTGACGGCATTGCCATGTTCGCTTATTATAATAAACCAAAGTAACCGGTTATGCCAAAAAACCGTATGGAAGGCGATATTTTACTTTATGGTACAACTTCAAAAAACGGAAAAAAAATTTCGGGCACGTATCGGATGCAGCGTTTCGTTGTTATTATTGTTGATCCGATGCCAGAAAATAACCAATGTGTAATGCGTCATTAATGTTTGCAAAATTTTACTTATTTCAATCAACATTTTTAACTCCGCATTTTATCGTTTATGTGAAAAAATCCTGTAATAATTATACAATGAAACCAAGGGTCTGTACAAGACGGTAGAAAAAAATGTTGGAATCAGAGACGTATATCTGTAGATAATAACCAAAGACAGACAGCAAGAGAAATTGTCAAGCTGGTGGTAGGTTATTCACCTCATTACCTACTTGAATATTAGCAGAAAACGCGGTATTTTCGTTGAAATTTCACAAAAAAAGTTATTGAAAACCTTAAAAAATAGTTAAATTGTGTTTATTATATCAAAATAATAATTTTCTAGCGGTGGAATTGACGAATTTCATGTCACATTTCCCCAGTGGTGAATTACCTACCCGCGATTTTATGGTTTACTGTTTCCCACTATTCGTTCTGTTCGCGGTTTTCTATAGTTATATGCTCTCTGGTTGGAATGAAAATTTTTGACGGATATGAAACAAAAATTCACCACAGTCAAAAGTTATCTCACCATAACACTTTGCTACTGTTTGGCACATGCCCTAAAAACAGTTTAGTATTGTTTTGAGTTTGGGCAGCGTCAATCAGTAGTAATTTACTATGCTGAGAAATCATTGTACTATGTATGTTAAGAGTTTTCCCAATTGCCAATTTGTAAGTACATGAACTGATGCTCACCTCATATTTATCAAAATTTTAATTCACCGATACATTTATGTCGATTGGCACATGTGCTTTGAAGAATTTATTGTAGTTTAGTACTTCACATGAATTATTTTTGAAGCGCGTCCTAAGGCCGCCAGTGCAGAAAGGTGTTCTCCGCAAAAATATCACGGATGCCGGTTTTGGATGGATCCGTAGTTATTTTCTGAATATATTTTGACAGAAGCAATATTTTGAATTCCCGCTTTGGTATTATTGATACCGCGGTCAAAACGTGTATTTCGATACCGACTTTTTTACCCAAGCCAATTTTTTGGTCGATTTTATGACATTCAAACATCAATTGCTTTTTTACTTTGATTGAATCAAAGGGAAACGTAAAACGTAAAAAAATATACCAAAAAATGTATTCGGGTGAAATGGCCCTTACCTGGATGTCAAACCCGGTTACTTTTAAACACTCTTGTTTTACACGTATCTAAGTAAGAATTGACATCACTAATTTATATTGTGAAAATCTTTAAAAATTAGCAGCAGCAAATTGTGCGGACCAACAAAAAATTCGAGAAAAACACCTCAGAAGTGGAGAAAACAGGCAAGTAAACTTATAAATTTAATATTTGAGTGATTAAAAAGTGTATTTAGTGCCAAAATAAAAATGCGGTCATTTCGAAACGCCTTATTGAAGGGGAAAAAAATGTTGAAGTTAGTGCGGAAAAATATTCGAGGAGAGGGGAATTTGCACGCGCAGGTGATGTAATTCCCGACGTTAGAAATGCGGAAAGTGTTGAAGTAGTGTCTTTGGGCTCAGAAAGGAGCCGGGAAAGTGTTTGTGCAGTGAAAGAGAACAGCTTAATATAAGTGCGCCTCCAAACATAAATGCTACCTCTGTTGCGATTAAGCAGTGGGCAATAAGGAACAGCGTTTCACAGAACACTGTGACTGATTTGTTGAAATCCTTGACAGGCGCTGGCATTAAGGACTTACCTCTTTGTGCCAAAACGCTTCTCGGAACAGGAAAAGAAAAAGTAGACATTCAGTCCACGCCAAGTGGTGAATTCATTCATGTTGGGATACAAACGGACTTTAATAAAAAGCATTTAAATTTTCTCGAGTCTGATAGTGAAGTTGATATAGATGTAGGCATTGATGGGCTTAGACTATATAAAAGTTCCAATAAAGTTTTGTGGCCAATTTTAGGCGCAATAGTCGCATATCGCCAAGAAAGTCCTTTTATAATTGCGAGTTTTTGTGGGACTGAGAAGCCATGGAACATCAATAACTTCATGAAGGATTTTTGCGAGAAAGTGACTTTATTGCGATAAGTAGGACTTAAAGTCGGTACAACTCAAGTCGTAAAAGACTTCAAAGTACGTTTATTCACTTGTGATTCGCCTGCTCGGTCTTTCGTAACTAGCACTCAATGGTTATAGAGGCTGCCCCAAGTGTGTACAAGTAGGAAAACGTGACAAACGTCGAATGAGTTATTCAAAACAAGTTCATGAGTTGCGAACAAATTCCTCTTTTAAAGATAGACTTGATGTAGATCATCACAGCTTATCCTTTAGAGAACAACCAAATATTTTAGAAATACACGATTTCGGGATGGTGTCACAATTCCCTCTTGACCCCAAGCACCTTATAGGCTTGGGTGTAACGAAAAAACTGTTGTCATTATTTGTTCAAAGGGAAATGTGACAAAAATGAATGAAAAAATTTATTTCGTCTCCACTTTTATTCCTTCAGAGTTTGGTAGATCTTGCAGAAGTTTAGATGACCTCGGTAAATGGAAGTCGACTGAATACTCAGGAATATTTGTTTTGAAGGATTGTATAGACCACGATTCGTATTACCTTTTCCTCCTTTTACCCACAGGAATAAGACTGCTGTCATGTCAAAAGTCCTATAAAGTTGAGGGAGCTGTTGCTCAAGAAATATTGATTGAATTTCTCAACTTGTTTGGATCTTTATATGGTGAGCATTTAGTTAGCTTCAATATACATGGGTTGCTACATTTATCGGAATGCACGAATCAATACGGACCCCTGGAAAACTTTTCTGCATATAAATTTGAAAATTTCATGCAATATTTAAAAAAAAAATTAAGAAACCCAACAAAGCCCTACAGCAGTTACATTTAAGGCTTAAAGAAAGTGCAGATCTTCCTCTAAAGAAAAATTTGAAAATTGGTAGTTACGACATAAAAGCTAAAAAAGAAAAAGATTCATTTTGTTTCAGTGAGAAAACTGGTCCGATTAAAGTAGTATGTATTGAAAAGGAATCAGGACAGGATATTGTGCTGGGATATACTTTTCAACAAACTGAAAACTATTTCCAAGCGCCACTGGAATCTTTATTTGGATTGGGAATACGTATAGAGTCTAAATTGAATAATGAATTAGTAAAAATTCCTAAATCCGATATTCAATTTAAATACTTCTGCATTCCAAATGAACACAAATTTCCATTAATACCCATTTTACATAATCTTTTCCACGATTTTGCCGTTTAAAGCTCAAAACAAGTGTGAAGAAAGAACTTCATCGTGCATCTAATTTTGCTGCTGCTCTTTTGCTTGGTAGACACATATCGTCCCCTTTATTAGTTAACCGCGTAACTAACTAATCGGTTTTTTATATGAAAACACTTATAATGTTAATAAATTCTGCACTAATAATTTGTATTTTTAAGGAATAATGGATCAAGAAATTGTAATTGAGGACAACATTTTTGATGCATCTTTCGAAACAACGCAGCAAAGTGAAATATCCAGAAGTAAACAATTAATAAGTTCGATGAATTGTCATTTAACTAATTTCACCTTATTTACTTTCAGCTCAAACAAATTTAGCTCCGCAAAGGTAAGTTTTCGAAGTGAGCACAGCATATAACGACCGAGAGGAAGACTACAATAAAAGTATTGTAAATTCATTACTGTTTTCCTTAATATTTTGCTAATAATACTTCCGATTTACAGAAAATCGAGACATCATCCAAGAAATTTTAGCCAATCAGCGGACGATCTTGGAAAGGCTTGATGTGCTGGAGAGAGCAGCTAATGAAAATATAAATGTAAAACCATTTAATACTAGTTCAAAAACGGGTTTGAAAATTTCATACAAATTCAAAAAAACTTCTTTGAAATTTTCAGAAACTTTTTGAATATGTGGTTTTTTAGTCCAATCAATTTTGGAACGACAAAGTACTTGCTTAAAGTACCGAAATTCGCATTGATTTTTTTGCGAAGGGTGCTTTATATTTTCTTCCATTAAATGTGTAAAATTTAGTTCTTTACTTCGTTAGATTAAACTTAATTGGACAACAAAACTGCATTCACAAAAAAATTATAGAATTCTGGGAATCAATTTGGAAATTTGAATGAAGATTTTTGAACCTTTTTAAATTTTTCGAGCATGTTTTTTAAAATAGTTTAAATGTATATCATTATGTATACTGCGTTTCGTATTAATAACCCCATCAGAATTTGCGTGTTTATGTGTGTACTTAAAACTTCTAGATTGAAAAACTTTCAAACCTCTCAAATAAAAATCTGGAAATTGGGGTTTGCAGTCCATTCAATTCTATTATAACAAGGTGCAAGTTTCAAGTGGTTTAATAATCTCCATGAATTTTTACCATTTTTTTTTTTCAGAAATCATCCATTTTTTTATATATAAAAATAAATGCTGATCTTGCGTTTTATGGCGGAAATGTCACAAAAAAATTCAAGGAGTCTATTAAACCACTTGAAACTTGCTCCTTTTCAGATTTTTTATTTGAGGTTTGAAAGTTTTTCAAAAATCTTTACAAATTTTCCAGAAGTTTTAAAATATACACAAAAAAATTACAACATAGATTTATAGCGATTTCAACTAAGATTTCTATGAGAAAAATATTGTAGTTAAAAGGAAATTATATAAATGTTTAAAACATGCATATTCTGGCGCGGTTATAAAAATGAAACAGTATATATGCACATTTCATACTTCATACTGTAGGGTTCTTATTATCTTTATTTAACTTTGTATTTTAGTTACTTTGAACTTTTTAATTTTTAAATGTATTGTCAATATTTTAAATTTCAATATTGATTTTCAATTTTCAAAAATTTTCTGGGTTGTGAAAAATAAAGAATAATTTGACGCACACATTTATGCGTTTTAAAAAATATAATTTAAAAGTTTTTTTTTAATAAAATAAAAACGCTTTCAATTATTACATTGGCGATCTTGCCAACGGACTTTAAGACTGCGTCGTTGTCAATCAGTGGATAGTTTTTCTAACATATTTTGTGTCTGCCTACTATCAAATATACTAAACACATGTAAAATATTTAAATTACTTGAACGTGCACAAAAGCCAAACCATTAATGCAGTGATTATTTTAAAATTCAAAGGCTATTTTTATAGAATTTAAATAACAGAGATATTCCAAAAATATACTAACTAATTTTTATAGTGTAAAAACATTTAAAGAGAGTTTTGATTAAAACCTAGACTATTATTTACAAATAGTTTATATGTAAAACTTTCACTTCAACATCAACAAATTAGTTGATCAAGAATCTTAAAAACTTTACTACAATAGTGAACAAAAATAAAACAATTATAAAATTAAAACTCTATCATATATCGACAATCCTCAACATTGTGCAATACAAATTTTTCTTCTATCAAATTTCCATATTATCTACCAATAACAACAATCAACAATTTTCGATTAAACTACTCCTCAATCAATTTAAATCGTATCATAAGTTGGGATCAAATACCACACCATCAACAAAAAGTATCATTTTATTACTATAATCAAGATCATCACACGCTGCTGTATTTTTAAATAAATTCATTAATGACATTGCAAAATAATAAATACCATTGCAAATTACAAATGCCATTGCAAAGATGCTTTCTATATAATTTAAATACAATAACTAGAAGTTTAAGGTATGTGAATTGATTAAAATTTATATTGCTGCTGAATGAATATCAAGTGATTCAAACTGCTAGAGTGATATTAAACGCATCAAGTAGTACAATATATATAGATATATTTTTAATTTATTTAATCGTTGTAAACTCTCTCTTTAAATTATCTATTTAATACATTTTCCGATATAATTACTGATTAATTTTACAGTTTTTTTTGTTCGTAAACTCCTTTTCATTTAAATTAACATGTTTCGTTCACCACAACATAATACACAAACATCTACATTTGCTAATAATTTAAATAACTCTTTGATAGATTTAACACATGACACTCCTCAACAACAAATTACAAATCCATATACAAATGTTACTCAAAATGAAATTTTGTCAGTTTCAGTAAAACTTCCACAATTTTGGACTAATTGTCCGGAAGCATGGTTTATTCATGCCGAAACACAATTTAGTACTAAAAACATTACACAAGAAAACACTAAATACGAACACATCATTACAGCACTTCCGCAGGAAGTGATAATAACTATTTTGGATTTCATCCAAAATCCCCCCATTAATAACAAATTTACTGAACTTAAAAAAGTGTTGATAGAAAGACACTCACTTAGCGAAAATTCGAAACTTGATAAAATTTTAAACGATTCTGAGATGGGTGATCGTAAGCCATCAGAGTTTTATCGCTCATTAATTATATTAGCCGGATCAAATTTTAGCGAAAATATTTTAAAGAAAATTTGGATGCGTAAACTTCCTAAAAATTTGAGTATGATTTTAGCTAGTTCGAGTTCTAATAATATTACCGAATTAACAGAATTAGCAGATAATATTTGGGAAGTGATAAACAAAAATGAAGTATTTTCGGTTAATAATTTTTCGGATACAAAAGCACAAAATTCTGTTGTTGAAAACTTGGTTAAAACCACCTCTTTGGTGAGTGAAAATTTTCAGAAACTTTCTTTGGAGTTAGGTGAAATTAAAACAGAAATGTATCGGAATCAATCTAGGTCGCGTTCCAATTCTAGGAACAATTTTAGAAATTCTTTTAGGCGTCGTTCTAACTCGCGTAATAATCCAAATTGGTTGTGTAGATTTCACTACAAATTTGGAAATAATGCTAGAAGTTGTGAACAACCTTGTTCTTATAACAAAAAAAAAAAGATTCAACAAACTAAATTCTTCCGTTCTTGCAGCGACGAACAGCGGAAATTTAGAATTTTCGACGCGTCGCTTATTTATTTTTGATAGAGAAAATAAACAAAATTTTTTAATTGATAGTGGAGCAGAAATTTCGGTATTACCCGCATCTAAATTTCCTCATACGAAACGTTCCGACATAATTCTCACTGCAGCTAATGGCTCAACAATTGTCACTTACGGGAAAAGGCGTTTAAACGTAAATTTAGGTTTAAGACGTGAATTTCCCTTTACATTTTTGATTGCGGATATAGCCAAGCCAATAATTGGCGCTGATTTTCTTTGTAAATATGGTCTTCTTATAGATATTAAACATAAACGTTTAGTAGATCCATTAACCAATCTCTCAGTTAATACAGTATCCTACTTTTGTGATATTCCGTTACCTAAATTATTTGTGGTTGACAATAAATTTACAAAATTATTAAAAGAGTTTCCGTCACTTATTTCAGAGCCAGATTATACTAAACCTGTTAAACATACAACAGTACATCGACTTGTAACAGAAGGTAGTCTTCCATTTTCTAAGCCCAGGCGCTTAGATCTGGTTAAATACAAAGTCGCGAAAACGGAGTTTGATTTCTTAGTTAAAACAGGCATTTGTCGGCCTTCAAATTCTTCAGTAGCATCACCACTTCACCTTGTACCTAAAAAAGAGTTGAATGATTGGCGTCCATGTGGTGATTTTAGAAGATTGAATATTGTAACTGTTCCCGATCGTTATCCCTTACCTCACATTCAAGATTTTAATATGAACCTTCATAATAAAAATATATTTTCAAAATTAGATTTAGTTAGGGCATATCACCAAATTCCTATGGCTGAAGAAGATATTTATAAAACTGCTATTACAACTCCTTTCGGTATGTTTGAATTCATGAGAATGCCTTTCGGACTTAGAAATTCTGCACAAACCTTTCAACGATTCATAAATGAGGTAGTAGGTGACTTAGATTTTGTATATGCTTACATCGACGACTTACTTATTGCAAGTACAGACGAAGAACAACATTTAAAAGATTTACGTATCATTTTCAACGCCTTACAGAGTACGGTTTAAACATTAAACCAAGTAAATGTACTTTTGGTGTAACGAATATAGATTTTTTAGGACATAACATTTCTGGAACAGGTATTCGACCTTCCGATGAAAAGGTATCAGCTATTCGCAATTTCGAACGTCCAAAATCAGTTAAGCAGGCACAGAAATTTATTGGTATGGTAAATTATTATCATAGATACATTCCAAAACTAGCAGAATTTACAAACAAAATTTATGATCTAATTAACAAAGTAAATAAGAAACGTGACAAAACTTTGGTATGGGATGAGAATTCGAATGAAGCTTTTGAATGCATTAAAGATAAATTTGCATCTACGATATTGTTAAATCATTTTAACAAAGATGCTAAATTATCTTTAACAGTAGATGCATCTAACACAGCGATTGGGGGCGTTATACAACAAAATTACAATAATAAAATTGAGCCCATTGCATTCTTTTCTAAAAAACTTTCTCCAACTGAAATTAAGTATAGTGCTTTTGATAGGGAATTATTGGCGATTTATTTAAATATAAAACATTTTAGATATCTTTTGGAAGGACGACAATTTACAGTTTATACGGACCATAAACCTTTGACTACTGCTTTAAATTCAAAAACAGAACGAAGTCCTAGACAAACGAGACACTTGGAATTTATAGCACAATTTACTGATGACATACAATACATTAAAGGAGACTCCAATGTTGTAGCAGATACGCTATCTAGAGCTTTTGAGGTTAATGCAATATATAATACAGAACTGAATTTTAAAATTTTACAAACTGAACAACAAAAAGATGATGACTTAAATCAACTTGTATCTGATTCTCAATATCTAAATTTAAAGTTAATTAATATTCCTATTTTAAATTTTAATATTTGGTGTGAAATTTCAGGAGAAACTCCTAGGCCATTTGTACCGAGTAATTTGCGAAAGACAGTATTTGATATTTTACATGGAATAGCACATCCGGGTACAAGAGCTACACGACGGCTCATAGTTAAAAAATATTATTGGCCTAATATGAATAAGGATATTAATATTTGGTCAAAAGAGTGTCTTAATTGTCAAAAGTCTAAAGTTTATCGTCATACAAAATCCCCTGTTGTCAAAATTCAAATTCCCAAGAATAGATTTGAACACATCCATTTAGATATAGTTGGACCATTACCTATTTCAAAAGGACATCGCTATATTTTAACGATTATTGAAAGATTTACTCGTTGGCCTGAGGCATATGCATTAAAAGATATTTCAGCAACTACAATTGCAAATAAGTTTTTTAGAGAATATATTTCTCGGTTTGGAGTTCCGTTAAAGATAACAACTGATCAAGGTAGCCAATTTCCATCGAAATTGTTTTCAGAGTTAACTAAATTACTTGGTAGTCACCAAATTACAACATCCGCATATCACCCTCAAGGAAATGGTATGGTTGAAAGGTTTCATAGACAATTAAAGACTACTATAATAGCTGGAGAGGACACAAATAATTGGTATGACGAGTTACCTGTCATATTACTTGGTTTGCGATCTATTTACAAAGAAGATATTTCGGCTACACCAGCTGAAATGGTTTTCGGTCAGAATTTACGTTTGCCAGAGGAACTTGTTGTGCCATCAGCTAAAAATTTCTCATCAACTGAAGTTTTAAGTAATTTACGTGAAAATTTTCGAAATGTTAGATCAAATTTAAGTCATCATAAAGATGCTGATACTGGAATTTATGTTCCAAAAGATCTTCAAACTTGTAAATTTGCATTCGTTCGAGTCATTAATAAACATTCATTACAACAACCATATGAAGGACCTTACAAAATTGTGGAAAAAGACCAAAAATGTTTTAAACTTGAAATAGATAATAATATTAAAACTATTCCTATTGATAGATTAAAACCGGCAATAATTGAGACAACAGACACAAACAACACCAAGAATTTACATAAAAAGAGAGTTACATTCAATTTGTTTAATGATAAATTTTCTTGAAGGGGGAGTAATGTAGGGTTCTTATTATCTTTATTTAACTTTGTATTTTAGTTACTTTGAACTTTTTAATTTTTAAATGTATTATTAATATTTTAAATTTCAATATTGATTTTCAATTTTCAAAAATTTTCTGGGTTGTGAAAAATAAAGAATAATTTGACGCACACATTTATGCGTTTTAAAAAATATAATTTAAAAGTTTTTTTTTAATAAAATAAAAACGCTTTCAATTACTACACATACTCACATTTTTGCATTAGATCCATGATAGATCTGCCATAATGGCACAAAGTCAATCACTGCGGGAATGCAAAGTGATTTTGGCAAAGCTACGACATTCTGTGGGCCGTTTGGTGGGAGAAGTCGAAAATAATATTCAAATCGAGATAGCGGCTCTATTGCCTATTTCCACTATAGACGCGTTACTTGATTTCGAAGACAAATAGAAGTCAAAAGAATATGCAAACGAAACGGTAGCTTTAGTAGACCTTTGTTGAATAAAATATTTAAAATTTTCAAAATTCACAGAAAATATATTTGTATAATGTTAAAGGAGAAAATTCAACAATCGACCAGGTGTTCCGAAAAATAATTTCAGACGATGTCATAATTTTATTTAACCTAGACGACAGGAAGCAAAAAAGAGCGGTTAATAAGTTGATGCTTGTTAACGAAATTTTATTTGGTATTTTTGTATTTTAAGATTCATATCGTCGGTTTTTGATGTAAGGCAGCTAAATTCGTTACTTTTTTGTAATCATTCCTTTAATTATTGTTGCCACTTGAAGGCACTGTGTCCTCGAAGTAGTAACATAATTTTATCTCATTTTGTGTTACTAACTTAATATTTAGTTTACTCTCAATATCATTTGTTTTTACACTCTAAGAGGACGATATGTGCCTTATATGTTATCCTTTTAATCACAATTCCATTATCATATTTTTTCTTTCAGAAGTATACAGTACCGGGCATAAGTATTGGCACAGAATTTTCGCAGTTTTCATCAAGTTTTGCTTCCGTGAAAAATTATAATTAATATTAAGATATTAATTTTTTTATAAACAAGGGCGAAAATAATTTGGAAAAGCAAAACCTGGTGAATAGTGCAAAAAGTTCATTTTCCAATACTTATGTGTGGCACTGTATTTTATTATGAATCTACTCTATTTCTTTCTTTATATATTTTTGTAGACGTATTTCAATTGGAAGGACGCCCTGCCTTTGACAAAGCCTTGAGAAAATGCATAGAACTGAGCCACAACAGGTGGCAACAAAAGCAGTTATTTCTTCGCCGAGCTGCTGCCAACGAGTGAACGTTTCTTTCGTAAAGGCTTTAGACTAATTTATCATTATTTAATTACCTGTTTAACTTTATTATTTGTTTTCGTACTTGGCTTTAAAATGTTTGTTTATTGAATGAATTAATTAATTTATAACCCATTTTATTAGTTGATAACTGTTTACTTAAATAATTAATTTCTTCATAATTCTAACGTAATTAATCAATTTTGACTTTCAAACCTTTTTAATACCAAATTGCTATATATTCAAAACATAATATAAGTAATTTAATAGATTATTTATTAACTTTAATAATTTATTTATTAACTTTGAAAAAGTAAACTTAATTTTACTATAATATTAAATATTGTTAATTTCATAAAAAATAGCTTAATCAATTAATCATCTTATCTCTGAAACTTTATTAAAAACCAGAGTGTAATTAATTATATTAACATTGAACGGTACCTTATAATTTGATTTTCATAATTAATCAACTAATTGTATTAATTTTGAAGCTCAATTAAAATCTGTACTTGCAAACTATAAATAAAAATTTAATTAGTTGAGTTTCATGCTTGAATATTTTTAAAAATTCTTATTGAAAACTATTTTTAAAAATTCTTATTGAAAACTAATAAATTCACACAAAGATAAGATAATTAATTTAACTAGCTTATAACTTCTAAAATATAAAATTTTTGAAACGATATCATAGTTAATTACTTTTTATAACTATGACTTAATTAATTAACTTGACTTGCACTTAATTATTAATTAACTTACGTTACCATTGAAAAGATAATTTAAATAGTTGTATACCATAACTTATTTTAAATTTTTTCAATTTTATTAATAACAACGCAATTAATTAAATCTATTTTACCTTACTCTAATATATCGTATTTAGTACTAAAAGTACTCTGCTATTTAAAATGTTCCTCCCTAACTGTCCATTTTCATCCAATTAACTTAATTGTTTTAATGTACTAAATATATAGAAATGCAAAAATTTATTAAAATATTGCTTTTATAATATAATAAAATAAAATATTCCTTTTTATATTTAATAAATTAAATACTAATCTTGTATTAAACGAAACAACAATTAATGATTTTAGTTGTTACTTACTTTTCTTTATTATAACATTATAATTTAATATAATAAAGAACAGAAATATATTACAAAATAAAATAATAATGTATTCCAAATTTTTAAATAAATATTCATTTTAATAAAAATTGTATAGGTATAAAAAATTTAAGTGTTATTTTTTTCGTTATAGATGCGTTAGGACTATGGGATAAGTATAACAGCTAGATAATTTGTTATTTACTTCATTATATATGCATTAGAAATATCAGATAAATACAACAGCTAGATAATATGTTATTTATGCCATAACGCTTATGCATAGCTCTATGACATTCGTTGCTGTATAAATCATGTTATATATGGCATATGAATAGCATATTGAAAAGAGACAAATATATATAGCAAAATTTAGGCTGCTCACATGTATAGAAAAGGAGAAAGGTGAAAAGGTGAACGACTTCCAGTTGTTGTTACTTACAGGAATGGTGAACAGTTAATGGGAACTCCAAAATTATATGCTGCCACAGGCTCGGAAATAGCTGATACGTTGAATGAATTGTTATTTGAATGGGATCTGAAGGATCATATTGTGGCCTGTTGTTTTGATACGACATCGGTTAACACAGGCGTTATAAAAGGAGCTGAAACGTTTTAGAAAAAAAAACTTGAGGGAAATTTTTTTTATCTACCTTGTCGTCATCATATTTATGAAGTTCTACTGACAGTTATTTTCCAGTAAATACTAGTAAGGACGTTCAGTTATTTCGGCGATTTCAAGAAAATTGCATAAACATCGACAAAAATAGTTTTAGAGACTTGCTACAAAATAACGAAGTGAAATTACTTTTAGACGATAGCAAAGATACTATTTTAAAAACCCTCTAAGGAATAGTTGAAAAACAAAATAGTAAGAGATGACTATAGGGAATTATTGGAATGAACGTCTATATGTCTAGGAGCAAGTGATGGCATAAAGTTTCATACACCAAAGCCCACTAATCATGCTTGCTGGATATCTAGGGCATTGTATTTCTTAAAAATGTATTTATTTCGTGAACAGAGTAAACTAACGGAGTATGAAGAGAATTCGGTAGCAAGTATGTGCGCGTTTATTATACAATTCTATGTTAAGCTTTGGTTTTACTGTACCAATCCTCATAGAGCACCTCTTCAAGACTTATCTTTTATTAAAGAAGTTTATAAATACAGAAATGCTAATAAAAAAATATCTGACATTGCAATAAAAAAGTTTTGTAACCAGCTATGGTACCTGTCTGAAGAATGTATTGCATTGGCATTGTTCGATGATGACGTCTCTTGTACCATGAAGAAAATAATTGTGGAAAAAATCAAAAGCATAGACAACTGCGACAAGGAAACAGAAAATTTAAAGAGGTTACGCTTAAGGCCCAGTGAAATCAATAAATTCATAGAAAAAGAACTACACGATTTTTTGGTCGGTTTGGGATATCATCTCAATTTCTGGAGGTAGATCCACTATACTGGGGGGATACAGGAACCTATAAAAAAGCTAAAGATACTGTTATAAATATAAAAGTAGTTAACGAAACAGCAGAACGGGGAGTAAAGATTATGGAAGAATATAATAGAATACTTACAAATGACGAACAAGAAAAACAAATTTTTTTACAAGTTGTAACTGATTACAAAAAAAACAATTTGAATAATTTATTTGAAAGCCAAATATCTCTAGAACTTACTAATAACACGATAAATTACGTTTCACCCATAACAAATGAAGTAGGGTTCACCAAATTTAAGAAATTGTAAAAATTCGTAATTCGACTTCAAGCTCTTTGCGCCACCTCTAACCCTTTTTCGATTGACCTAAAACTTTGTATATTCTAGTTTTTAGGCTATTCGCATATTTCTACAGGGTGAGATCCAAAATCGGAACACTTTGGACACTTTGGGCCACCCTAATGTATATACAACAACAGAATCTACATAAATATACATACATACAAAAAACACTTTTAACTAAGAAACATTCAGTTTAGTGAAATAAGACAAAATTAAAAATGGACAATTTTGATGTTAGTGCTAAATTTCAGCTTATTTCAACTAATCTTAATAGTGTTCCAGATGATTTACAAATTTTACTAAAAGGAAATATAAAAGATAACATCGTTGGTAACAATAGGCGGTCATTGGTTATTAATGGCAAGCTAGTTAGGAAAATTCTAATAGATAATCACGGAGAGAAACACTCTGTTGATGAAATTATTGATAAAATTAGGTCTTGCCATGCGAATCAACAATAGAACATTTTTATAATCAACTTTATACGTTTAAAAAATGTTTTGCAACTCAGTAATAACAAGATTGCTGGTATTAATTATGAAAGTAATGGGCGAATTGCTTTGAACTCTTTCAAGCACGGCTTACCAGAGCCAGTTAAAAGTATTATAGTTAGTAGTGGCTGAGCGACTATTGCAGTCATCAGCAGCCAACTTCAGTTAAAATATTTTTATAGCTGATTTACAAGAAAAGAAAAAGACCTGAATTTTAACTGAATTTTATATTGAACATAAATTGAATTTAAACATGTACCTTATTTATAACTCCTGTAACCAAGTTACATATATATAAATATGTACATTGAACCTTTTTATACATTACCATTTGATGTATAGCTATTATATTTAAGACTCATGAATTACGTTAAATCCATGAATTATATCTATATTTATATCTATTATAGTATAACAGTCCACACTTCGCCGCTCTGGCAACCCCATCCGTGAGTTGACAGATCGGTTTGGTGTGTACATACATATATACATATGATTTTGTTTTGACATTTTGCTTTTATATTATCGCTCGAAATTTTATCCCTTGCGGTTGTGACTTTTCTCTAAATAAATTTATAAATTTATAAAGAAAACTGTAAACTCTCTTATTAAACTCGTAAAAGTGATATTAAAATTGTAATTTTAAAGTTTGCAAAGAAGCAATAAAAACTAATTTACACTTGTGAACTAATCATATAGTTGTGTGTTTACGGAAGGCGCTAAGCATTAGTACAACTTGTTGGAGCATAGTGTCTAGCCACTATCCCACTATCACTGCTACAATAACAACAACAACCATCCCACTATCACCAAATCCATTTGCCACCGCCACCATACCATCGCCATCACCAGCATAACGTCGCCATCACCGCAGCAGCCATGTCCATCAGCAGCATCCACCGCCGTAAAACGAAGGTAACTTGTATTCTCACCACCCTAACCAGTGGTCCTTCGTCGCCACTAGGGAAACCAGCGCAGGAAAAACCTAAATACCCATTTGCCAAAAACCGTGAGTATTAAATGAGATTTTAATACACCCTAAACACGGGAAAATATATATATAACCGGAAAAAGTAAGGCAATTTGATCTTCATAAAATTATTATTTCCCGCCAAAAGTTATCATTTCCCGCCAAAACTTGCACATACCATTTCGTATATATACATATATATATATATGTATATATACAGCAATAACCCCATATTGCAAAGCTTAGTACGGTATATGTGCAAAGCAAAATACGAAAAACTAGAATATTTAGCTACAGTGGGTACACTTGCAAAAACATCCCTGAAATTTTATTACGACACATCTTAAAAATGTCAATACTTTCTCAAGTTAAATTAAAAAGATCTCTTGTCGTTAATTAAATATATTGCACACCTCTGCAAACTTCTGATTTCTCCCCATTTAAATTAATACGAAACGCAAAAAATATTTGTAAATCTCCATACTTGCGTATACATACAGATATACAAAAGAAATAAAACGACATAAGCGGTGAAATAAAATCTCGCGCACAGTGGTACAAGAGTAGTGCAGTGCGTGTAATAGCACTGTTCTCGCATTAAATTTGCACGCTATAAATTCTCAATCCCCATTAGGAATTTCGATAAGCTACCTTTCTCTCTCCTCAAAGCCTCTACAGTCCAACAAATCGAAGGTAAATAAGACTCCTCTAAGTCACACCGAAATCAAAAAAAAAAAATTTTAAGAATATCTCATACGAATTATGTTCTCGTATCAAAAATTATAATAATTTACCCCTAGATACTTGTTAATACGTATATATATATATATATCTTATAGTTTTCCCACGTATATTTAAACCACCCTCATATACATATTAAATATATTAAATATAGTGCAAACGCAGCACAGTGGTCAAATTTTCTCAGTCCCTCACTCAAATAAAATTTAACTTAAAAGCTTTTTTTTAATTTGAAAAGTATTCTCTCTTGCTATTTAACGTGAATATTTAAACGTAACTCCCTGACGTTGTTAAAAGCAAATACTCTCTCTTCAAAAAAATATAAAAGTTTTTCTCTCTAAGTTAAATTTTATTAATTCTCAACTCTAAGCGTCATAAAACTAAGCTCAAAAATGAGTGACTAGGAAACCAGACAAAGTAAAACGGTTAAAAGATTTAAATTCTCGTCTGCCCCCAAAAAATGTATATCCGAAACGGACAATTTCATGGACTATTGTGCTCAGTTTAGGTCGATGTCCCTCCAAGACAACACTGAGTTTTCCCTGAATATAAAAAATTCCAACATAGAAAAATTCTGGAATAGAGTCCAACACGCTTTCGATAAAATTGTCGAAACCTCAGACCAGGACCTGCCCGAAGATTTGTCATCATCTGCTAATAGCAAATACAGGTCCTGTCTCATAGCGTATGAAGACACAAAAGCCCAGATCGAAGACCAGCTTCAGTTGCTTAAACCACCAAATGCACCCGCGCCCCCTACCGTCAAACCAGGTCCATCCGACAACTCCGGTATTTCGCCAAAAATTCCTCCCTGCGATACCGAAATATTTTATGGTGGTTATGAAAAATTGTCCCCATTTCGTGACATGTTCACAGCTGTTTACATTAACCATCCCAAGCTCTCCCAAGCGCAAAAATTGTATCACCTCAGATACAAAACCCAAGGAAAGGCAGCTCAAATAGTCAACCAATTTCCCTTGACTGATGACAACTTTGACTTAGCGTGGGAAGCCACCCCCAAGCTAGGCCATCAATTAAACCCCAACAGGCGCATCCCTTTCAAAATAGATCGACCTCCCACACCCAGTCTCATATGACAGAGCAGCGGACAATGTACAAGTGCGCAATGTGTAAAACCTCATCTCACCCCCTTATAAGTTGCTTCAAATTTAAGAAGCTGATCGCAGAAGGTTTGTGAGAGAAAACAATATGTGTTTCAATTGCCTCTCTCAGTCACACATATTGAAAGACTGTTCCAGTACCCAAACATGTAATCAATGTCAAGATCGGCACAACTCAGTTCTTCACGAAGACATATCTCAAGTGCCAAAAAGACAACCCTCACGATTGCAAAAGACAACCTCACAAGCCACAACCACGAACGCCACAACCTCTTCCGGTAACACTCTCGATCAAGCCAAAGCCCTGGATGAAAACCCTTCATTCTCGCAGAAAAGCTAAGTCCAATCGTTTTATTCCGAAAACGATTGTCAAATAATTTTATCCACGGCTATCGTACCCGTAGAGCATAAAGGAGAAATTTTTAAACTAAGAGCTCTTGTAGATCAGGGATCTGAACGAACCTTTATCTCTACCAGAGCCCAAGATAGACTCAAACTCACATTCAAACCCTCTAGATTTGAAATATCAGGGATGGGCGGCAAGGTAGTTCAGACTGTAGTTCAAAATTGTGTTCTCTGACTTTGGTATCCCCCGATTTTAAAACCAGAATAAGTGCAGAGGCAATAGTATTACCCCGGATAACCAAAATGCTCCCCTCGCTTAAGCTCACCAGCGAGCTCCAAGCAAAAAGGGCACACCTCAACCCCGCAGACTCGAACTGTCACTCCCCCTCGCAAATAGATCTCGTCCTAGGCAGTGATGTAATACCGCAAATCATCCAAAATGGCGTTGAGAAACTCTCCCCCATCTTCTAGCGCAGAAAACCATTTTTGGATGGATTCTGAGAGGTAGAGCCCCTGTGATGGTCAACTCTTTCTGCATGCAAGTGTCAGAAGTGACGAACGAAGATCTTAACTCTCTATTGCGAAAATTCTGGGAATTGGAGGAAGTTCCCACCAAACCCCAAATAACCCCAGAAGACGAGTTTTGCGAGAATTTCTACGCAGCCACAACCTCACGCGATGATAACGGTCGTTACATCGTAAGGCTGCCGTTTAAACCCAGCTTCCCAGAGTCAATCTCACTATCCCAGTCTCGGTCTTCAGCTCTAAGCCAGTTTCTTGAAATGGAGAGAAGCCTGCAGAAGAAAGGGGATCTAAAGACTCAATATGATAGTGTCCTAGAAGAATACCTCACCCTAGATCATATGGAGGAAACCGGCTCCTATGAAAAATTTGACGGAGGTAAATGCGTTTCATTTTACCTTCCCCATCATGCAGTTGTCAAACCCGAGAAAAAGACATCAAAGGTGCGGGTCGTGTTTAACGCCTCAAAGAAGTCGGCATCCAACCCGATCTGATTCTCAAATGGCGTACATATTATCCCAGAAAAATCTACTCGCTGTCCTCTATATACAGTACCTCCATGGACTTCTTCTTCACGCCGAAATACGTCTCATGCAGCAAAGCCTCAGACAGGATCTCTATATTCCACGACTCAAACCCCTCATAAAGAGATGCATACATCAGTGCAAACCTTGTACCCTACACAAGCAGCAAATGCGATCGAAAATCATGGCGGCTTTGTCCTCGGAACGATGCACAGACGCTCCGCCTTTTACCACTACCGGTGTCGACTTTGCGGGGCCTTTTCAAATAAAAGCCTAATTGCTAAGGTCTCACAACTTACAAAGGCTACGTGGCCGTTTTTGTCTGTTTCGTAACAAAAGCTATCCACCTTGAGCTGTGCTCGAACTTAACAACCAAAGCCTTTCTCGCAGCATTTGCTCCCTTTGTCCGACGTCGTGGATATCCTGCTACAATGATGAGTGACAACGGCAAAACGTTTATTGGAGCTAAAAGAGCGACCGAAAAGGAGTTCGTTGACTTCATGAAAACTGCCTCTCAAGAAGTTATCGCAAAATACTCTCCTCAGGGCATCAATTGGAAATTCATTCCGCCCGGAGCTCCCCACATGGGCGGCTTGTGGGAGTCTGCAGTGAAGAGTTTCAAACTGCACTTCAAGAGGACTGCAGGAGCCCACAAGTTCCCCTTTGAAGAATTTACCACCCTCTTGGTAAGAATAGAAGCCGTGTTGAACTCTCGTCCTATCTCACCTTTATCCCAAGATCCCACCGAGTTTACCGCGCTGACCCCCGGCCACTTTCTCAGAGGTAGCCCCCTCCTCGCTATACCTGAAGTGGATCACGCGGATTTATCTCTTATAAACCGATGGGACAGGGTAAAAAGCTTACATCATCAATTCAGCAAAAGGTGGAAGGACGACTACCTAAAGGATCTCCAGAAAAGGCAGAAGTGGAAAAATCCACAACCCGAACCCAAGGTCGGTGAGTGTGTCTGCATTCACTTCCCCCGACTGAATGGCGCCTTGGACATATTGAAAAAATACATCCAGGACCTGACGGCCATATACGTGTTGTTGAGGTTCGTACTCAAACCGGCACCCTCACACGACCACTTGTTAAGCTCTGTTTCCTCCCTCAGACTGAAAGCCCACCATCTCGGGCAAACCCGGAGAATTCGTAGCTACTCTCAAACCACCTCTGCCCACTCCTACCACATTACCATCACTACAATGTCGTATTTCGCAACATAATGCCAGCTGAAACCCCTTGTATCAGTACTTCTCTCCACTAAAATAATTTTAGAACTGTAATTACAGATCGCTATGGATCGTGCAAATCAATCGTCGTCGTCCCATAAATTGAATTTAAACATGTACCTTATTTATAACTCCTGTAACCATATTACATATATATAAATATGTACATTGAACCTTTTTATATATTACCATTTGATGTATAGTGTAAAAGGTTTGATATAAAATAGACTGCGTGGTGAGTGATCAAAGCTCAATGCTTAATTGCTCTTTTATTCAAATGTTGTCAGCTTATTTATACAAAATTATTCTAACATATTCTTACATACATATTTACATTTAAGCATACATACCTACATACATATTTACCTTAAGCATACATACTTACATACCTACATACAACTTGATACAAAATATGTACCTACACACCTGTGTTGAGTTGTGACTTCTGTGGGAAATGCAACGTTCGCAAATTTGCTTGAATGCAAATTTGTTTGGTTGTGTGTTGTACACACACCTGTATTAAATCGTGTGAATGGCTATGTCAGCAAGAATTGAAAGTTCTTTTTTATGTGTTGATGTACATTTAGACTATTTTTGTTACAGGGTAGCTGATTTAAATATTTGGCCTTAAATTGTTGGCTGTTTACACTACATCTCCCTTTTTTTTTAGAATGCTTATATTTTGTATTTTATGTTTTTAGGTTGAAAATTGACTTATTCTATTAATTTAAGTCTATTTTTGTGAATTATTATTTTCTTATTATTTATGATATTGCTATTCTCTATGTTACTGGGAAATTTTTGCTTATCCTCATTTCCTATTCTAGATGGGATTAAATTGTTATTATCTTTACTATCGATATTTTCTACTTTATATGGAATTAGAGTAAAATTATTGTTTCTGTCGATCCTTTCTACTCTAAACGGCCCTTTATATCTATTATCTAACTTATGTCCTGATTCATTTTTTACTAACACTACATATCCTCTATTTATTTCCTTATAGTGAATATTTTTATCATAACTAATCTTTTGTTTTTCTTTAGCCTATTTTACTAATTTATATGCTCTATCTTGCGCTATTTGTAACCTATACTTAATTTATTTGTCGTAAGCCTGCTTACTGTGTTTTCTCTTAAAAATTCGTAAGTCTGGGGTTTTTTGGCAAACACTAATTCGTATGGACAATAATTATGAACCGTAGATGGGGTAGTATTGTAACAATACGAAAAATATTTAAGATATTCATCCCAATCATTTTTGAAAATGGATATGTAGGAACGTACGTATTCATTGAATGTTCTATGACTACGTTCAACTGTGCCTAAAGTTTGATGGTGGTAAGGTGTTGACGTTCTATGATTTATTTTTAGAAGTTTGCATAATTCTTCAAATAAGCTATTTTTGTATTCGCTTCCAATATCTGTAATAATTGTCTTCATGCGACCATAAACTAGGATAAAATTTTCGAATATCGCTTGGGATATTGTTTTTGCGTGTTTGCTGGGTATTGGTATTGCAACTAAATACTTAGTTAACTCACATATTATAGTAACTGCATATTCATTTTCATTTTCTGACCTGGGAAGAGGGCCTATCGTATCTATTTGTACTGTGTCAAACGCTTTTGTGGGCGTTTCGGTTATAATCATAGGTTCTTTCAAGTTTTTTATTATTTTATTTTTTTGCAATGAGTGCATTTTTTGATATATTTTCTGATGTCGTTTTTCATTCCTTTCCAATAGTATTTTTGTTTTATTTTATTTGTCATGCGATTTAATCCTGGGTGGCCACCAAAAACAGGATCGTCATGAAATTTGTGAAGAATTTCTTTAATTTTTTCATTATATGTCACGTGCATAACTTCTGGAGTTAATGCTATAATTAGATTTTTGAGAACTTTGGTACCAATTTCTTTAAATGTGTCTACCCGGGCATAATTATCTTTAAACAATTTGTCTCCTAAGGACAACTGTATTTTTCTAATTCCTAAATTGCCGGCTTCTTTTATAAGCCTGGCGAAGAATTGACCTAAATCAATCTTCGCCTCAACAATTAGATTTTTTATTTAAATTTCGCTACAAATTTTCTTTCCTTTTTTGAAACGTAATTTCGGAGGATCGAAAATGAGCTGGACTAGTCTCTTTACTTCACATTTATTTAGCTCTTCAAATATTATTGGGTTCTCTTTGTGACTTTTTATTTCTTCATTTTTACTACTGGAATCTTTATTGTTATAATTTTTCTTAGTTTCCGATCTAGTCGTAACTTTTAATATTTTACACGCTTCTACCGATATTTGTTTTAGGTCGTTAATATCTATGCGTGATAATGCGTCGGCTACATATGTAGTTTTCTTTACCTGCGATATACTCCACCTGAAATCATTTTCTTCCCGATCTAATCTGATTCTAGTTAACTTTGATGACGGATTTTTCATCGAAAATACGAATTTTAAGCGTCTGTGGTCTGTTTTGACCAAAAATTTTCTACAGTAAATGTATGGTCTAAAATGTGTTATGGCCCAATGAATGGCCACTAATTCTTTCTCAATTGTTGCTTTATTAATTTCTCCTTTAGTAAATGATCTTGATGCATAGGCAATTGGCAATTGTTTTCCTTCATACTCTTGGCTTAATACTGCTCCGCAAGCATACCCACTTGCGTCAGTTGTTATACAAAACTGTTTATTGAAATCGGGATATTGTAGGATATTAGGGTTTATTAACGCAGCTTTTAAATAGTCAAAGGATTTTTTGCAATCCTCTCTCCAGTCGAAAACTACAAGTCTTGTTGTTTTTCTAGAATATTCTGCAAAATTTGGGATAAATCTTCTGTATAAATTGCAAAATGCGACGAATCTTTTCGCCTTATCCGCATTTTTAGGTGTTGGGAAATTTTTAACAATTTCGAATTTATTGGGGTCTGGCAAAATTCCTTTGTTTGTGCATTTATGACCAAGGTAAGTTACTTCTTGGTTGAAAAATAAGCATTTATCCGGATGTAATTTTAAATTATATTTTCTACAAGTTGCGAAAACATCTCGTAAATTTTTAATCATATGATTTTCGGAGCATCCTAATACGACTAAATCGTCCATGTATAGGAATGCTTGTGAAGATTTTAAGCCTGCAAATGCCAATGTCATCATTCTTTGGAATGAGTTCGGTGCTACTTTAAGGCAATACTATAGTCTTTTAAAACGATAAGTACCATTATCCGCTGTAAAGGATGTGATATCTGTTGACTCTTCGCTGAGTTCAATCTGGTGAAATCCAGACATTAAATCTAAGCACGAAAAGTATTTAGCTCTTCCTAATTTATCTAGTATGTCATCAATACTTGGTAAAGGGAATTTATCTGCGGTTAATTTTTTATTTACCTGTCTGTAATCTACAACCATTCTCCATCTTTTTCCTTGGTTATTCGGTAGTGATTTTTTGGACTATTGAATTCTGAAATTGAAGGTTCTATTATGTCATCTTTTACTAATTTGTTTACTTGTTTATTAATTTCACTCTTATGAGCTTCTGGTATTCTATAATTTTTTACGTAGACTGGGTTGTTGTCTTTTATATGAAGTTTTTGTTTGTAAAAATTATTAGTAGTAATTGGTTCTGTTTCCAATGAAAAAATGTCAATGAATTCTGCACATAATGCATTAAGTGATTTATTTGCAAATTTCGGAAAATTTTTATTTAATCTTTCTAATTTTGCCTTATTGTTGCCCTCATTTTCTAGTTTTTTATTTTCAATTATTGTATAATCATTCAAGTTTTCTGCACGTATATTAAAATCTTGCAGTGTTACATTTTTATTTGTTGTATTTATAATTCTAACAAATGTTTGCTGTGAATTTGCTAGTATGTTTGCAATAAAAATACCTTCAGACAATTCTTGTTGTGGGATTAATAAATCTGAATTTTTATTTTCTATGTGAATTTGTCGAACTACTTCTGATCGTGCGGGAATTGAAATACTATTGATTGCTGGTTTGTTAGTCATCTGAGTTATTATGTTTTCTGGGTAATCATATGGTCTCAGTATTAGAGTGTCACCTTCTGTTTGATAATCCAAAATGCAATTATATTTTTTAATGAAATCTAATCCTTATATTCCATCACATGTGATTGGGAAAGTGTCTTCTACTACGTGAAATTTGTGTCTAATTAATAGGTAATCATCTTTTAAATCTTCTTTAACCGTACCAATAGTGCTTGTTATTCCTTGACCAATTCCTCTTAGATCTGTTTTTTGAGAATTATTTATCGTGACATTACTGTCAATTTGCCCCTTTTTTATTATTGAGATATCCGCTCCCGTATCGATTAGGAGGGTTGATATGGAATCATTCAGAGTTGTTCTGGAAGATATGTAGCTATTAAGATGTAAATTGAAAATATATAATTTGTTATTTATTGAGGTGGAGTTTGTTGGTTTTCCTGTTGTGTAAAATTTCGGACATTTCTGGTGTTATTACGGGTATTTCCTCGCGATCCGAAATTTCGACCAGGTCTTTGGTTATTTTGTCTGTTATTATTATTATTATTATTATTATACGTATTGATCTATAATTATTGTTTTGGTAACTCCTGCGGAAGTTTCCTCGGAAATTGGAATTTTGCTGGCGAATATGTAGTAGTGAATTTGTATTTCCAGTTACTTCTGTGCAACTGTTAGTAAATTTTGATATGGCTTCGTTCATTGTTGTGAACGTTCCAGCTTGCATAATTGTTTTTACTATATCGTTGGAGTAGTTTTTACACATAGCTTTCACAGCTGATTGTGTAGCATACTTGGTTTCTAACTCTGGTGTTAGTCCGTCGGATATGTATGCTCCTTCCAACGATTTTGTGAGCTTTTCAATTTCAGCAGTGTATTGATTTGCAGTTTTACTGCGCTGTTGGATATTCAGGAGTTTTGCTGTCAAAACTTCAACTGATTCACCTTTAATTGCTGTTTTTAATTTTTGTCTTAATGCTTCGATTGTGCTTTCAGTGTTTATTAGGTTTCTGGCTGTTCCTTTCAGCTTGGTTTTTATGACTGAAACCGCTATAGCTTCATGGGTATCCTTAATTTGTTCTAAGATATCTAAAGCATCCAGAAAGCTATTCAAGTTTTCAGCTTTACCATCGAATTCTGGCAAAACTGATGAAGCAGTCTTTAAAAATTCGACTATTGTTTGTGACATTTTGTTGATTTCAGTTTGTGAGTTTGATGTCTCTGTTAAAATTTTCTGTTTTTCTTCTTCTACTTTTTGTTCTATTTCTGGTTCCTCTTCTAAATCGGAGGCTGACTCCACAAGGAATGTGCTACAGTCTATTCCTATTTCCTTCTTGAAACTCGTTGGTACTTTGAATTCTATATCATATCTTGCCAGTGAGGACACCAATTTGTCTCTAACGTTGGAAAAAAATTTGATATGTTTGGTCTTTCCATTGCCGTCTAGTTTACCATTCAACTGTTGAAGTGTTTTTCCTATTTTGTTAAATACTTTAACTATTATTTTAAGATGCTTTACTACTGTTTCTGCCTTTACTTTTGTATTTTTATTAATACATTTGTAAGATTTTTATCCTATATTTTTTTCTTATATAAGTAGTTTAACGATATCTTCCCATTTGCCCATTGGGGATGGGAGTTAAAATTTAGTTAAACCTTATCTGAACTGTCTGCGCGGCTGGGATACCGCCTTTTTAGGAATTTATTATGGGTTGAGTAGAGTTTCAGAAAAGAACTGATGCAACTGACTACGCAGATTATTAGAAGCATGATTTTGATAGTATCTAGTGCCTCAGTATGATCTACTACTTGGACTGAGTTTACAACGTTTGCCGTTGGTTTTTCTATTTTTGATTCTTGGCTTCCCATCGTAAAAAAAATATGAAGACAAAAAAAATTTTTTTTTTGTTTTTTCTTTCTTTTATTAAAAAATTTTTTCTTTTTTTTCCAATATATTAATCTGTTCTTACCATAAATTTGACTTCGTAACTATATAATTCTTCGGGTGTTGTTGCTGGTGGGTTTCTTACATTCCATATTGTTGTTTCCCCAGGCATATCAATAAGTTTCCATCATTTTTTCAACCATACTAGAGTTTTTTCCTCATCTACACTTTTAATTTCATTTTTAAGGTCCTCAAGTGGGCCTTTTACATAACTTTTAATTTTTCTTGATCTTTCCATAATTTTAAAATCAATAGTTTTACAAAATTGTACTTTATTTTTATTTTATTTTTTTTTCAACACGCTAATCTTTATATTGCTGGGTTATGTTTTTATTTTGATAATTATTTTTCCTTAATTCCTTGATTTCCTTTTTTAGTTTAATTTTTTCTGCCTGATTTGTGCTTAAATTAATTTTTTTATAAATCTTGGCTATTGGTTTTCGAATGGCAAATTGCTTTCCTCCTCTTTTTCTTTTCAATTTTATCGGTTTTGGAACTTTAGGTTCCTCAATTTTTTGAATCGTATTTCTCTGTCTATATTCCTCGATTGTTATTGGCTTAGGGCCTTGCTTGGGTATTTCAGGTGTTTTGTTTTCACCTTCTTGGAACTTCAGATTTAGTTTAACTAATCTTTCAAAAATTTGATCAAATTGCCTTTGACTTTGTATGTTTTTACAGCAGAAATTGGAATTTTTGCTTGTCAATAGGCAGCCGTTAGGTTGCCCGAATATTTTTCCTGCTTAGAAATTATGTCTAAAATGCTAAAACTATTTCAAAATTAAGGTAATTATATTTATTATAAAAAAATAAAAAAAGCATATTTATTATATTTATACTTATTATGCTGCCGAATGTGGTTCTTTTGTTCCTTCCAAGGTAATATCAATAGTTTTACTGGTCATATCCACTGCTCCTGCATCATTTCGATTATAAAGCCCGTAAATTATCATAAAAATTGCTAAATGGCGTCATTTGTGAGTGCTCCAAATTGGTCATATCCGCTGCTCCTGCATCCGTTCGATTATAAAGCCCGTAAATTATCATAAAAATTGCTAAATGGCGTAATTTTTGAGTGGTCCAAATTTTTTCAAATTAGCTTTCAGTAGATTTCGTTTGATCAGCTCCTTTTTGCTTTTCTTCTTCCAGGATAAAATTTAGAGTAAAAAACTCGTTTTATAGCTTCACTCTTTGTTCCTTTTATAAAGCTTAGGCTGTAATCAGCCAGTAAAGTCCTTCCCAGCTATGAAATTAGGCTGATTTAGCCAGAAGAATCATAGGCAGGATCGCCATGTAAAAGGTTTGATATAAAATAGACTGCGTTGTGAGTGATCAAAGCTCAATGCTTAATTGCTCTTTTATTCAAATGTTGTCAGCTTATTTATACAAAATTATTCTAACATATTCTTACATACATATTTACATTTAAGCATACATATTTACCTTAAGCATACATGATTACATACCTACATACAACTTGATACCAAATATGTACCTACACACCTGTGTTGAGTTGTGACTTCTGTGGGAAATGCAACGTTCGCAAATTTGCTTGAATGCAAATTTGTTTGGTTGTGTGTTGTACACACACCTGTATTAAATCGTGTGAATGGCTATGTCAGCAAGAATTGAAAATGCTTTTTTATGTGTTGATGAACATTTAGACTATTTTTGTTACAGGGTAGCTGATTTAAATATTTGGCCTTAAATTGTTGGTTGTTTACACTACAATAGCTATTATATTTAAGACTCATGAATTACGTTAAATCCATGAATTATATCTTTTTTTTTATATCTATTATAGTATAACAGTCCACACTTCGCCGCTCTGGCAACTCCATCCGTGAGTTGACAGATCGGGTTGGTGTGTACATACATATATACATATGATTTTGTTTTGACATTTTGCTTTTATATTATCACTCGAAATTTTATCCCTTGCGGTTGTGACTTTTCTGTAAATAAATTTATAAATTTATAAAGAAAACTGTAAACTCTCTTATTAAACTCGTAAAATTGATATTAAAATTGTAATTTTAAAGTTTTCAAAGAAGAAATAAAAACTAATTTACACCTGTGAACTAATCGTATAGTTGTGTGTTTACGGAAGGCGCTAAGCATTAGTACAACTTGTTGGAGCATAGTGTCTAGCCACTATCCCACTATCACTGCTACAACAATAACAACAACCATCCCACTATCACCAAATCCATTTGCCACCGCCACCATACCATCGCCATCACCAGCATAACGTCGCCATCACCGCAGCAGCCGTGTCCATCAGCAGCATCCACCGCCGTAAAACGAAGGTGACTTGTATTCTCACCCCCCCCCCCTTACCAAGTAGAAATCCTAAAGATTTGAAAAGTGCTTACGATATTATAAAATCTAATGGGTACTTAAAATATAATGATGGACAAAGTTTTTTTAACAATAATAATAGCAGATACAAACAACAAAATAGGACAAACAGGTTTTCGAGCGAGTTCTACAACACAAAAAGCAGTAACGTACAAAATAATATGAGTAATAATGGCTTTCAATTCAACAACAATGTTAGCAGAGGTCGTTATTACAATAATTATAATGATGCCCGTTTTCAACAACAGTTAGGACAGCAGAGTAGTGCATCCAAATGCATGGCGTGTATCCAAATGCTTCAGTACAGTCGAGATTATATTCTAATAGCTGTGGTCATACAAATCGATCACAAAATCCATATCGTGGAAGTTCTTTTATTCCGAATAATAATAAAACGCAATTTAATGGAAATACTGGACAGGTAACAGTGGAACCAATGGAATTGGGTGTTAATGAAAATAATCATGATTTTCAATTAGATCAAGCAAATTACCCTATGTAGTTGTACAAACACGTATAAAACCACTTAGGTTTATAATAGATACAGGAGCAGAATTTAGCGTAATTAATCCCAAACTATGCAACCCCAAATATGAAATAAAACCCACAGTATTTTCATTGCGCGTTAGGAGGAACTAGAGAAATTTTGATGACCGTTTTGAATAGCTACCAGGATATTTTCTATAAAGGAGAAAACCTACCTTCTACCACAGAAATTCAGGATAGAATACTTACTAAATCTGATACCCCTATATATACTAGACTCTATAGATATGCCGTAGTACATCGCGTGGAGGTAGATCGGCAGATTAAGGAAATGCGAGCCCAAAAAAGTATCGTTCCCAGTAATAGTCCATATAATTCCCCTTTATGGGTTGTACTCAAAAAGGCAGACGCAAGTGGAAAACCTCAATGGCGCGTAGTTATTGATTTCCGGAAATTGAGCTATCAGACAATTGATGATAAGTTCCCAATTCCAAATTTGCAGGACTTATTTGACAAATTGGGAAAATGTAGCTATTTTAGCACTATTGATCTGGCGAAGGGATTTCACCCGATTGAGGTACACCCTAGTGACAGAGCCAAGACGGCATTCTCAACAGCAGACGGCCGTTATGAGTTCATGAGAATGCCTTTTGTGTTGAAAACAGCACCAGCAACTTTTCAGCGGTTAATCAATTATGTTTTAAAGGACCATATAAACAAAATTTGTGTTGTCTACTTAGATGACATATTAATTTTTTCTACAAGCTTTGATGAGCATATTCTTTCTATAAAAAAACTTTCGATACATTGCGTTCATCCAATTTAAAAATTCAATTCAGTAAATGCCAATTCGCTGATTTAGCCACAAAATTTTTAGGGCATGTTGTTTCAAAAGAAGGTATAAAACCAAATCCGTCAAAAGTGAAATGCATAGAAAATATGAAACCAACAAGAAATGTTAAAGAAATAAAACAATTTCTTGGAATGACAGGATATTACCGCAAATTTATACGCGACTACGCAAAAGTAGCTTACCCTATGGTTCGCCTTTTGAAGAAATCTGCGATTTTAGCCTTCCAAAATATTGACTTTTTGAACGCTTTTAATACTTTAAAGAAACTGATAACCAGCGAACGAGTTTTACAGCCCCCTGATTTCAATAAAAAATTTATACTCACGACAAATGCATCCCAATTCGCTATTGGTTGTGTGCTAAGTCAAAATAGTCACCCTATATGTTACGCTTTGCGAACGTTGTCGGATCACGAAATTCGATATTCTACTATAGAGAAGGAAGCTTTAGCGATGGTTTGTTCCGTGAAACATTTACGTACAGTGGACCCTCGGTTAATGAACGCCCCGCATAACGAACATTTCGCATAACGAATACATTTTTTTGGGAAAAAAGTTTCGCTTTACGAACGAAGTCTCGCATAACAACCTAAACAGGGGAAACCCCGAATTCACATTATTGGGCTGTCTGCGTTTAGCTTTTGCTTCATAGTTCAGAATTTTGTTTTATTTTAGTGCAGAATTGTTCGTAAAATTAACAAGACGTGTTGAAACATACAAATTTTTTATTTTTAATTTTGCTTTTATAAAAATTGCAAAATAACTAACATAAAATGCCCTCAAAAAAAAATTCGGAAAAGGAGAAAAATACAAGGACCAAAATAACTATTGAAATGAAACTCAAGATCATTCAAAAACATAAAGGAGGTTTGGGTGTGGCTGATTTAGGACGTGCGTTCAACTTGTCGAAATCAACGATTTCTACTATCCTCAAGAATCAGGACAAGCTTGAGGTGCTAAACGCTTCAAAGGGAGTATCAAGAGTTTCTTCGCAACGACCACAAATTCTCGATGATGTTGAAAGATTGCTTTTGATATGGATTAACGAAAAGCAAATGCAAGCTGACACAATTTCGCAGAATATAATTTGTGAGAAGGCTAAAACGATATTCACTACTCTGATTGAAAAGTCGCCAGGAACATCAACAGCAAGAAGGGAAGACTTCAAAGCAAGTAAGGGGTGGTTCGAGAATTTCAAAAAACGTACTGGTATTCATAGCGTTATAAGGCATGGTGAAGCAGCAAGCTCAGACGCTGCCGAGAGTTATGTAGGCGAATTCAAGAAGCTTGTGGATACTGAGGGTTACTTGCCCCAGCAGGTGTTTAATTGCGACGAAACGGGTCTTTTTTGGAAAAAGATGCCCAAGCGAACTTACATAACAGTAGAGGAGAAAGCAATGCCCGGCCATAAGCCAATGAAAGACCGCCTTACTCTGCTTTTTTGTTCCAATGCAAGTGGCGACTTGAAAATAAAACCGCTACTTGTCTATCATTCAGAGAATCCACGTGCCTTCAAAAAGCATAATGTTGACAAGAGTAAGCTAAATGTCATGTGGAAGTCGAACAGTAAAGCTTGGGTGACACGTGTTCTTTTTACTGAGTGGATCAATAATGTTTTTGGCCCCTCTGTGCTGAAATATTTGATTGAGATGGATTTGCCTCTTCGTGTCCTGCTTATTATGGATAACGCTCCTTCACATCCACCAAGTTTACAAGATGAACTCATTGAAGAGTTTAAATTCATCAAAATTCACTTTTTGCCACCTAATACAACCCCATTGCTTCAGCCCATGGATCAGCAAGTGATTTCTAACTTCAAGAAGCTTTACACAAAAGAACTTTTCCAGCATTGCTTTGACGTGACTGAAAAAACAAATCTTACTCTAAAAGAGTTTTGGAAAGATCACTTCCATATTGTTGCCTGTCTCAAAATTATTGATAAGGCATGGAAAGGCGTTACTAAGAGAACACTCGAATCTTCCTGGAAAAATCTTTGGCCCGACCGCTTTGCCGAATGCACATTTGAAGGACTCGACGCAGTATCTACGGATCCAATAACCAACGAAATAATATTTTTGGCTGACCGTATTGGGCTAGAGGTGGATGGAAATGACATCGCTGAACTTGTGGCAGAGCACAGTGAAGATCTGACTACCGACGAGCTTATAGAATTGCAATGTGATTTACAACAAGATGTTAAGAAGCAAACTTTATCAGACGAGGAGATAACCGAAGAACAGCAACCGTCTAGTGCAATCAGAGAAATGCTCAAAGCATGGGAGTTTGTGGCATCATACGTTAAAAAGCATCACCCCAGTCAGACAGCGGCAGTACGTGCAACAGAATTATTCAACGATAATGCTGTGTCCCATTTTGAACAAATTTTGAAGGGACGTCAGAAACAAACGACTCTAGACAGTTTTTTGCTTAATGTAGATTAATAATGCTAGGTACTAGGTTTCTTTCAATAAAAATTCAAATTGAAACATATAAGACTGTATTTTTTTTCGACCTGGAACGCATTATTTTAGTTTACATTGATTCTTATAGGAATAATGGTTTTGCTTAACGAACGTTTTGCATAACGAGCAAGATGCTAGAACCAATTGTTTACGTTAACCGAGGGTCCACTGTACTTATTTATATGGGCAAAAGTTTGTTATGCAAACGGATCACAAACCGTTGACGTGGTTGCATAACATCAAGGAGCCCAACATGAAACTTCAGAGATGGAAATTTCTTTTAAATGAATATGATTTTGCAGTAACATATATTCGAGGGAAATATAATGCAACCTTAAGTAGATTTTTTGACCAATTTGATGATAATTTTTATTTATTTACTCATCTTGAAATTGTTACTTTCTTACAGACTAATGACATATATAAAGACTTACGCACTAATTTAACATTTGGTTCTAAAAATTTAAAAGTATTTTTAGAGTAGGAAAAATCCAAAATTGACGAATTTGAGAGAAAGTTAAACTCTTTAAGAGCTCTGGAAAGAGGTTCTTGCCAATCTCACAAAAAATACGCATTATTTCTTAGGCATATATGTGGAATAGCAAGGAAAATGCGTTCTAAAAGGTAGGGACAATCAACAGACCCACGAATTAAATTAAAAACAAATATTAAAGAGAGAAAAGTTCTCCTGCAGTTCAAAGTATTAAGATTGATAAGCAAACATCTGGATTCATAGGAAGGAAAAGGAAGATCAAAATGAAGGGGACGTAGAGCGCACTTAATAAATACTTTTTGAATACTTTCAAGACGATAAATATGACAAGCATAAAACGGCCGCCAAATAAATACAGCATAGTCCAATCTCGAACGTACGAAAGTAGTATATATTGATTTTAAAGTATATGGGTCAATGAAATCAGAACAGAATCATCGAACAAAAGCCAACATCGAGTAAGCCTTAGCTAATGTAAAGTTTAAATGACTATGAAAAGAAAACTTGGAATCAACGACCACCTCAAGATCAGTGACCTGGACACAGTGCTTAGTTGCGCGCCCCCAATGTGGTAGGAAGTAGGAATGAGTAAACGGGATTTATAATAAGACACATGATAGCATTTTTTAATATTTACCCCAAGTTTATTATTTTTGCACCAAGTAACTACATTATCTAGGTCCTTCTGAAGCTTAACTGAATCGGAGGGGCAAATAATCTTGTTGAAAATCTTCATATCATCTGCGTATAGCAGGAATTGCGAAGATTCAAACCAGCTGGCACTATTATTAATGAAAATCACAAAAATAATACGGCCCAGTATGCTTCCTTGAGGAACGCCTGAAGAAGCTATGAAGGGATATGAAGTACAACTATGGTTGGAGAGATATGATTTAATCCAGTGCAAAAAAACAGAATGAAAACCCAAACAATGTAATTTCGATAGTAGAATACTATGATTAACTTTATCGAAGGCTTTTGAAAAGTCGGTATACACGGTATCTACTTGGGCTCGATTAGTAAATAATTTAGAATGTAGAGATATATACAATAACATAGGAGATAGTGAAAATAAAATCGAAAGCCAGGAAGGGGTAGATGATGACTTAATGGCAGTGGATGCAGCGGCGTATAGCGCGTTGGAAGATAACTTAAAATACATATTTACAACAGAGAGATTCATTAATTGCTATAAAAACCACATTTATTTCAGCTATGGCCAAGAGGAAAAATTTTACATTAAGACAGTAAACAAAAAGTGTCAAACTCATATTATAGTCACTGAAAATTCCGATTTAAAAAGTATAATGCAGAGTGTCTAATAAATAAATGTGTTATGTGTATTTACTGTGAAAATACTGAGCTTTTTGTTAAATTTCAGTATTTGTATGTAAATTTCTTTGAAAATAACAACCTTAAGCTTTACAAATCAGTTGTAAAACTTAACGAAATTACAGACAAAAACGAAATTTTAACAATTATAGAAAACGAGCATCAACATAACAATTATAGATGCTGTAACGACAGCCTGTGGCATTAACGCAAAAGGTGATGCATACATATGTACATCCATGCATACCCTTTGGTTGCCACTAACATATATACGGTCAAACTTCAGACCCTTACGATTATGTCGAATCATACCTAACTACGTAAAACATATTAAGCCACGTCGAACGCTCAAACCATCTGATACACAACCATTGCAAACCCTACTTTATGTGTATGAATGCCTGTATGCGCGCGAAAGCAATTTCTCCTTTAGCTGTCCTAATAGGTGGATAGCTTGTAGTTTATTCCGTTTTGCCTCGTTAAACATGTATCTGTAGCACGGTTGCCACTTTTGGTCCATTTCCTTCCAACCCCATTTGGTCCGCTGGTCCCTTTTTTCAATTTTGGTCCTTTTTAGGCAGTAGCCACGATTTTGGTACTTTTCTTCCTTTTTCACTGAGGTTAAAATTAACAACTCTGCCCACAACTTTGGCACACTTTAGTTAACCCACATATAATTTTCAATTTACTTATGTATATGGAAATCTTACCACAAAAATTGCTCTATCAATAAAATGTAGCAGACCAATGATATTTCATAGGAGATATTTTAGGCGAGGCATTAATAAGAAAAGTGATGGATCTAAAGGCAAACACATTACACGGACTTATCAGAAAAATTCTTGTTTTAGTATCCAGATATTTCGATCGGTTATCAAACACTTTAAGTGAGATTTTTTTCACTAGTTGAGCTTAGACAATTTTTCTCAAATGCACGTGTGCCTCTAAGAAATTTGGCAGGACTGATGGAGCCATTACGATGGCGGTCGAGTTAAAATTTGAATTGAAAACTAAGTAAAATAATGAAACTAAATTGGTTTTATGTTTGGTAACACTTTCAAAATTTTTTACCAAGAAATCCTATGTAAAAATTGCAGAAGTATTGTGGTGTTCCAGGAGTATTGTGGTGTTAAGGCACGCCGAATACTTAAAAACTAAGTAGCTTGGCATAAGAAATATTTTAACTGTAAGTAAGGCATGCATACTTTTTGAAATGTAACTTTATAAATGAATAACGAATCGCGATTGAACAAATTTACTTTTATATTCAGATTTTTAAGCAAATGTAAAAAAGATTTGATTTCGAAAGAAGTGTTTTATGTTTTATTCTCGTAGGTACAGAACCCCATAAACTTCAATAACAACGCTGTTAACTAATGTCTAGTACCTACTTAAATGTAATCAGGTTCCGTTATTGCACAGTTGAAACTTTTAAGACGTTTGATTTCTAATCTGAAGCCTGGGGCTAGATTCAGTAAATGTGAGTTTTTCAAAAATCAGGTCCGTTAAGCTGGAACCCCCCGCGGTGGATTCGAAATTTGGTAGGCCAGGTATTATGTGCTCTTTATGTGCTAATTTGATCCCAAAATAAAAAATTTTGGTGCTTCAAATTTAAGCACTTTTTTTAACCTCAAAATGGGGGGCCAGACGGCAAAATCGAAACGGGTTACGTGCAGAATTTTGCGCTATTTATGTACTCAATAAACGATTTATTTTTTTTAACTTTTATTGTTTTTTTAAAACGTCAAAAGTGGGGGTCCAGCTGGACGTCCAGCTACACCCCCCTAATAAGCACTAGGCCAAACAAAAAAATTTAAATGTGGGAATTATGTGCTGTTTATGTGCTCAATAGTGCCAAAAAGGATTCGATTTTTTGACAACTTTTAATGATGTTTTTAAAACTTCAAAAGTGGGGGGTACAGCTAGACCTCCCACCTCATAGGCACTAGGTCAAACAAAAAAAATTTTAATGTGGGAATTATGTGCTGTTTATGTGCTCAATAGTGCCAACAAGAATTCGATTTTTTGACAACTTTTAATGATGTTTTTAAAACTTCAAAAGTGGGGGGTACAGCTAGACCTCCCACCTCATAGGCACTAGGTCAAATAAAAAAATTTTAGTGTGGGAATTATGTGCTACTCATGTGGTCCAACATAAGCTACGGTCTGTCCAGAAAAACAACGGGTTGGAAAGGGGGGGGGGGGGGGGGGGGGGGGGGGAGGGCAAATAACTCCAGACGACAAAATCGTAACGGGTTAGGTGCACAATTTTGTGCTATTTATGTGCTCAATAATTCCAAAAACGATTCTTTTTTTGACAACTTTTAATATTTTTTTAAAACATCAAAAGTGGGGATACAGCTAGACCCCTCACCCTCATAGGCACTAGGCCAAACAAAAAAATTTAGATGTGGGAATTATATGCGATTTATGTGCTCAATAGTGCCAAAAAGAATTCGGTTTTTTGACAACTTTTAATATTTTTTATTAAAACATCAAAAGTGGGGGTACAACTCGACGTCCAGCTAGACCACCCCCCCCCCCCCCCTCATAACCACTAGGCCAAACAAAAAAATTTAAATGTGGGAATTATGTGCTATTTATGTGCTCAAACATAAGCTACGGTCTGTCCAGAAAAACAAAGGGTGGCAAGGGGTGAGCGGGGGCATATAACCCCAGAGGGCAAAATCGAAACGGGATAGGTGCAGAATTGTGTGCTATTTATGTGCTCAATAGTTAAAAAAACGAATCGTTTTTTGACAACTTTTAAAGTTTTTTTTTTTTACATCAAAAGTGGGGGTCCAGTTAGACCCCCCCTCTCATAACCACTGGTCCAAACAAAAAAATTTAAACGTGGGAATTATGTGCTATTTATGTGGTCAATAGAGGATGGCACGAGGGGAGGCGAGGGGGCGGGTGGTCTATGTCTATGAATTTTTAATGATTTTTTAAAACTTCAAAAGTGGAGGTCCAAATCATTAAAAGTTGTCAAAAACCCGAATTATTTTTGGCACTATTGAGCACATAATTCCCACATTTAAATTTTTTTGTTTGGCCTAGTGCTTATTAGGGGGGGTTTAGCTGCACGTCCAGCTGGACCCCCCACTTTTGACGTTTTAAAAAAAACATTAAAAGTTGTAAAAAAACCAATCGTTTTTGGAACTATTGAGCACATAAATAGCACAAAATTCTGCACGTATCCCGTTTCGATTTTACCGTCTGGGGTTATATGCCCCAAAAAAAAAAGGAAAAACAGGGAGGAAGAAGATTTCTATTGAGGTAATTAGAAATTTTGATTTCCCAACCCATTCCTTCTTCTTTTTTTTTATTTGACCCACCTGTAATCCGGACGTAGGTCTGGTTGAACAATCCAGATCTTCCCCGTCACTTTTGCCGGCGCAAGGCACTCAATAATTTTTTTTCTCTTCACCTTTTGTGCACTTTTAACCCCATTTTGGGGTTTTTCTTGTTTTAAATTAATTCAGCCCACGACCGCATGACTAAAGCGGAAGTTCTTCCAAAATAACTCCTCTCTGAGATCCAGCCAACGTTAGGCATTGGAAATCAGATTATCCCTATCCCAAAATTAATATACTCTGTGATCTCTGCTTAGCTGAGTATAAAAGCGGCCACGCCAAATTAATAACGGCACTAGCCACGCCACCTTCATAACGGCAAACAACCGTACAACCATAAAATAGAGGAGAAGTACAATAAAGAGTGACGCCATCAGCAGCAGAACATCAAGCAGCAGCAGAACAACAAGCGGTAAATCAAGCCCAGCACCAATTGGTATAGCGCACAGTGTGCGAAATAAAACTTTTCATTTTCATATTTAATACATATTTAGATTTAACATATATTTCAAATTACATTTTTCAATTTTTATATCAAAATTAAAACATATTTTAATCATTTTTCATACCTTTTACAAAATTATTTCGCATTACATTCAAAATTAAATTAAATTACCTACAAAAAAAAAAATGAATTAAAACTCACATACATCTAGGTATATATGTGTAAGATTATAGGTAGGCACTGTGGGACATGGTCGGACATAAACAGGAAACATTTTCTTAGCTTCATTAATTGCTTTAATGTTTTTGATTATTAACACAGTTGCCGAAATTAAATAAATTTTTAAGGTTTTTTAGTTTTAGTCCCACTCTGCCCTACAGTGGGCTCCATCAAACAAAAAAAA